>NC_092086.1:70126462-70433684 GCF_045679555.1 Salvelinus alpinus
TACGCATACATATTGGTACGCATCCCCACATTATACACATGCACACACACATTTATAGACCTTCAATACATGCAATCATATGAATGATTAATATATATGCAAATACACACGCTCCCACTCCTAAACAAGACAAGCACACACACACACCTTGAGCATCAACATTACTGGGACAATAAGACAAACGTGGTTACGCTAAGGCCCGCTGCTCAAACCGGCGTGAAGCGCTTAGGTCCCTGTTAATGAAGTGCCTTTTGGTGTCCTGTACCCTTTTAGCAATAATTGAATTCTGTCACATTGATTGGACTAATTCTTATTGTTGTTCTTGTTTGTTTTACTTCCCCCACCAACGTCTTTGAAAGGAAATTAATTTGCGTCTTGCTTGCTCGCTCGCTCGCTCTCTCTCTCTCTGCACTAAAGACACAGGCAGAGAGGGGTAGTTAATAAGAAGCTGTGGCGGAGATGGGAATTTCACAGGCGTCAGGGGGGCTTTCAGCTTTGAGAGGGTCCGGCATCAGCTGAGGCTGTATCTCTCTCACTTAGACTTCAAATGCTCGAACCTCTCGCCGTTCTACACCTCTCTCCGCAACCCTCCAAACTCCCTCACCCCTCCTCCGCCCTTATTCCAAAATAAGGCCAACTTCAATTTTCCGCCTTTCCTTCAGGCTCTTGATTTCCTCCTCATTTCCAGTTGTCACTTTTAAATGAAAGCTTTTCATTGCATTTTGGTAATGTGAACTAATTGGAGCCGGAATAAGGGGAAAGAGCGATTTTTGAAAAGTAACGCGTGTGCGCGCACACACACTCAGAGAAAGACACTTGGAAAGAGACCCAGTCCTCCATCTTGAGAGTTGAAGACTCTTGGATATCCTAATCAAGAGAGGACAAAAGCTAGGGAGGGGAAGGAAGATGGTGATGCCTGCGTAGAGCGAGAGAGCATAGCCCTCCACTCTGTGTGAAAGGCCTGGTTCAATGGCTGCAATCAGAATGGGGGAGGATTCACGCAGCATTTCATGGACTATCAGGGAGAGGAGGGGATGGAGGAAGTCCGGATTGTCTGCCAGTTATTAGGGCCTGGGCATGAAGGATGAGGCCTTTACAGAAATACTCTTTTCAGAGAGAGGAATATGAATGTGGGGGAATGAATGTCGGAAGCTGGGCGGAAGGGAAGAGCCCTTTTAAGGGATGACACTGGGCTCTCGGAATATAGACTTCGCAGAGAATGTGACATTCAGTGAAAGAACTACTTCCAACCTCAAAGTCTGTATTAACGTCTGTGAAGCAAAGTGCTTGATGAGCATCTGTCAACTGTTCTGTGTGTATTAATGTCTTGTAAGACACATCTGTTTTGACTGTGTGTGTGTGTTATCTAGGTGAGTATAGGCTGCCCGGAGAAGATGGAGCCCATTACCAAGGTGTCCCACATCCCCTCCAGCCGCTGGGCCCTGTTCTGCAGCCTGTGTCGAGAACACACAGGCACCTGCATACAGGTGAGACACACACATTACCAGAAAACACCACTTTACTGCACCAGTACACACAATAGTATCGCCAGACAGATGCATTTCTACACAACATTCTATACACACAAGCGCACACACACACACACACACACACACGCAGTAAGCCCCCCTTTAACACGCAGTAAGGGTGTTAAAGATGCCATGAAGGTGTGATAAGGAGTTCTTCATTTTAATTTAAGTTTCTCATTAGCAGCACATACGTGACCCACCATCTATTTTCTGTCTTATGTTTAAAAAAATAAAAATGTAAATGGTGTTTTTTGCATTGGATAAAAGTACAGACTCAGAGCTTCAAAATGGCATATCATACACTGTAGTTAGAGGAAACATGGGGAAGTAATGCTGCTTTGAAAAGTTGATACATTTGTAATCCCATTTAGGAGAAAAAAAGCATTCAAACATTTTGCTGTGGTTTTCACACTTGCTCTACATGAGTCCTTGGGGGAAAATGTATTTAGAAAAGTAACACTTTAACCAAATTCCCCAAAAGGAGTCTTGTTCTCACCAAGTTACCCCTTTAGGCAAACCATTTACAGTATTAAATTTCCTGTTCTTGTATAATAAAGATAACCTTTCACATTGAACAGCTACAGTGCCGCTCTTTGTGTTGGCCCATGTAGCATCGTTCTGAGGCTCTAGACCCTTAAAGAATTCACAATAGAACACATGCGACTGTGGCCATGTGCTGAAGCAGTGAGGTAGTGCTTAAAAAAACGAAGATAAGTGCTGAAGGTGGTAGCCTACATTTAGGAAAACGTCAAACACCACAAGTTCAAGACAATATCTAGACCTAGGCCTATATCATAAGATAATTTCAGTAACTTTGATTCAGGTTACGATATGAACAAACTAATCTAGCCTGAGCGCATACTGTACATTCGGAAAGTATTCAGACCCCTTGACTTTTTCCACATTTTGTTACGTTACAGCCTTATTCTAAAATGGGTTAAATAAATAAAAATAAGCCCTCCTCAATCTACACATAATACCCCATAATGACAAAGTGAAAAACTGGTTTTTAGAAAGGTTTGCAAATGTATTAAAAATAAAAAGGTATTCAGACCCTTTGATATGAGACTTGAAATTCAGCTCAGGTGCATCCTGTTTCTATTGATTATCCTTGAGATGTTTCTACAACTTGAATGGAGTCCACCTGTGGTAATTCAATTGATTGGACATGATTTGTGAAGGCACACACCTGTCTGTATAAGGTCCCACAGTTGACAGTGCATGTCAGAGCAGAAACCAAGCCATGAGGTCGAAGGAATTGTCTGTAGAGCTTCGAGACAGGATTGTGTCAAAGCACAGATCTGGGGAAGGGTACCAAAACAATTCTGCAGCGTTGAAGATCTCTAAGAACACAGTGGCCTCCGTCATTGTTAAATGGAAGAAGTTTGGAACCACCAAGACTCTTCCTAGAGCTGGCCACTCGGCCAAACTGAGCAATCAGGGGAGAAGTGCCTTGGTCAGGGAGGTGACCAAGAACCCAATGGTCACTCTGACAGGGCTCCAGAGTTCTTCTGTGGAGATGGGAGAACCTTCCAGAAGGACAATCATCTCAGCAGCACTCCACCAATCAGGCCTTTATGGTAGATTGGCCAGACGGAAGCCACTCCTCAGTAAAAGGGACATTTCAACCTGCTTGGAGTTTGCCAAAAGGAACCTAACGGACTCTGACCATGTGAAACAAGATTCTCTGGTCTGATGAAACCAAGATTCTTTGGCCTGAATGCCAAGCGTCACGTCTGGAGGAAACCTGGCACCATCCTTACGGCGAAGAATGGTGGCAGCATCACGCTGTGGGGATGTTTTTCAGCGGCAGATACTGGGAGACTAGTCAGGATCGAGGGAAAGATGAACGGAGCAAAGTACAGAAAGATCCTTGATGAAAACCTGCTCCAGAGAGCTCAGGACCTCAGACTGGGGCAAAGGTTCACCTTCCAACAGGACAACGACCCTAAGCACACAGCCAAGACAATGCAGGAGTGGCTTCGGGACAAGTCTCCGAATGTCCTTGAGTGGCCCAGCCAGAGCCCGGACTTGAACCCGATCGAACAGCTCTGGAGAGACCTGAAAATAGCTGTGCAGCAACGCTCCCCATCCAACCTGACAGAGCTTGAGAGGATCTGCAGAGAAGAATAGGAGAAACTCCCCAAATCCAGGTGTGCAAAGCTTGTAGCGTCATACCCGAGAAGACTCGAGGCTGTAATCGCTGCCAAAGGTGCTTCAACAAAGTACGGCGTAAAGGTTCTGGATACTTACGTAAATGTATTTGAGTTTTTTATTTAGAATAAATTAGCAAAAAACGTTTAAAAACCAGTTTTTGCTTTGTCGTTATGGGGTATTGTGTGTAGATTGAAGATTGATGATTTATTTTATTTGTAGAATAAGGCTGTAGCGTAATGTGGAGAAAGTCAAGGAGTTTGAATACTTTCAGAATGTACTGTATATCTGTCCTGCCCTTTGACAGGACAAGGAGGAAGGACATCAACATTGCACAGCAGCTGAAACCTAGTCACATCTGAGTGAAAGCTCCTTGGCCACAACAACACCAGGCTCCAGACAATTAAAACTATAAAGGAGGAAAGCAGACAAAAATAGACAAGACATTAAAACCTTGCATACCAGCAATAACATTCATTGACTCCCAAATAATAAGCCCGAAGTACAAAGACAAACTACCTGAAGTCTTGCGTGTTCACCCTCGATCATCTCCTTGTACTAGTAGCGGAGAGCAGGTTTATGCTGAAAGACACATTCCCCCAAAATAGGCCCTTGGAATTCTAATTAGCATAATAAAACAATCCCCATAATAATCTGTCGGGTTTCAGCTAGAGATATTTGTTTTTTTGCATTGGATGCGTCTCAATCCACCGCAACCGTCGATGTCGCACCTTCCCATCTGCGGTGAAATGTGACAGAGCTAGAGCAGTGTTTGTAAGACCATGAGACATCCCAAAAATCGTCTGTAGCGTCTGAATGGTTTGGCCTCTATGTTAAGATGAGACTCTCGTGAACACGTCCAAGTCAGTTGTTTTGCTCTAGGACTCCCACATGCCTCAAGACTCATCTTAAGGTCCCCCGGTACCAATTGAAAACATTTATGGAAGTATATTTGGAGACTGTTTTAGTGTAAAAAATAAGGGGTTAAATATATGTACTAAATAAATAAATGTTTCCTGATCTTTCTTATATCGCTCAGATATATTGTAGGACTGACACTTCGGAACAAAAGTCCCAAAAATATATTAAAGGGAAGATACGTTTCATGTGGTGAATCTGTTATTCAATGCGTTTGTATTGGCAGTAAGGCCAAAACTGATTTGTCATCAAATAATTAAAACACTTTATATATATATAGATATCCACTTTCGAGGGCTCTTCAAATTCAAATAGCTAAATTATCCTTGGTATGACTTTCTTAAAACAATTCCATATAGCTTAGTAGAACCCCCCCCATACTCCCTTAGACTCTTATGGGTTTAAACATTATTGAATTCATGCCCTATAGCTTGTTATTTCCTGTTGATTGCTACAGTTGTATTAAAATGCCCTGTGCACGTTTAACCTGCTTCCATTCCAATAATGTCAATGAAGACACAAGATAACTAGCTAGATTTAGCAAACATTTAGCTTCGTAATTACGAAGCTAGTTGTACATGCAAAAAAAAAACAGTAGCTAGCTATTTAGGTATAATTTCATCGTGGCTATCTAGCTAGCCAACTTAGCATGTCCCTATAACATGCGGTTTGATTAGCTTGCTAATTGATTTGTGTTCGCGCCACAGTGGCTATTTTCGGTAGCTAGCTAGTTAAACATGAATGACAAACTGGCAAACATGAAAAAGATTATCACATCCTCAATCAAAATTAACAGCAGAATGCAACTGGCCAACTCAGCTAGCCATGTAAACAGTGGCTCGTTGCGGGACGAAGCAAACTAGAACGGTACCTGTATGCAACTGTCTAGCTAACTAGCTAGCCAGATAGCGAACAATATCTAGCAATGAAAACAACTGTTTGATTCAATTGAGATAGCTACATGTATATATGTTATTATCTTGCCATTTTAACGGTAGACTCTTACTTGTGTATGGATTATGATGGTTCACGGAATACTGAACAAATCCCCAGATAGCAAGCTGGGCCCGTTTTGAGACCAAACAGCTGAAATGGCTACACTAACTAACCACAAGTGTGTGTATTCAGTGAATTGCTGTCTGACAAATTATGATTGATGTTTTATTGGAGGATTATTATATTCAAATACTCACCTTTTTTTAATATTTTTTTTTATGTAGCTCATCAATTAGTTTGTGTCCCAAATGGCATCCTATCCCCTACATAACGCACTACTTTAAGTGCACTATATATGGATAGGGTGCCATTTGGGACGTATTCTAAGGCTATGGTCCCATAACGTTGATATGTCCAGGAAGGGTGCAGTGAAGTAGCAGCGCTCGTACTGTATCTGTATCCACTATCCACCAGACAGACAGTGTGATATATTTGGACTGAAAACAACTACTTCCATTTAATGTTTAGCGGACTGACAATGGGAGTCAGTGTGGGGAGCTGGTATTGAGGGCATTACCAAGCTGCAGGGTGAAGAGATGAGGAATGGTGATTTCCAGTTCTGGCTTATCTCTCTCGCCTCATCATGGCAGACAAAGCTGTATGGGCTCTCAGGAGAGAGGCACTGAGAGAGACAGCCACTGTGACAAGTGGAATACTCTACTGTGATGAAGAGAGAAAGCATGGAAAGGAAGAGTCAGAGCCACAAGTTCTCCTCTCAGCTTCAGTGATGGGAGTGCGTTGGGCCTCTGGAGAACAGCGCGAGAGAGGACGAGGCAGAGAGAGAGAGGGAGGGATAAAGAGAGAGAATGGGCACAGGAGAGGGCCGGAGTGACAAGTGGGCTGTGATATCTTCTGTGAGTTGGGCCTCTGTAGACAGAGCGAAAGAAAGGGAAAGAGGGAGGGAGGGCGCGACAGAGAAGAGCCAGTTCCCAGGCAGCCACAGGGACACCGTGGCTTTGTCCCACATGGCACCCTATTCCCTACATAGTGCAGTATGGGTGTCCCTCTGGGTCCCGGTCAAAAGTACTGCACTAGATAGGGAATAGGGTACCGTTCGGGGCGCAGACCCTGAGCTGAGCAGGCCTGTCATTGTCATCCCAGGCCCTTAGAGAATGTGGGCCTCTTGTTCTGCTGCTCTCTGATGGCATGGAAAACACTGCTATCCCCCATCCTCCCTTCATCCCCTCATGAGACCTCTCCCAGAGGCAGTCTTTGGTGAGGTCTGAAATGGATAGGCCTGAGGAAAGGCAACAACAGAGGTTTGATTTTTAGACTGCGGTTGTAATGTAGGGAGGCACGGACAGATCAGGGTTCCCTTGTTGTTCTCTGTGGCTTCTGATACTTATAGGAACCAAGATTTTATTTTGATCGTGTTGCCCACAGGTCAGGAGATAGCGGAGCTCCTGTTTGTCTGGGGTAGACAGGATAGAGGCAGACAGAGGAAATTTAGCAGAACACTAATTTCTCTGAACACGATCTCTGTCACGCATATTTCTCTCTGTGGTGGCAGAGGAAGGAGTTCGGACAGTAATGCGGAGCAGTCATTACCATGTTTGTGAAGACAACATCATCAGAGACCAACTATTATTTCCCCTACAGATTGTGGGACTGTGTACCCGTCTTCTGTATTCGTGTTTAACAACTCTGAAGCGGTGTTTGATGTGACACTCATATTTGAAACTTGTCTTTCCTTTACTCCCTTGTGCGTCCTCTCCTCCTCACCTCCCTCCCTCTCTCACTCCCTCTTCCTCCCTCCCTTCCCAGTGCTCCATGCCGTCCTGCATTGTGGCCTTCCACGTGACTTGCGCCTTTGACCATGGCCTTGAGATGCGCACCATCCTGGCGGAGAACGATGAAGTGCGCTTCAAATCCTACTGCCTGGAGCACAGCAGCACTACCGCCTCCGGCAACAGTAACAACGCCATGGCCGGCAACAGTAACCACACCAACAACGCTGGTGCCAGCAGCAAACCAGACTGGGCTGGACACGGCAACGACCACAGAGCCTCCGTAACTGCGCCGGACCACCACCAAGCGACCAGCGAGCTGCCGCCGTCAGAGCGGCCGCTGCCGCCTGTGGAGCGTCCAGACCGGGACCAGATAGAGCGGGAGAAGGCCAGCCAGCGCAAACAGAAGCTACAGGAGCTGGAGGACGAGTTCTACCGCCTGGTGGACCCCAAAGACGTGGCGGAGAGCCTGGGCCTGCCGGACGCCCACGTGGACTTCCTGTACCAGTTCTGGAAGCTGAGGAGGAAGTCCAACTTCAACCGTCCTCTGGTGACGTTGAAGAGAGACGAGGTAGATAACCTGGCGCAGCAGGAGCAGGACGTGTTGTACCGACGCCTCAAACTGTTCACACACCTACGCCAGGACCTAGAGAGGGTGAGTGGCTGGCCCGGGGAGGTGGGGACAATGTGTGTGTAATGTGAGTGTGTGTCGTTTGTTGTTATAATGACATGTATGTGCGTTGGTCTGTCTGTCTGTCCAGCTGTATGACTTACACAATCCTGCGTCATCCATTGGGCAGACGGTGAAAGGGCTACATTTGCAATGTAGTCATTTAGCAGACAATCTTATCCAGAGCAACTTACAGTTGTGCGTCCATCTTAGGCTAGCTAGGTGAGACAACCACTTGTTATAGTAAGTCAATTTTTCCTCAGTAAAGTAGCTATCAGCAAAGTCGGTGCTATTAATAAAAAAAATTAAAAAAGGAGATTTTCCGTAAAGATACTTTATGTCTGTTAGGCTTTATACCTGAATGATGTTTCAGTAACACTCACACCAACTCTGTCCATAATGTAGTTTGACTGAGACCAGGGGTAGCCTGCCCTGTGCTATCCGCTCAGGATGCCCCGTGCAGCCTCCCCGAGGAAAACAATCAGGGGCTACATCAGGCAAGGCTCCAGGAAAGTATGTTGTATAGAGTGGAGAGAGGTAGGCAGCTAACTAGGTCCAAATAGCCGATTAATTACCAGGATGGAGAGGGAGGCTGAGCAGAGCAGACAGACTCAGTGGTCCCCTGAGACACAAACGGGCACATACACGCACACGTACACATACAACCTCGCGCACACAGACACACCACAAGCAGACGCATATACACACACACCGCGCACACACACCCTCTGTGGTAAAGGCGGATCGATGTGTCCAGAGCTCCTCTTTCATTCGGGGCCCGCCACTTAGCCACGGGGCCTTTAGATTAAGTGATGTCCGTGTTTGTCACGCAGTTGCTGCCGATCCCATTTCCCTTCTATAGACCTCCATCCTGAGTCCTGCCACTGCAGGAACATGCGTGGACCGGGCCTTATCAGGTTATCGCAGCTCTCTATATGCTGCAATGCACAACGCTGTCAATGTGCTTGAGTCCCCCCACGCCACAGTACAGAGAATAACAAAAACACGAGAAGGTACTATTTTATTTATCCATTGAAGTCTTAATTGAGTGGTTTTGGTGGTTATAATTAAGTTCGGGGACAAGGGTCGGGTCCAAAAGGGAATTGTGTGGGTGACTGTGTCAGGGGAGGGTTAACAGGCTATTTGAAATAAATTTCTATCCTCTTAACCTGAATCATTGGAGTAGTGGAGGATTGTGTTTCTGGGTTGCAATCCCCATTGGAACCCCTATTCCCTTAATCAAGAACTACTTCTGATTGACCGTATGAGCCTCGGTCAAAAGTAGTGCACTATCAAGGGAATAGGATGCCATTTAGGATTCTTCTCTGCTGCTGCTGATCGGATG
Organism: Salvelinus alpinus; assembly: GCF_045679555.1. Taxonomy (NCBI): domain Eukaryota; kingdom Metazoa; phylum Chordata; class Actinopteri; order Salmoniformes; family Salmonidae; genus Salvelinus; species Salvelinus alpinus. The sequence continues at coordinate 70,135,802 of NC_092086.1, forward strand.
CGATAGGACAGCAACCCTTCCACCTGTTCTCTATCCCCTGACCACCCTGATTGTTGTCCCCCACGATGAAATCGGTCCGAAGACTGTGGATCTGTTTCCGTACGGTCATACGTTAGTCACAAGCGATATCTCAGACGGCACTGGCCCGATTTTGACGAAGCTTGGGTGAATGATGCGTCTTGCCATATGCAGCTTCAGCACTCGGCAGTCCCGTTCTGTGAACTTGTGGGGCCTACCACTTCGCGGCTGAGCCGATGTTGCTCCTAGACGTTTCCTTTTCTCCATCACAGCACTTAATAGACTGGGGCAGCTCTCGCAGGACATAAATTTGACGCACTGACTTGTTGGAAAGGTGGCGTCCTATGACGTTGCCACGTTGAATGTCACTGAGCTCTTCAGTAAGACCATTGTACCGCCAATGTTTGTCTATGGAGATTGCATGGCGGTGTGCTTGATTTGTACACCTGTCAGCAACGGGTGTGGCTGAAATAGCCGAATCCACTAATTTGAAGGGGTGTCCACATACTGTTTTGTATATATAGTGGACTTTGCATCTATAGACAAAGGTCTCTCAACACTATTTTCCAGACAAGTACCTTAAACAACATGGCTGCTATTGACAAATAAACATTCACGTGTGCATGGTCTTGCACATAAATGCATATAAATCAGTCAAGGTTATTCGTATTGTAACAAAATTTGGTATACATGTTGAAAACACTGTCAAGACTCAACAAATCCGAGAACATTCATATCGACCACACAGTGGCGCTATAACAGACTCATGTTTATCTCTTGATCTGTTTGACTCAGAGTAACGAAATTTGGCACACATGCTCAGGGATATGAGTACTTAACCCACACGATATCCCAGACACAACTCGCCCAATGTTGATGAAACTTGGGTGAATGGTGCGTCTTGCCATAGAGATCCGGCGTTTACAAAATGACACTGATTGGCCCAAGGGGGCGCTGTAACATTCGTGGGGGGGGGGGGGGGGGAGACATGTTGACTGTTACCTTGTTTTAACAGTGGTGGCTTGACAGCTGGTGCTGGGTAGGCCTAGTTAATAATACACCCCTCAGCAAGAGACAATGGTTGAGCTGAGCAGGGAGTAGGAAGTGTTTAAGTAGACAGGTTTCCTCCCTGCCTTCCCAGTGGCGTGGCAGCCGGGCGGACGCTTGGCAAGGAGCTCTTTTTTATTTTTTTTATTTGCCACGCTCACTGGTTAAATGAGCCAGCCAGGGAGAGGTGAGAGTAGAGAGACTTCAGGGGCTGTGATTTCTGTGTTTGCTGTCTGGATTAAACAGCCACGCTGTTACTACTGCTGAGTGATCCTCCAGGCAGGTTCATTGATTCTGTAAGCCCAAGAATTCAAACATTCAGAGCATTTGTGTCTTGATAATGAGCTGATTTTAAATAGAGATTAAAAGGTATTTTCAGGTGAACGCGGAGCTGTCTACCTTGGTGTTCTGTTCTCCCATCGTGAAATATCTGATGTGGGCCTAGTACTTAGTGTAATAGGTCAGATTTAATCAAATTTGCCGAGCGGTATTTAGGCTATGCTGTGTATATCTTTGTCAACTAACTAGTCTGCACTCATGTCTTCGTATACCTAGTTCCAATTCATTTGAACGTAGGTAAAAATGATATGAATTTAATTGAGCCCTTCAGCCCTATATTGTGCTTTTTGGTTACTGTTATCACCAACTGAATTCTGTTCTGCCCGGACTACCAGATGTTGTCTGCCCACTGACTCAACATGGCACTTGTACCTATTACCTTATGGTTAATCTGGGGCGGCAGGTAGCCTAGTGGTTAGAGCGTTGGGCCAGTAACCCGAAAGGCTGGATCGAATCCCCGAGCTGACAAGGTAAAAATCTGTCGTTTTGACCCTGAACAAGGCAGTTAACCCACTGTTCCCCGGGCGATTAAGGCAGCCCCCCGCACCTCTCTGATTCAGAGGGGTTGGGTTAAATGCGGAAAATACAATTCAGTTGAATGCATTCAGTTGTACAACTGACTAGATATCCCCCTTTCCCTTTCCTTTCCTTCCCCATAGGGGCACTTCTCAGTGGGTTCCTATTGAGTGGATTGTCTGTGGACAGGAGTTGGTCCTCTTCGATCAAAGAAGTATGAAGAATTGTGACTGCGAGTTAAAGGAAAATTCCACCCAATAACGATTTGTTTCATTAGTCCATTAGTCCCTAAGCAAAGTATTTTGCTTGTCAGCAATCAAGTTTAAGATACCTAACTTTAACAATACAGAGATCATTCCCATATGATGCATTTTGATTAATATGATGCAAAATGCATCATACGGGATGATTTCTGTGTTTTTTAAGTTAGGTATCTTGAAAACTTTATTGCTGACAAGCAAAACATTTTGGGACTATGTCAACAATGGGCTAATGAAACAAATACCGAAAGATAGATTTTGGGTGGAATTTTCCTTTTAAGGGCTAATTAACAAATTTCTGGTCTATTTCTGTCACGTAACACTCCCACAATATGTTATGAAAGGGGCCGCTCATTCGTTAGCAACGTGCATAGCAACAGGACCCACTGGAGACAGAGCAGTAGAAAAGAACATCAACGTGAACACCGTTTTTATAGATTGATGTCTGTCTCTAGTGATGAGGATGTATTTCATTTAGCGCCTACACTCAGAACAGCCTCAATTTGTCTGGGTATGGACTACAAGGTATCAAGCGTTACACAGGGATGCTGGCCCATGTTGACACCAATGCTTCCTACAGTTCTGTCAAGTTGGCTGGATGTCCTTTGGGTGGTGGACCATTCTTGATAAACATGGGAAATTGTTGAGCGTGAAAAACCCCAGCAGCGTTGCAGTTCTTGACACTCAAGCCGGGGCACCTACTACCATACCCTGTTCAAAGGCACTTAAATATTTTGTCTTGCCCATTTACCCTCTGAATGGCACACATACACAATCCATGTCTCAATTGTGTCAAGGCCAGGGCTGTGGCGGTCATGAAACTTGGTCAGCCGGTCATTGTCAAGCAAATAACCATCGGTCTCACGGTAATTTACTGTTAATTAACATGAACAAATGTAGCATCTCCTTGCTTCCACGCATAGCCTACAAGCCACTGATGCAGACCTTTTGGAACATCTACATTTTAAGAAGTCTAATAAATCCATGTAATGTGGCCTACACCTAATTTTAGCATATAGCCTAAAGCCATTATTTATTTTGAACAGGTCTAAAGAAGCAAGATATGAAGAAAATGTAGTCTATTTCAGAAGAACCGAATAGCATACTCTGAGTTGTCCTTATGCTAGGCCCTGATATGGCTATGCCATATTGCTGTTGTCTACACTAGTTCATTTATCAGAAAACATTTGCTTAGAATTCCATGGCATTATTTTAATTATTTTATAGACAAATAAAATAGAAAGGTTATTTTCTCCAAACGATTTCAAAGGAAGTGCACACCTGCGGCTATTCTGTGTTAGTGGTTGACAAAGAAACTGGTCCTCCTATATGCTTGATTTAGAGTTATTTATGCAACTTTAGTTGTGATACAAACTTTGGGCTATATGTTTTGATTTTTAATACGTTGTAAAAAACGTTGTTTTTTTGCATGAAAGGCATGAGCTCTGCTTTGTTTCTTGTACAAGCCGCACACACTTCATCCGTCTCTCAATCACAATTTGACAAGCACTTGATAATATTATCACCAGGCCTCGAATTTACCGGTGGCATCCACCTTGTGTGGCTGTATTGCACCCTAAAAAATCCATGCCTTTTGCGGCGAAAGTCGCCGTTGTGCCCTTGGGCTGAATATAATCATTATAATTCCCTTCTCCCGGCTGCCGTGCTCCGAAGCACCTCTCACTCACATAGATCTGTCAGATGTCTCAATTGTTATTAGCCAATGCCCGTCATGTGATCAGGTCCTTCTCACAGGCATTTCAGCTAAGAAGTAGGCCAGAAGTGTATGAAGACAGACACATCGGGGATGCAACCGCGTGCTTCCCTCTTATTGAATTCCAAGGCGCATATTAAAAATTTTAGAACTGTTCACATTTAGCCTACTTTTTGACAACTCTAGTCAAGGCTTAAAAATCCTTCTTTAACACTACAACTGCTGGGCCTCGATGGACTGCAACATTCTGACCCCCCTACAAACGAATGAGCAGTCATTCAGACTGCAACATTCTAACAGTGTAAATAATATATTGAATATATGCTATCGCAAAACGAATAATTTGCTTGTCTTTCTGAAGGCCTTGGGTAACATTAGAATACGATTTGTATTTTATTTCAAATAACAAAATAGCACTTTTAGTAACAGCCTTATTCTGAAATGGATTAAATAAAACATTTGTCTTCAATCTACACACACTACCCATAATTACAAGGCAAAAATAGGTTTTTAGACATTTTTGCAAATGTACACTATTACAAATAAAAAACTGAAATACCTTATTTACATACAGTTGAAGTCGGAAGTTTACATACACCTCAGCCAAATACATTTAAACTCAGTTTTTCACAATTCCTGACATTTAATCATAGTAAAAATTCCCTGTCCAGGTCAGTTAGGATCACCACTTTATTTTAAAAATGTGAAATGTCAGAATAATAGTAGAGAGAATGATTTATTTATTTCATCACATTCCCAGTGGGTCAGAAGTTTACATACACTCAATTAGTATTTGGTAGCATTGCCTTTAAATTGTTTTACTTGGGTCAAACGTTTCAAATAGCCTTCCACAAGCTTCCCACAACAAGTTGGGTGAATTCTGGCCCATTCCTCCTGACAGAGCTGGTGTAACTGAGTCAGGTTTGTAGGCCTCTTTGCTTGCACATGCTTCTTCAGTTCTGCCCACAAATTTTCTATAGGATTGAGGTCAGGGCTTTGTGATGGCCACTCCATTACCTTGACTTTGTTGTCCTTAAGCCATTTTGCCACACCTTTGGAAGTATGCTTGGGGTCATTGTCCATTTGGAAGACCCATTTGCGACCAAGCTTTAACTTCCTGACTGATGTCTTGAGATGTTGCTTCAATATATCCACATCATTTTCAATCCTCATGAAGCCATCTATTTTGTGAAGTGTACCAGTCCCTCCTGCAGCAAAGCACCCCCACAACATGATGCTGCCACCCCCGTGCTTCACGTTTGGGATGGTGTTCTCCGGCTTGCAAGCCCCCCCCATTTTCCTCCAAACATAAGGATGGTTATTATGACCAAACAGTTATATTTTTGTTTCATCAGACCAGAGGACATTTCCCCAAAAAGTAAGATCTTTGTCTCCATGTGCAGTTGCAAACCGTAGTCTGGCTTTTTCATGGTGGTTTTGGAGCAGTGGCTTCTTCGTTGCTGAGCGGCCTTTCAGGTTATGTCGATATAGGACTCGTTTTACTTTGGATATAGATACTTTTGTACCTGTTTCCTCCAGCATCTTCACAAGGTCCTTTGCTGTTGTTTTGGGATTGATTTGCACTTTTCTTACCAAAGTACGTTCATCTCTAGGAGACAGAACACGTCTCCTTCCTGAGCGGTATGACGGCTGCGTGGTCCCATGGTGGTTATACTTGCGTACTATTGTTTGTACAGATGAACGTGGTACCTTCAGGCGTTTGGAAATTGCTCCCAAGGAATGACCCAGGGCTTGTGGAGGTCTACACATATTTTTTTTTTGAGGTCTTGATTTTTTTTGATTTTCCCATGATGTCAACCAAAGAGTCACTGAGTTTGAAGGTAGGCCTTGAAATACATCCACAGGTACACCTCCAATTGACTCAAATGAAGTCAATTAGCCTATCAGAAGCTTCTAAAGCCATGACATCATTTTCTGGAATTTTCCAAGCTGTTCAAAGGCAGTCAACTTAGTGTATGTAAACTTCTGACCCACTGGAATTGTGATATAGTGAATTATAAGTGAAATAATCTGTCTGTAAACAATTGTTGGAAAAATTACTTGTCATGCACAAAGTAGATGTTTGAGCTCAGATGCATCCTGTTTCCATTGATAATCCTTTGTTTTTACAACTTGATTGGACTCCACCTGTGATAAATTCTATTGATTAGACATGATTTGGGAAGGCACAAACCTATCTATTTAAGGTCCCACAGTTGACAGTGCATGTCAGAGAAGGGAAAAAAACGATGAGGTCGAAGGATTCGTCTGTAGAGAGGATTGTGTCGAGGCATAGATCTGGGGAGGGGTACCAAAACATTTCTGCAGCATTCAAGGTCCCCAAGAACACAGCGGCCTCCGTCATTCTTAAATGGAAGAGGTTTGGAACCACCAAGACACTTCCTAGAGCTGGCTGCCCGTCCAAACTGAGCAATCAGAGGAGATGGGCCTTGGTCAGAGAAGGGCCTTCGAGCTCTAGAGTTCCTCTGTGAAGATGGGAGAACCTTTCAGAAGGACAACCATCTCTGCAGCACTCCACCAGTCAGACCTTTATGGTAGATTGGCCAGACAGAAACATCATTATAAACGCTAAGTGGCCTTGATAAATAGTGAAACCCGGCACAAAAGCAATAATGGCATTATAATGAATAAAAGTGTCGATATGACAGCAGTCAAAAATAGTGCCATTTTTTTCAGCTTTTTAAACTTTTTTCACATTAAAATGCAAAACAATTTATAACATTTTTGACATGCGTTTTTCTGGATTTTTTTGTTGTTCTGTCGCTCACTGTTCAAATAAACCTACCATTAAAATTATAGACTGATCATTTCTTTGTCAGTGGGCAAACGTACAAAATCAGCAGGGGATCAAATACTTTTTTCCCTCACTGTATATATGTGTATGTATATATGTGTGTATATATATGTGTATATACAGTGGGGAGAACAAGTATTTGATACACTGCCGATTTTGCAGGTTTTCCTACTTACAAAGCATGTAGAGGTCTATAACTTTTTATCATAGGTACACTTCAACTGTGAGAGATGGAATCTAAAACAAAAATCCAGAAAATCACATTGTATGATATTTAAGTAATTCATTTGCATTTTATTGCATGACATAAGTATTTGATCACCTACCAACCAGTAAGAATTCCGTCTCTCACAGACCTGTTAGTTTTTCAAATACTTGTTCTCCCCACTGTATATTTGTGTATATGTGTGTGTGTATATGTATGTGTGTATATATGTATAAAATAGACCATCATGACCGTGTTATTATGGATACAGTACATTACATTGCAAATGACCTCCACTCAAGTTGCACAGGCAATTTTTAATCTGTGTGCTGTACTGTAGGCTTATGGAGTGTGTGTACTGTACTAGTCTATAGTCTTAACGCATTGATTTGCCTGGATAACCTTCTACTGCTCTCCTCCAGCCTCTCTCTCTGTTATCTGGCCTTGTTCTCTCCTGGTGGACATCAACTTGTTGTTGTTGTATCAGAAAGTCCCAGTGACAGTCCCAAAGGCTCTATTTATCTTACCGCTAAGGCCAGTGAGCCCTGGGAAATTGATAGTGGGGGGAAATCGTAGAGTTTGAAGTGTCAGCCAGGCACTGATCAGGTGTATTGATCCTTTGATCTTCTATTGGCACCTTATTGGTAGAAGGGTTTATAGTATACTTCCACTCTCAGTGATATTTACTGTCATCAAGGAGGAGGATATTCAATCCAGAATATTTTATGTTGTTTGATTTGAGACTCTTTCTCTGACTAGGAGTGTGTTTTAGCTCGTGACTGTTAGACATCAAGGGAAGCTGTTGAAATGTCAGTGTGTTTCAGAGTGAACTGGGACTGGCTTCTTGTTTCTTCTCTATTTGTTGCTACAGCTCTAGCCTGGTCCCAGATCTGTTTGTGCCTTTGCCTACTTCATTGTCAAGCCAAACATGATTTGCGTGACAATTCCATAAGGAGTTGACGAGAGAGCAGAAGCAGACTGGCACCCAGGCTACTACACCTCCACTTTCATCGATATTTACTATCAAGGAGATACTATGCTGAAGATCATTAGTGGTTCGTTTGAGACCTTTTCTCTTACTTGAAATGTTTAGCCTATGAATGGGTATCATAAAAGGAAGACAGTTTATGGTGGTGCGGTAGGTATCTCTCTCAGGGAGACGGGCGCATTTCAATCATTTCTGATTTACTGGCCAAAAAAATTTATCCCTCCGTCTTCCAACCCCAGCCTTTTCTCTTCCTCCTCTCCCTCCACCACCTCCCAGTCGTCGTTCAGGGGAACCTCTGCGGACGGAAGATTCCGGGCTAATGTTGGGGCGGATTATCTCTCCCTTTCCTTTTGAAGTTCTCTGAGTGGAACGAATCGCACTGCGATGTCCCTAATGCACTGTTGAGCTTTTGCCGCTGCTCTCCAATCCCCCACCCAGCCCCCGTTGCCCCCACTCTCCTTCCCTGGCCCACTCCCGAAACCTCAGCCCCTATCCCCGCCCCCCTGACGTCCCATCACCCCCATCCCTCCGCCAATCAGGGTTGCTCATGTCGGAGATATGTGTGGCATGGTGATTGGGTAGCGAATTCTCGCTGTTGTTTTTTTGCGTCAGAGCAGGATGGCTAGCGCTGGGGCTGCGTCCATCCCTGTGTGTGTGGCTGGAGAGGTGAAGTGATGAGTGAGGGATTGTGAAAGCGAGGGCGTTGAGACGATGTGGAGGGAGATGGCCCAAAGCTGAGCCTAAGACTGAGTGAGTGTCCATGCAGGGCTGTGGTTGGGGTTCCAGTCGATTAGCCACGCAGGCTTTGGGTCTGCAGCTGGGCTATACTGCTGGGCTAGGTTCAGTACATACACTGGGGCTGCATGGGAGAGAGGGCTTAGTAGGATTACCCCAGCGCACAGAGAGAGCAAGAGAAAGAGATGGATAGAGAATCGGGGGGGTGTTATGGGAGTAGAGGGGATGGCTTACCAGCCACACAGACTCTCCGCAGGGAGGGAGAAGTCCTCCTCCTTTTCCATGAGAAAGGACAGAGAGAATGAGGGTGTACAACTTGATATGATAATGGACATAGATGCCTAGATGCACCAGTCATTCCAGAACACCTTCTGACACACATTCCCTCTGGATATTCCATGCAAGGTTTCCTCCCTCTCTTCCTCTCTTGTGTTCCATTGCTGGGGGGCACTGAGCCCTCTCTGCTCAGCCGTGCCCTCTCTCTGCCTTGGCAGTCTTGACTGTACACCCAGCCCAGCAGGTCACCTGCCCCGGCCATAGAGGAGCCAGTCGGAAAGAACACTTATGAAACTGTGTTTGCGAGAGAGGAACAGAGAATGGAGGGAGGGAGGGAGGGAGGGGTGTGTCGCTGCAAAAAGTACAGCCAGTGCAGCACGGGCTCAGGGAAGCAGAGCAGAGCAGGACTAGGGGTTCGGTCAGTACGGTCAGGTACACTGTGTGCCATGGTGAGGAGCGTCAGCAGAGTTGTTCTTGGCTGCACTTTACAATTTCACAGAGTCAGCCTGTCCCCCACCCCCCCACCCCCCCCCTGTCTACAGTACTTTGCAGCGGAAAGGAAGCTTGTGTTGCTATGGCGGGGGGATAGAGAGCGAGAGAGAGCAAGGGCTATTGGAAAAGAGAGAGAGGATATGAATGAAATGTCACTTGACTCGCCCTCGCTATTTATTTTTCCCCACCGTGATTCCACACGTTTTTTTTTTGTTTTTGTTTACGTGCGTACCCATTCCCACCCCACCACCACTGTCTCGCACGATGTTTCTGGTGTTGCGCAATTAGAGAGGGGTTCACCGGGAGGACAGAGGCACAGAAAGAACGAGTTGTGCTTTTACCCCTGAGAGGGGGACAGACGTTGGCTCTGGCTGCTCTCTGTGCCGGCTCCGCCTCTAACACACACATACACTGTCTGTAGCTGCAGGGGGGTCTCTTGCTGCGGGCCAGACAGGCCGGGTCACACAGCAGACAGGCCCGCCCTACTGAACGGGTTTCAAACTGGCTCCCTCTACTGCCTCCCAGGCCTACTGTACCACAGACTCTCACTTTTCCTTCCAGGCCTCTACAAGCCTGACTCACTCAGCCTCACTGCCTCATTTATCAATCATGCGTAGGCACAAATCTGTGCGTAAACCATGCGTGGGATCATTTCCATGCAAAGTGTGAGATTTGTCAATATGAACGTTTGCTTGAGTGTGTAAATGTACGCACAGCCATGACCATGCGTATGCACAGTGCCAAGTGGTGGAATAAGGGAATTGCTTGTCAAGCATATAATGGGGTAAAAATAAACACAACATTAGGAACACTTCCCCTTTTGCCCTCCGAACAGCCTCAATTCGTTGAGGTGTCGAAAGCGTTCGACAGGAATGCTGGCCCATGTTGACTCCAATGCTTCCCACAGTTGTGTCAAGTTGGCTGGATGTCCTTTGGGTGGTGGACCATTCTTGACACACACGGGAAACTGTTGAGTGTGAAAAACCCAGCAGCGTTGCAGTTCTTGACACAAACCGGTGCACCTGTCACCTACTACTAATAGAATATACGTACACTCCTTGTAGATGGCAAAACAAAAAAACGTCACACCTCAACTTCCCCCCCCCCCGGGTTGCTAAAGTAACAAAATTGCGAAGCGCGTGCACAATTAAGCAACGCCCCCCTCAAGTGCATGACGGAGCCTGTGATTTTTGCCTGTGACGTTGGTTCAGATGAAGAGTCTGGAGCTGACTGGGGACAACATCTGGTGAAGAGGCTGGTTCTACAAACAAGTAGCTGTTACTCCTCGGCCTGAAGTCCTAGAATAAAACTAGCAGGATCTGCTTGAAGCTCATTGCCTCTTTTGTACTTGTACATGGTTTTTGTTGGTAAAAGGCATGCACTTGGCATTGCTTAGCCTGCTTCTGACTTATTCATCCTACTTTACTAGCAATTGGCAAGCTGTATTTAAATGAAAAGGGAAAACGAATAGCTATATTTGCTGAGCTATCCGTCTGATTTTAATAAAGTTAATAAAAAATGCCATTAGCTAGCAAACTAGCTAGATTGAAACTGCTGGGGGGAAAGTTAGCTAATGTTACTTAACCCCCACCATCAGTCTGAGTTCAACACCGTAGCTAGCTAAGTGGACTGACTGTAGCTAGTTTTCTAGAAAATAACAACTATATATTTACTAGCAATAATACTGACTATTGTGAACACCTTTTGTTAAACTACTTCGTTCCCCTGCCTGTTTATTGATGCGTAGGTGACTGAAAAGTTGGCAAGAAACATGCCCCTCTTTATTTCACTGCATGTTGGCTGTTGTTTTGGTATAATGTGGCTGAATAGGCTTGTGCACATTTACATTAGTGTTTCATTAGTTAACTAAGTTACTGACTGACTAGGATCATTGTTATTCATGTTTTTGGTGCTGTTGCATTTCATATGAAGAGAGAGGCCCCAGGCCTCTACCAGACTGGCTTACTGTACTGCTTCATTCGGCCTTTCAGGTCGCTATAAGACTGGCTAACTGCACTGCCTCACTCTGCTTCCCAGGCCTTTACGAGATTGGCTTACTGTACTGCTTCATTCTGCCTTGCAGGCCTTTACAAGACTGACTCTCTTCACAGAGACTTCTCTAAGACTGGCTCACTGTGTTACAGAGTACTATGCATCTGCCTCCCAGTCTACGGCTGTGTTCGAATACCAATACTAACATACTGTATACTACATACTTAATGAGTATATACTATACACTATTAGTTCATTTTAGTATACTGGAAACAAACGGTATCCTTTCAGTTGGGCTTACTAGCGCTACGCCTGTCTACAGGAAGTTGATTCTGTAGCAATGCAACCTCTTGCTAGCTTGTTAGTATAACAAATTACTATCTAGACCAGTTTGTTGTTTGTAAATTCAATCTGGAGTGCTAGAGTGCGCTCTGGGTGTTCTTAAATTCAGAGCGTTGTCAGATTCGTAAATTCTGAGCGTTTTCCCCTCTTGGAGCGTTCAGAGCGTAGGTTGAGCGTTCTGACAATCACAACGCCAGTGCAGTCAAGCACCCAAGCTAACTGGCTAGTGAATTTATGTCCATTGTGAACGCACAAAGACTATACCACTTAGCTAAGACTGATGTGAATATTAAGTCAATAAACATTGGGTAATTAGTTAGCATATAGTTAATATACAGGCAAGTTCAATGTATTAGTAGCCAACCAACTTGGTAGCTAGCTAACATACCGGTAGTACCGACTGCTGTAATGATATGCTATGCGGTTTGTAAGCATACCGTAGCCAACACATTGTCAGCCAACATAATGTGTAGCGTAAATAATTGAAAGTCATTACTTAATTACATTGCTCAACATTTACTGACGTGTTTCCTTTATTTTGGCATTTACCTGTATATCGCAAGTGAAATCGCAATATTTGGTAACAAAATGTTTTTGTTGGCTGTATTGTGCATCCCTACTACATAGTACAGCTTAAATGGCATATACCATACCACGAGTGGACTGACTGAAGGGGAAATTTCATGGGCCACCCACAGCCCCAACGACAACTTGGTACGCACCATCTCATCTCCACAGCCCCAGTGTTGTCTAACCTACCTAGCCCAGTCCACTCTGAGTCTGCCACACTGAGTCTAAGTCTGCCTCTGATACATACGAGTCTGACTCGCCAGTCTGAACTGTGGAGTCTTTTATTTTCCCTGACATTTCTTTCTGCCATAGTCCTGAGCTGAACGCCGAAGGCCAGGCGACAGACCGCGGCAGGGCCCTTTATCTCAGTGAAGTGTCTCATCGCCCTGAATCCCATTGTGTTTCAATGCCAGCCGGTCAGCCTATTCAATGACACCCACCGATCCCGAGTGGCTTCTGCCTCCCTCCTTCCGCCTCGCAGGCTGCATCCCAAATAGCACCATATTCCTTATATTAGTGCACTACTTTTGATGCAGTGGCTTCAGTCTCCCTCATTCTTCCTTTCCCTCTTCAGAGTGGCAGCAGTGTGAGCAGCTCACATCACACAAAGACCCCTCTGATATCAGCCTGCCTGATGGATGAAAAAAATATGAGGCGGGGGGAGACATCAATATTTATACCTGCTGGCCCAATGTATAATTTTGCGTGCCGTATATTCTTTCACACCCGGCGAAAGCGTGGCCGGGGATTCCGGGGTGGTCAGATAAATAATTCAAGTTGCAAAACCTTGAATTCAAAATTACTTTGATAAGACAGTGAGACCAGAGCTGAGACGTTGTCGAAACTTCACCCTGAATGGCTCCCTTGACTCACACAATACGTACACACACAACGTGTGAGGCCTGTAAAGCAGCTCATCCTCTCTGAAGCTTTGTGACTGTGTATGGATGACCCATGTTGTCTCCGTACAACAGGACGTTCCCCATTCCTGAGGTTTGTGCACAGTGTCTGTCTATCGGTCCACCGCCTGAGGCAGCCCGTGTTTGCCCGGCCCGCCTACAAACACTAACTCAGTTACACTTGGATGGGGGGTACATGAATAAGCAATGAGAGCGATATAAGCGCCCCGAAGTTGACCCAGCCGTTTAATATTTTACAGTGTGGGTTCTGAGACAATGCTGCACGCCAGTAAACGAGCTCAACTGTGAAATGGGACTGCACTGCACTCAACACAAATGGTAGCCCACTCCTCCCCACGCTTAAGTTGAATTGAATCGAATAATTTCTCGGGGGGGGGTTGAGGTACTTGGTTCAGACTTAAAAAGCTGGTCCGCTTAACGTTCAGCTATGTCCTGAATATGAAATGGTACTTGATTTGCCCCTCTCTTGGCTTGGCACATAATGTCTTGTGAGGTTTAGGACTTTAAAAGCCTGTATGTCAGAGTTCTCCGACTGGAACCCTGGGTAAGTAGGGTAAAAGGCTTACTTGCCGGAATCCCAAAGTATCCCTTTAAAGAGAGAACATGTAGTTTTGGTTACACACACAAATCTGATGAGTTCTTTGGAATTCTTGGAAACGGGAGGATCTGAAACATGGATGTTATATCATGTTCATATCCATGTCTTCTCTAAGTCGACGCAACCGAACACGCTCCTCCATAACTTGGCTGTTATTGTGGCAACGTGTTGTTTACCTCCCTGCATTGTCTCCCAGTCAGGTTGGATAGCATCTAAACCTCCATCACAAAATACTCTACTGACAGAGCACACAGCAAACCCACACATTAGCAGCCTTGAAGAGATAAGAGCCTATTAGCTTTTGTCAGAAATATAAACAGACTGGAGGTAGCATCCCAAATGGTACCCTATTCCCTATTTAGTGCACTACCAGAGTGCCATTTGGGATGTAGCCATTAACTAAAGCAGCCGCAGGTGTCATCCCAAATGGTACCCTATTCCCTATTTAGTGCACTACCAGAGTGCCATTTGGGATGTAGCCATTAACTAAAGCAGCCGCAGGTGTGTGTGTGTGTGTGTGTGTCTTTATTTTTTTTCTGGGACCAAATTGTGGAATCACTGTCCGCATTGTATGAAGATGGTTTGGTTGAAGAAAAGGTGGGATAAATAATTTGGTACCTGTGTGTAGAAATGGAGAGATCTGATGGGAGTGTGTGATCCAGGGATAAGCTTTTGCGTAAACAGTCTTGCTTGGTTTGTTTGATGAAATGATTGCAACAGTTTCCCATCTTATCTTCACTCTGTTTGGATTAAGCTTAGAAAGGTTGCTAACAAACATTTCTCATAGCATAACTAGTACAGTAATAGCATTCTGAGAATCTTCATCAGGGACTGTCTTAAGAGTTAGCCACAAAAACCCAGATGAAGGCTACAGAGTGAAAAATATGCTTCAAAAGGAAAAATCTACTTCCAATGTCCTCCAAGAGTTGCTGAATTTCCTCTGCACTTCAGTTTGCTCCTCAATTCATGCACCTTGGTTGGAGAGTGAGGTAGCGGCTAGGGCTGGGCGATATGGCCAAAATATTATATCATGATATTTTTAAAAGAAAGTTGACGGTTTAACGGTATTTTATGTTTTTTAATAATAAAAGTTCTACATTTGCTTTGAGTAGTGCGTGACCCTAGGGTGGCAACACATATATTATAAATGATTTCAATGGGTCTTTCTCCATTCTGATTGTTTTATACTTTTCAATTTAACTTCAACCCCCAAAAAGTCATAATTTTCATACATTTTTGCATTTGAAATCATTTCCACACTGCCACGTAGGCCTGCAAGATATGGGCAAGCAATCTGGGCCTTACTTTTAACCAAATGTTGCAATTTGACTGGGGATTTAGAGCAAAACACTTGGGTTAACTGTTGGAATCATAGAAATAGAATGTCTATTCTAATTATATAGTTAGAATATAATAGTGGACACTTTTAATACAGTGTTGTTTGACAACGAATGAAGGGAGGAGTTATTGTGACATGGTAGGAACTAAAGTGTTGATGGGTGTTTCCTAGGGGACCCTATAATCTTTGCCTACATTGAATATTTTCTCTTAGCTACTTCATGTAGCTAACATATTCTTGCTTTGCCTATTCCTCTTTAATTTAGAAGATACTGTTGCACAAACAATATGCTGATTTAGTTCTACACCATCACTGGTATTATCAGGCTGTATAGCTAATTACGCTTGCTCTTACTCAGTACATTTATTAGCTAGCTAGTGATTAGCATTAGCGGCTAACAATCAGCTATAACAAGATTTAGGACCAACTTGCTAAGAAATAACAAACTAGCTGTTTGCAGATGTAAGAAACACAAGCTAATAGTATAATTATAGAATGCTGGTAGATTTATATAAGAAGCAAAGTGACAACTGCATCGTTGTCATCAAAATTGTTGCATATGCTGCATTGACCATGCAGACTGAACGCAAGTGTCTCGTGGTCGAGGAACAACAAATGCGCTCCTTGAGTGACAGGAGCCGGAGCTAGGTCTGTGTGGAAAGCGGCATGGAGGGAGAGAGTGGAGAGAGATTGCACAAGAGGCGAAGTAAACTATAAAAATGGACGTTACACACTGCGTAATCACATTTAACAAACCAAACATTCAAATACCATTATAGAAGGTAAAGGGAAAAACCCAAACCGGTCCGTGCATCAATACCGGTATATAGTAAAATACGGTATACCGCCCAGCCCTAGTAGCGCTGCCTTTGCAAAGAGTAAGCCAGACACAGTTCAGTCTATAGGTAGCTTACATTGCAGATGACCAATTTGGACAACAGTAATGCTCACAAGCATTATCCCAGAGATATGAGCTACTATCATTATTATTCTCATTGGGACTGATTATTTCGAATATTGCCGCCAGCCACTCGCTCATGATTCTATTCATTTAAACAGCTAACCACCGTATATGGACTTCTCACTTAACCCCTGACTAGTGGCAATAAAAATGCTCAATTCAACTTTAACACGTAGCTGTGTGAAGCCTCTCTCCTGCTGGATTATTGCTTTCTACTATAGGAGTATTGCTGATTTTAGCTTGATTAACTCCTTTCCTCTCTGGTCAAGGAAGTGTGGAGCAGAACCTCCTTGCTGTGCTCCCACAGGGAAGGATGCTAACAGGCTTACAGAGATGCTGATAGGCTGTGCTCCTATTGTGGAGGATGCTAACAGGCTAATGGGCTGTGCTCCTATTGTGGAGGATGCTAACAGGCTAATGGGCTGTGCTCCTATTGTGGAGGATGCTAACAGGCTAATGGGCTGTGCTCCTATTGTGGAGGATGCTAACAGGCTAATGGGCTGTGCTCCAATAGTGGAGGATGCTAACAGTCTAATTGCTGTGCTCCTACAGTCGAGGATGTTAGTAGGCTAAAGCCCTGGGTCAGCCAATCAATCAAGTGAATGGCTTTTTCATAGCACATTACAAGGCTTTAGAGGCAAAGGCGAAGACTTAAGTTTGGGTCTGTCCGTTACAGAAACCTCCCTACTGGCTGCTGAGGTGAATGTAGGCAGTGGAGCACACAGTAGGTTGGTGGTACCTTAATTGGGGAGGACAGACTCGTGTTAATGACCGTAGCGGAATAGGTGGAATGGTAACGAATACAGTGCCTTGCAAAAGTATTCATCCCCTTCTGACTTTTTCCTATGTAGTTGCATTACAACCTGTAATTTGAATGGATTTTTATTGGGATTTCATGGAGTAGACATAAACAAAATAGTCCAAATTGGTGAAGTGAAAAAAAAAAAAAAACTTGTTTCAGTAAACTGCCCCCCGCCCCCCCCAAAAACAGCACATGTATTCACTCCCTTTGCTATGAAGCCCCTAAATAAGATCTGGTGCAACCAATTACCTTCAAAAGTCACATAATTAGTTAGATTGCACACAGGTGGACTTTATTTAAGTGTCATATGATCTGTCACATGATCTCAGTATATATACACCTGTTCTGAAAGGCCCCAGAGTCTGCAGCACCATGAAGACCAAGGACCTCTCCAAACAGGTCAGGGACAAAGTTGTGAAAAAAAATATCAGAAACTTTGAACATCCCACGGAGCACCATTAAATCCATTATAAAAAAATTGACAGAATATGGCACCACAACAAACCTGCCAAGAGAGGGCCGCCCACCAAAACTCACGGACCAGGCAAGGAGGGCATTAATCAGAGAGGCAACAAAGAGACGAAAGATAACACTGAAGGAGCTGCAAAGCTCCACATAGCAAATTGAAGTATCTGTCCATAGGACCACTTTAAGCCATACACTCCACAGAGCTGGGCTTTACAGAAGAGTGGCCAGAACAAATCCATTGCTTAAAGAAAATAAATAAGTAAACACGTTTGGCGTTTGCCAAAAGGCATGTGGGAGACTCCCCAAACATATGGAAGAAGGTACTCTGGTCAGATGAAACTAAAATTAAGCTTTTTGGCCATCAAGGAAAGCACTATGTCTGCCACAAACCCAACACCTCTCATTACCCCGAGAACACTATCCCCACAGTGAAGCGTGGTGGCAGCATCATGCTGTGGGGATGTTTTTCATCAGCAGGGACTGGGAAACTGGTCAGAATTGAAGGAATGATAGATGGCGCTAAATACAGGGAAATTCTTGAGGGAAACCTGTTTCAGTCTTCCAGAGATTTGAGACTGGTACGGAGGTTCACCTTCCAGCAGGACAATGACCCTAAGCATTCTGCTAAAGCAACAATTGAGTGGTTTAAGGGGAAACCTTTAAATGTCTTGGAATGGCCTAGTCAAAGCCCAGATCTCAATCCAATTGAGAATCTGGAATGACTTAAAGATTGCTGTACACCAGCAGAACCCATCCAACTTGAAGGAGCTGGAGCAGTTTTGCCTTGAAGATTGGGCAAAAATCCCAGTGGCTAGATGTCCCAAGCTTGTAGAGACATACCCCAAGACACTTGCAGCTGTAATTGCTGCAAAAGGTGGATCTGCAAAGTATTGACTTTGGGGGGGGGTGAATAGTTATGCCCGCTCAAGTTTTCAGTTTTTTTTGTCTTATTTCTTGCTTGTTTCACAATAAAAAATATTTTGCATCTTCGAAGTGGTAGGCATGTTGTGTAAATCAAATGAAAGAAAATCTATTTTAATTCCAGGTTGTAAGGCAACAACATAGGAAAAATGCCACGGGGGGTGAATACTTTCGCAAGCCACTACATCGAATACATGGTTTCCAGGTGTTTTATGCCATTCCATTTGCTCCGTTCCAGCCATTATTACGAGCCGGCTTCCCCTGGTGAAGCGGTCCCCCCCCAAATCATATGTCTGGTATTTTCTCAACTACCCACAGTCTCTGATGCTGTAGCAGCAGCATGCACTAGCCTGAAAAACACATGCTCAATACATCATCAAAATGGGAGAGGAATCACAACTTTAATCTCCCACTCCTGTTTTTGTTTGTGCACACAAAGCATTTTGACTGAGTAATATTAACCCTCCACTCCTGAGAGGCTTAACAAAACAGTTAGCTAGTTTCATAGCCAGAGTTTTTTTTCTTTTTTTTCCACATCTGCCATGACATATGTGCTTTGCTGCTGCTTTCACTTTAATTAATTCCAAAAACGACCTTGGTGAGGGCTTAGAAAAGCAGTCTGTTGATGATCAAATTGCACCCTATTCCCTATATGGTGCATTATTCCCTATATAGGGCCCTGGTCAAAAGTGGTGCACTATATAGGGGATAGGGTTCAATTTGGGACTGTCTGTGACTAGGTCAACCGATCAGAAGAGAACAGAGCAGAACAGTATCACTCTGTTTATTAAAGGGATACTTGGGGATTTTTTGGCATTGCTCATGGAGATCTCCAGACAGATACCAGCCCTGTGGGTCTTCTCTGACTCAGCAGTCAAAATATTCTGAGCCCTGATTGTATGAGGATGTCTCCCTGGACACCCCCCCCCCCCACAGTGGACTGGGCTTGGGTGTAGTGTCAGTGCGTGATTAACAGGACCTAATAAATTCTCCTCCTGGCTTGACTCTCTTCAGGGAGGAGGAGGAATCTGGTAGGGAGGATCTCCTGATGGCTGTAAGCAGCATGGCACTCTACAGAGCTGGCCTCTCTCACTAAGTCTCCTCACCCACTACCGTATCCAGCTGCAACAGCCTGGGCTGTCTGTCTGACCCACTTTTCAGCTCTCCCTCCCTCGTTCTCTCTGTCTCTCTCCCTCCCTTTTTCCTCCTGTGTGTCTTTTGATATGCGGTGCTTTGGTTTTTGGCAGGCGTGTGTTGACGAGTCACAGCATTTCTCTCTCTCGCTGTTTAATATAATATATATTAGAGGCCTTTCGCGGGTCCAAGAAGTTGGACCTGGGGCTTTCCCATCCGGGCCCAATATGCATAAATACATTTTTGAAACAAAGAATCCCGCTCAGAACGGACCCGTGGACAACTGCACCCGTTCCTTATAGACCTTGTCAGTAGCAGGAAAGTCTACTGTCAAGCTACTTTATTAACCGGCGCTGATAAAGAGCGAGGTAGAGAGAGGTGGGAGGGAGAGACGAGAGACCGCAACCAACCAAGCCGACCTGCGCTATAGTAGACATATAGCTGCTATAGCGCTGCCATAGCTAGGTTATTTATCATCCAATATGATTACTTACTACCTGTCTTGACTGCATCAAACCGGGAGAAGCTAGTTAAGTTGGCTAGCTGGCTGGCTAGGATAATTGAGGCTGGATGCGCATTCTCGTTCTACACAATTACAAACAACTCCATTCAGAATATATAGTAGCCTATCCCTCTCCTTTAAATTCCATCATTTTAATTCCATCTTCCATTGATTAGATACACTACATGACCAAAAGTATGTGGACACCTGCTCGTCGAACATCTCATTCCAAAATCAGGGGCATTAATGTGGAGCTGGTCCCCTTTTTCCTGCTATAACAGCCCCTAATCTTCTGGGAAGGCTTGAACATGTGGGGACTTGCTTCCATTCAGCCACGAGTATTAGTGAGGTCGGGCTCTGATGGGCGGTTAGGCCTGGCTCGCATTCGGCGTTTCAATTCATCCCAAAGGTGTTCGATGAGGTTGAGGTCAGGGCTCTGTGCAGGCCAGTCAAGTTCTTCCACACCAATCTCAACAAACCTTTTCTGTATGGAACTCGCTTTGTGCACAGGGGCATTGTCATGCTGAAACAGGAAAGGGCCTTCCCCAAACTGTTGCCACAAAGTTGGAAGCACAGAATCATCTAGAATGTCATTGTAGCGTTTTAAGATTCCCCTTCGCTGGAACTAAGGGGCCTAGCCTGAACCATGACTAACAGCCCCAGTCCATTATTCCTCTTCCACCCTCTTCCTCCACTTTACACTTGGCACTATGCATTGGGGCAGGTAGCGTTCTCCTGGCATCCGCCAAACCCAGATTCGTCTGTCGGACTGCCAGATGGTGAAGCGCGATTCATCATTCCAGAGAACGCGTTTCCACTGCTCCAGAGACCAATTGCGGCGAGCTTTACACCACTCCAGCAGACTCTTGGCATTGCACATGGTGATCTTAGGCTTGTGTGAGGCTGCTTAGCCATGGAAATCCATTTCATGAAGCTCCCGACGAACATTTCTTGTGCTGACGTTGCTTCCAGAGGCAGTTTGGAACTCTGTAGTGAGTGTTTCAACCGAGGACAGATTATTTTTCACGTGCTTCAGCACTCCACCAGTACCATTCTGTGAGCTTGTGTGGTCTACCACTTTGTGGCTGAGCTGTTGTTGCTCCTAGACGTTTCCACTTCATAATAACAGCATTTACAGTTGACTGGGGCAGCTCTAGCAGGGAAGAAATTTGATGAACTGACTTGTTGGAAAGGTGGCATCCTATGACGGTGCCACATTTGAAAGTCTGAGCTCTTCAGTAAGGCCATTCTACTGCCAATGTTTGTCTAGGGAGATTGCGTGGCTCTGTGCTCAATTTTATACACTTGTCAGAAACGGGTGGGGCTGAAATAGCCGAATCCAGTCATTTGAAGGGTGTCCACATACATACACAAGTGTCCACATACTTTTGTATATATAGTTTTAATCCTAACTTTTGCCCCATGCGGAGGCTCTGACTGCTTTGATGACTTATGATTGGCCAACAACAACAAGCTACACACACCACTCTCGTTGAAAAGCAAAGAGCAGCAGCACAAACTACACAATTTCTCTCTCTCTACTACAGCAGGTGCTTTCGAATACGAATGGGTCCTTCCGAACAAGTCCGTTAAAATTACACATACCCGTGACAATCAGATCTGACCCAGACCGTGACATTATTTAGAATTCTGGATCTGGACCCACTCTGGTCCCAGATTGAGTCTTGGGTATTCGGGTACAGGTGGATTCTTGAAGACCTCTTATATTTATGCCATTTAGCAGACGCTTTTATCCAAAGCGACTTAACAGTGATTTTACGTGATGGTAGCCCCGGGAATCAAACCCACAATCCTGGCGGTGAAAGCGCCATGCTCTACCAACTGAGCCATACAGGATCTCTCTCTCTCCCTCTCTGTCTGTCTTTCTCTCTCCCACTGCGTCTTTCTCCTGTCCTGTTCAGAGAACTAGCAGCAGAGTAGGTTGAGCGTGAGCGAGAGAGCTGTCCGTCCGTCTGTCTGTCTGTCCCAGAGACCCATGTTGCGACGCTGTACTCTCCTGTGTCTTCTTTAGCACTCAGGCTCAATAGCACAATGGATTGGGCTGAATCAGAACGTGTTATTGTCTAGTGAATGAGCTTCTATTTCATATGAATGTCAGGCAGTGTTTTATCGTCGGACCTCAACGGATAATGAAGTCCTCCACGTCCCCACATTCACCTAGTACGCACTGACAACCCACTCTGCTCTTGCCCTTTTGACACGTTTTCCTGAGAGGGATATGTCACACTAATTAAAGTAGTCTCTGCTATATCCATGTAGTCTGTCAGTGGGGAGATGCTGTTACTCTCCCTCTCCAGGGTGTTGCTCAGTGATATTGTTCAAGTCACCAATATACACGTGTATCCCTTTACTCATTAGTTGTTTATCAGCTTCACCGTTTTATTAACTGTAAAGCCCTACAGAGTCAGTGGTGAGGGCTGCAACCCATATCGCAATATTATTTTGGATTGCATTATATCTGTACTTTGACTCCATGCGTCGATTTGTCCAAAACAATGTCACAATTTCTTCCTAGGTAGCGTTAGCTAGCACTAATCGGCTGTATCTGCGCCAAAACTCTGGTATTTTTCATCCTATAGCATGTTCTCCATCTATTTAACCCTTGTGTAGTCTTTGTGTAGTCTTACCATTCTGTATACTCCCCTTGTCATAAGGGTAAAAAATGACCTGCCTTCACTAAACCCCTCAAATGAAGCAGCTTAATTGAATTTTAAACCCCAAATCTATTTTGCATGAAGAAACATCACACACTTTCTGGGTTTTCCCTCTTCACAGTGCAGAAAGACTGCATTTAATTAGTGGACACCACTCTTTTTTATTCAACATACTTGTCATAATTGTTTTCTTTACTCAAGTAGAGGTTTATTATTATTGCTAAAGGTACTGCATAGGTGTAAACATACATTTTAGCATGAGAGCGCACTTGTATAGCCTAAGAAAGTAGCAGAAATGTGCAGGAAGTAGTTTTGAATGCATTTTATTGAAGCGAAACAATAACAGTCTTGAACTTTCTTATATACTGTACAATGAGGAATTCAACTACAAAATACTAGTCTTCTCCCATGCATGGACTTTGCAGATGTATTTCTCACATGTGCAGCACATAGTATTTGTTTTACAGTCCTTCTTTGGGAGGCAGAATTGGCATCTCCTCCTCTTGCCTGCTCCAGCTGCAGCCTCAGGTGGATCAGGACAAGATTCAGCCCCCTGTACAGCTTTCACAAGCGCTGCAGAGGCTGCTGTGTGTGGGAGGCGCTCCCTTCTTTGAACGTGTGGGGTTACAAGTGCCTTTCCCAGCTGCTCCAGGAGCACCCTCCTCTTGTTCTGCTTATCAGACATCCAGGTAGGGTTGATCTTGTTCCATGTCACAAAGGCATTGTATGAGGACACATCAATGATGTTATGGAAGATGACCAGGGGCCAGCGGGCAGTCATCCTCCTGCAGCTGTAAGTTCCAGTCACCTTGTCCAGGTTGTCTACGCTTCCTTTGTTGTGGTTGTAGTACAGGATGATGGCTGGCTTCCTGTCCTCACGATCACGTTTCTCAGCCATTTCGTGCAGTGTGCTCAGGAGGTCCACATTCTTCCTCTTTGGGATGTAAGAAACTAGAGTGGGTGTGGGGGTGAAGGCAAACTTTGATGACAAAGCCTCTCTCCCCCTTGTTGCGAGGAGTTCAGGGGGGAGCTCAGGCTTGTTCTTTCTAACTGTGCCAACCATGGTGATCTTCCTCTTCAGGAGCTGCTTGCTGAGTTCATAAGAGATTAAGAAATTGTCACACGTGACATTGTGCCCCCCCAGTCCATCTGTCACATCAAGCACAACCCGCATCCCCTGGTTCTTCTCCGGGCCTCCACTGGTCGTCTTCCCTGTGTAGACTTGCATCTTCCAAGCGTAGCTGGATTGTGCATCACAGGCCACCCATATCTTGATGCCATACTTTGCTGGCTTGCTGGGCATATACTGCCGGAAAGGACAGCGACCTTTTGACAAAAAAGATTTCTATCAGTAATTAGTATCAGCATCACAGAAAACAATCACATAAATCAATGATATTACAGCAATACATAATATAATTAACAGTAAAAATCACTTACATTACAGATATGAAAATTAAAAATGTACCTCCTGAATGGAACCAGTTGCTCATCCACTGAGGCCCAGGGTTGTAGAGGTATGGCAGACGCTCCACCTACTTCTCCCAGAACTCTCTCATGGCCTCCAGTTTGTCTCTCACGTGTCTGGCAGGTCTTGACTCACGGTTATCAAATCGTAGCATTCTTGCGAAAGTGTGAAAGACTTTCAGTGGCATTGTGGCACGGAAAATCGCCCTTCCTCTCTCTGCATCCCAGAGACTACATGTAGCCTCGCCTCGGGACCTACACACACCCGCTAAGATTAGCAGCCCTATGTAGGCACGCAGGTCAATCTCATCCATCCTTTTCCAGTTGTCTCCATATTTACAGAAACCCTCCAAATTTGTCAATTCCAGGATGACTTTTTTGATGGCTGGTGTGACGAACATGTATAATGTGGAGGCGATGTCCTGGGCATGGGCATGTCTTGTGGGCCCTGGGGTCATCCTTATGACATTTTGTGCTGCCATCCTGCCCTGGTTGTCATAAGGTGTCAAGGACCATGTTATTTTGCTGACAAAAATGTGTCTTTCAGCTTGGGGGATTTCTTCATCTGAAGATGATGCATCGTGCTCTGGGTTGTATTCTTCCCCATCTTCTTCTTCAGATACCTCCTCCTCTTCTAAATCATTGTTCTCTTGTTCTTCCTGGACATCTGAAAAAATCAGATCTATGACCTGTTGGGCACTGAAACGTGCAGTCATGGCTTCAGCAAAATATAGAACTGGGGGGACTGTCATCTGCAGCACCTTTATAGCCCCTGACTGCATTCCCCATTAGTAAACAATGCTTTCAAGAAATGTTTATTTAGTCTGAAATAGTTTTTATTTTGTCTGTGAACTTGAGTGGTGTGGGGTCGTGGAGGGGAGATGCTGCACATGCACAAGAACGTTCAAACAGTAGCGTTCTGAGTTCAAACAGTAGCACACAATCTTAATTTGTGTGTGTGTGTCTTTGTGTGTGTGTCTTTGTGGTGTGTAAATTATTTTATAACTGCCGGGTCAAAAATGACCCGAAGACATTCTTTGTACCCTGGTGGTGTACAGCTTTCATGGAAATATGAACAAAGGCGATGTTTCACTTTTTCTAATGTTGGGGTCACTCTAGGAAAAGTCATCACATTTCAAGTTGTAAAAAATATATTTTAGGGTTGTTATTTTTGCTGTTAAACGTGGTGGCAGGTCATGTAGTGAGCAATATATCGGGACATCAAATACCAATAAAATCGCAGTATAGAATCGCAATACATATTGTATCTGCACTTGATTATCGTGACAAAATCGTATTGTGAGGTCCCTGGAATTTCCCAGCCCTATTCCTTACATAGTGCACTACTTTTGACAATGCACTATACAGGGAATAAGGTACAATTTGGGATGTAGCCTAGGTGTTCTCGCCTCTCCCTCTCTGGGGCTCTGGCCAGCCCTTCTAGTCACTGTCTGTAACTCTAGGATCAGTGGTGGGATCCTCTCTGATGCGCACGGTGCACTTTCAGCCCGGGGCAGCCGCATTTCCACGCCACGTTCCATGCCTGGGGCAGCCTGGTCGTCTGCATGTGAGCACGCAGACCCGTTTCACACCGTGGTCACTGAGACCTGGACCGCGAGCGGTCACCAACGCATCTGCTGTCATCGGGCCCTAATTAAATCAACAGGTGTCTGGCAGGAGAGGAGAGGAGCGGGCCCTGTTCAGTCCACTTATTACACCACCAATACTCACTCTATCCTCGCTGTCTCTCTGTGCTACAGAGTCAGGGAGGGGGGAGGGGGGGAGGGGATGGTGAGAGGAGAGAGTGGGGGAGAGATGTGTAATTCTAGTATAGAGGGAGAAAAAGAGAGTGAGAGATGGAGGGAGAAAAGGAAGCAGTTTACTGTGTTGTAGGGATGGAGGGAGAGCGAGATTGTGCGATTGGGGAAGTGATCAGAGCGAGAGGGAAGAAACTGAGAGACATCTGTTTACTGTGTGGTATGGGAGCAGTTGGCCCTGCTCGGCACAGTAAATACACCACTAAGGCCTCTGTGTACGGAGCCTGAGAGGGAAGGATGAGATGGATGAAGGGATAGAGGAGGGAACAGATAAGGATAGAGAGAGAGAGAGAGAGGAGAATAGAAAGTAGGTGAAAAGCTGTTTGCTCTGCGTGTGCTATGGAAGAGGAGTGGCCCCTTAGCAGTTATCTGTACTTCTATCACAGGGCCGAAGGACAAAATGAGGGAGGGAGGGAGGGAGGGAGGTAGAGAGGGAGGGAGGGAGGTAGAGAGAGGGGATAGTGTGGATTGGAGAAATTGCTAAAGATGAGAGAGGTTAATAGGTTGTGTCCCAAATGGCCCCCTGTTCCCTATATTGTGCACTACTTGTGCACTCTGGTCCCAGGTCAAAAGTAGCGCATTATAAAGGGTATAGGGTTCCATTTGGGACTCAGTCATAGATTAGAGAGGGAGGGAAGTGTCTGCCCCCCCCCCATTTGAAGGCCTTCCGTTCCTCATCCCCCCTCAACCTGTTGTTGAAAACAGCCCCCCCCTTACCACCACTCGTAATCTAACACAGATACTGAACATTGTGTCCCACATCTATTTTTATCCTACTCAGAAGTAATAGAATACTTAGGATAGCTGGCCGCCAGACAACTTAATAAGCAAACTAGCAGCAAGCGATACCAAACATTAGGCCTGTGGTTATCTCCTCCCACACAGTGGCAGTGTGCTGGCCGTATCTCCTCTGTTAACCGTTTGTTAATGTACTATCCCCATCAGCGGAATACATTGGGACACAATTAATGTTTTGTTCCTGCTGGAGCTAAACATAGCAGGGACAGGAGAACAGTAATGTTTTTTCTCCTGTGTGTGTGTGTTGTGTTTCTCAACAGAAATGGATGCTGTAGTAGTACTGGCATTCTATTGTTCTTCCCGGACACTTTATGCACTCTCCTGTTGGCTGGTGTGATATACCGTGTCATTGAGAGATGCCAGTTGAGTCCTTGGTGATGCCAGATCAGATGTGTGCCTTTTTGTTGTGCGCTGTTGTGTGCGCGTTCTTGCGTTGGCTATGCGCGTGTGCTGTCTGCGTCAGTGTGCGAGACAGGCGGGCGGACTGCGTGAACAGATCTGTCCTTTGTGGAGTGTCTGGGTGGCTCAGCTCCGCCGTGCTGTACCATCTGAGTGACAGGACGGACGCCTCGCACAGCATAGCCTGGCTGGCAGACAAAGACGGCGTTTCTTTCTGACTGCGCAGTACTTTTCATCCTCTGTCATTACGCTCTGTCTGTCCGTCCGTCTGTCGGCGGCTGTCCGTCTGTCGGCGGCTGTCCGTCTGTCGGCGGCTGTCCGTCCGTCTTGTCTGTCTTTTTCTCTCTCTCAAAAAATATATCTGTTTTCTTGTCAGCCGTATCCCCTCCTCTCTTGCCCCTCTTCCCATCATCACTGTGACTAATCCTTAGTCACAGACTCTCATTGATAAAGATGCACACTGAAATATGCTGGAGTGGAAAAACAACACACTCTCACACAGATGTGCTTTGACACAGGACACACTGGGAGCCCTCAGACGTGTGTGTGTGGTTTTTTCCCCCCCTGTGTGTGTATCCTGTTCCTGGCTGTGAGCCAGCCTCTCTCTGTTTTACTGGGGACTACTCCAGAGTGGGTTGGCTATGGCCTAACCCGGCAGCTTCCCGAGGGGAGGTTAGTCGCTCCAGCTCTCCACCACACACACACACACACACACACACACACACACACACACACACACACTGCTACTCCTTCGACAGCCACGTTGTCCCACTGCCAAAGCAGAGCCCCATAAACACACATGAAAACATATGAAAGTGATTTGACAGGGTGAGGAGTTGGTGGTGGTGGTGGGGGTGGGGGGGGGGTGGTGATGCTGCTAAGAGAATTAGTCTAGCTGGAGTTCCTACCCTTGGCTGCAGTCTAGTTACACCCCTACCCTTCTACCCCGCGTCTGGGAGGTTGAGACTGAATAAAGACAGAGAGAGAGGGAAGCTGGGTGGTTTTAATGGGGCCTTTCTCTCTGCTATAGATCCAACCTGGTTATTATAATGGGTTCAGAGGACTGTGTGACGTGTGTCTCTCTGTCTCTGGGTCTGTCTCTGGGTCTGTCTCTCTGTCTCTGGGTGTGTCTCTCTGTCTCTGGGTGTGTCTCTCTGTCTCTGGGTGTGTCTCTCTGTCTCTGGGTGTGTCTCTCTGTCTCTGGGTGTGTCTCTCTGTCTCTGGGTGTGTCTCTCTGTCTCTGGGTGTGTCTCTCTGTCTCTGGGTGTTTCTTTCTGTCTCTGGGTGTGTCTCTCTGTCTCTGGGTGTGTCTCTCTGTCTCTGGGTGTGTCTCTTTGTCTCTGGGTGTGTCTCTCTGTCTCTGGGTGTGTCTCTCTGTTTCTGGGTGTGTCTCTCTGTCTCTGGGTGTGTCTCTCTGTCTCTGGGTGTGTCTCTCTGTCTCTGGGTGTGTCTCTCTGTCTCTGGGTGTTTCTTTCTGTCTCTGGGTGTGTCTCTCTGTCTCTGGGTGTGTCTCTCTGTCTCTGGGTGTGTCTCTTTGTCTCTGGGTGTGTCTCTCTGTCTCTGGGTGTGTCTCTCTGTCTCTGGGTGTGTCTCTCTGTCTCTGGGTGTGTCTCTCTGTCTCTGGGTGTGTCTCTCTGTCTCTGGGTGTGTCTCTGGGTGTGTCTCTCTGTCTCTGGGTGTGTCTCTCTGTCTCTGGGTGTGTCTCTCTGTCTCTGGGTGTGTCTCTCTGTCTCTGGGTGTGTCTCTCTGTCTCTGGGTGTGTCTCTCTGTCTCTGGGTGTGTCTCTGGGTCTGTCTCTCTGTCTCTGGGTGTGTCTTTCTGTCTCTGGGTGTGTCTCTCTGTCTCTGGGTGTGTCTTTCTGTCTCTGGGTGTGTCTCTCTGTCTCTGGGTGTGTCTCTCTGTCTCTGGGTGTGTCTCTCTGTCTCTGGGTGTGTCTCTCTGTCTCTGGGTGTGTCTCTCTGTCTCTGGGTGTGTCTCTCTGTCTCTGGGTGTGTCTCTCTGTCTCTGGGTGTGTCTCTCTGTCTCTGGGTGTGTCTCTCTGTCTCTGGGTGTGTCTCTCTGTCTCTGGGTGTGACGTGTGTCTCTCTGTCTCTGGGTGTGTGTCTCTGGGTGTGTCTCTCTGTCTCTGGGTGTGACGTGTGTCTCTCTGTCTCTGGGTGTGTCTCTCTGTCTCTGGGTGTGTCTCTCTGTCTCTGGGTGTGTCTTTCTGTCTCTGGGTGTGTCTCTCTGTCTCTGGGTGTGTCTCTCTGTCTCTGGGTGTGTCTCTTTGTCTCTGGGTGTGTCTCTCTGTCTCTGGGTGTGTCTATCTGTCTCTGGGTGTGTCTATCTGTCTCTGGGTGTGTCTCTGGGTGTGTCTCTCTGTCTCTGGGTGTGTCTCTCTGTCTCTGGGTGTGTCTCTCTGTCTCTGGGTGTGTCTCTCTGTCTCTGGGTGTGTCTCTCTGTCTCTGGGTGTGTCTCTGGGTGTGTCTCTCTGTCTCTGGGTGTGTCTCTCTGTCTCTGGGTGTGTCTTTCTGTCTCTGGGTGTGTCTCTCTGTCTCTGGGTGTGTCTCTCTGTCTCTGGGTGTGTCTCTCTGTCTCTGGGTGTGTCTCTCTGTCTCTGGGTGTGTCTCTCTGTCTCTGGGTGTGTCTCTCTGTCTCTGGGTGTGTCTCTCTGTCTCTGGGTGTGTCTCTCTGTCTCTGGGTGTGTCTCTCTGTCTCTGGGTGTGACGTGTGTCTCTCTGTCTCTGTGTGTGTGTCTCTGGGTGTGTCTCTCTGTCTCTGGGTGTGACGTGTGTCTCTCTGTCTCTGGGTGTGTGTCTCTGGGTGTGTCTCTCTGTCTCTGGGTGTGTCTTTCTGTCTCTGGGTGTGTCTCTCTGTCTCTGGGTGTGTCTCTCTGTCTCTGGGTGTGTCTCTCTGTCTCTGGGTGTGTCTCTCTGTCTCTGGGTGTGTCTCTCTGTCTCTGGGTGTGTCTCTGGGTGTGTCTCTCTGTCTCTGGGTGTGTCTCTCTGTCTCTGGGTGTGTCTCTCTGTCTCTGGGTGTGTCTCTCTGTCTCTGGGTGTGTCTCTGGGTGTGTCTCTCTGTCTCTGGGTGTGTCTCTCTGTCTCTGGGTGTGTCTTTCTGTCTCTGGGTGTGTCTCTCTGTCTCTGGGTGTGTCTCTCTGTCTCTGGGTGTGTCTCTCTGTCTCTGGGTGTGTCTCTCTGTCTCTGGGTGTGTCTCTCTGTCTCTGGGTGTGTCTCTCTGTCTCTGGGTGTGTCTCTCTGTCTCTGGGTGTGTCTCTCTGTCTCTGGGTGTGTCTCTCTGTCTCTGGGTGTGACGTGTGTCTCTCTGTCTCTGTGTGTGTGTCTCTGGGTGTGTCTCTCTGTCTCTGGGTGTGACGTGTGTCTCTCTGTCTCTGGGTGTGTGTCTCTGGGTGTGTCTCTCTGTCTCTGGGTGTGTCTTTCTGTCTCTGGGTGTGTCTCTCTGTCTCTGGGTGTGTCTCTCTGTCTCTGGGTGTGTCTCTCTGTCTCTGGGTGTGTCTCTCTGTCTCTGGGTGTGTCTCTCTGTCTCTGGGTGTGTCTCTGGGTGTGTCTCTCTGTCTCTGGGTGTGTCTCTCTGTCTCTGGGTGTGTCTCTCTGTCTCTGGGTGTGTCTCTCTGTCTCTGGGTGTGTCTCTGGGTGTGTCTCTCTGTCTCTGGGTGTGTCTTTCTGTCTCTGGGTGTGTCTTTCTGTCTCTGGGTGTGTCTCTCTGTCTCTGGGTGTGTCTCTCTGTCTCTGGGTGTGTCTCTCTGTCTCTGGGTGTGTCTCTCTGTCTCTGGGTGTGTCTCTCTGTCTCTGGGTGTGTCTCTCTGTCTCTGGGTGTGTCTCTCTGTCTCTGGGTGTGTCTCTCTGTCTCTGGGTGTGTCTCTCTGTCTCTGGGTGTGTCTCTCTGTCTCTGGGTGTGTCTCTCTGTCTCTGGGTGTGTCTCTCTGTCTCTGGGTGTGTCTCTCTGTCTCTGGGTGTGACGTGTGTCTCTCGGTCTCTGGGTGTCTCTGGGTGTGTCTCTCTGTCTCTGGGTGTGTCTCTCTGTCTCTGGGTGTGTCTCTCTGTCTCTGGGTGTGTCTTTCTGTCTCTGGGTGTGTCTCTCTGTCTCTGGGTGTGTCTCTCTGTCTCTGGGTGTGTCTCTCTGTCTCTGGGTGTGTCTCTCTGTCTCTGGGTGTGTCTCTCGGTCTCTGGGTGTGTCTCTCGGTCTCTGGGTGTGTCTCTCGGTCTCTGGGTGTGTCTCTGGGTGTGTCTCTCTGTCTCTGGGTGTGTCTCTCTGTCTCTGGGTGTGTCTTTCTGTCTCTGGGTGTGTCTCTGGGTGTGTCTCTCTGTCTCTGGGTGTGTCTCTCTGTCTCTGGGTGTGTCTTTCTGTCTCTGGGTGTGTCTCTGGGTGTGTCTCTCTGTCTCTGGGTGTGTCTCTCTGTCTCTGGGTGTGACGTGTGTCTCTCGGTCTCTGGGTGTGTCTCTCGGTCTCTGGGTGTGTCTCTCTGTCTCTGGGTGTGTCTCTCTGTCTCTGGGTGTGTCTCTCTGTCTCTGGGTGTGACGTGTGTCTCTCTGTCTCTGGGTGTGTCTCTCTGTCTCTGGGTGTGTCTCTCTGTCTCTGGGTGTGTCTCTCTGTCTCTGGGTGTGTCTCTCTGTCTCTGGGTGTGTCTCTCTGTCTCTGGGTGTGTCTCTCTGTCTCTGGGTGTGTCTCTCTGTCTCTGGGTGTGTCTCTGGGTGTGTCTGGCTCTGTCTCTGGGTGTGTCTCTCTGTCTCTGGGTGTGTCTCTCTGTCTCTGGGTGTGTCTCTCTGTCTCTGGGTGTGTCTCTCTGTCTCTGGGTGTGTCTCTCTGTCTCTGGGTGTGACGTGTGTCTCTCTGTCTCTGGGTGTGACGTGTGTCTCTCTGTCTCTGGGTGTGTCTCTGGGTGTGACGTGTGTCTCTGTCTCTGGGTGTGTCTCTCTGTCTCTGGGTGTGACGTGTGTCTCTCTGTCTCTGGGTGTGACGTGTGTCTCTCTGTCTCTGGGTGTGACGTGTGTCTCTCTGTCTCTGGGTGTGTCTCTCTGTCTCTGGGTGTGTCTCTCTGTCTCTGGGTGTGTCTCTCTGTCTCTGGGTGTGTCTCTGGGTGTGACGTGTGTCTCTCTGTCTCTGGGTGTGTCTCTCTGTCTCTGGGTGTGTCTCTCTGTCTCTGGGTGTGTCTCTCTGTCTCTGGGTGTGTCTCTCTGTCTCTGGGTGTGTCTCTCTGTCTCTGGGTGTGTCTCTCTGTCTCTGGGTGTGACGTGTGTCTCTCTGTCTCTGGGTGTGTCTCTCTGTCTCTGGGTGTGTCTCTCTGTCTCTGGGTGTGTCTCTCTGTCTCTGGGTGTGTCTCTCTGTCTCTGGGTGTGTCTCTCTGTCTCTGGGTGTGTCTCTGGGTGTGTCTCTCTGTCTCTGGGTGTGTCTCTCTGTCTCTGGGTGTGTCTCTCTGTCTCTGGGTGTGTCTCTCTGTCTCTGGGTGTGTCTCTCTGTCTCTGGGTGTGTCTCTCTGTCTCTGGGTGTGTCTCTCTGTCTCTGGGTGTGACGTGTGTCTCTCTGTCTCTGGGTGTGACGTGTGTCTCTCTGTCTCTGGGTGTGACGTGTGTCTCTCTGTCTCTGGGTGTGTCTCTGGGTGTGACGTGTGTCTCTGTCTCTGGGTGTGTCTCTCTGTCTCTGGGTGTGACGTGTGTCTCTCTGTCTCTGGGTGTGACGTGTGTCTCTCTGTCTCTGGGTGTGACGTGTGTCTCTCTGTCTCTGGGTGTGACGTGTGTCTCTCTGTCTCTGGGTGTGTCTCTGTCTCTGGGTGTGTCTCTCTGTCTCTGGGTGTGTCTCTGTCTCTGGGTGTGTCTCTGGGTGTGACGTGTGTCTCTCTGTCTCTGGGTGTGTCTCTCTGTCTCTGGGTGTGTCTCTCTGTCTCTGGGTGTGTCTCTCTGTCTCTGGGTGTGTCTCTCTGTCTCTGGGTGTGACGTGTGTCTCTCTGTCTCTGGGTGTGTCTCTCTGTCTCTGGGTGTGTCTCTCTGGGTGTGCCGTGTGTCTCTCTGTCTCTGGGTGTGACGTGTGTCTCTCTGTCTCTGGGTGTGACGTGTGTCTCTCTGTCTCTGGGTGTGGCAGGTGAGGAACCTGTGCTACATGGTCACGCGGCGGGAGAAGATGAAGAGTTCCCTGTGTGACCTCCAGGAGAAGATTTTCCACCTGCAGATCCAGCTGCTGGAGGAGGACCTAGCTGGAGGTGAGTGGCACAAACACACACACACACCCGCACGCACACGATCAGAGAGCCCAAACACAAGCCACCAGCTGCAGTGTAGGGCTGTGTTTGACAGAAACAGACATACATACAGTATTACACTGCTGTGACTTCCTTCCTGTTATAACCTCAACGAGGGTGAATTCAGGACAGCAGTATGTAGCCCTTTTCTAATACTTTCAAAATGCACCCTTATCTCCTTGTTCAATATGTTAAACATGCATCCTTCCCTCCTTGAGGTAATATGGGAATGGGATGGAACCCTTGGTCATGATTTAGGGAATACTTCAGGTTTCCATTCCATTCCCATGTGACTTCAAGGAGGGAGGGAGGGAAGGATGCACGTGTAAAGTATTTGAACCGAGCCCGTCCCAGGCAGGTGGGCAGGTGGGCAGGGCCCTCCCTGAGTTGGTGCCTACATGGATTGCTGCTCTTCAGCTTAGGCTGCGTTCAGCCCTCAAAGCCCAGTGACTCCGCCTAGTGGATTCACTCTCAGGACTAGATGGTAGACACAAAGCAATATGCTATCACTGTGGAAGCTGAGATCATCCAGACATGGCCTGCTTCCCCATTGGCACCCTATTCCCCATAGTGTACTACTTTTGACCAGGGCCCATAGGGCTCTGGGCAAAAGTAGTGCACTACCTAGGGAATAAGGGCACCATTTGGGACGCATACCGTGCTATGCGCTCTGGCTATACTCGGCGTTGATTGGCTGTACGTCTGCTGGGCGTGTGGAACATGGGAATAGCCCAGTGTTCTGTGTTGGGAGTCTTGCCGTGACGTGTGGAAAGAAAACCCGTCTCTCCCGTGGTGACAGGCTAACTGATGGTTATTGTGAGCTGGGGAGGGATGGATGGAGGGAGGGAGGGCGGGAGGGAGGGAGATTCATAGAGAAGAAGAGGGAGAGAAATTACCTGACCACTGTGACTGACCCAAACTTAAGGAAAGCTTTTGACTATGTACAGACTCAGTGAGCATAGCCTTGCTATTGAGAAAGGCCGCCGTAGGCAGACCTGGCTCTGAAGAGAAGACCGGCTATGTGCACACTGCCCACAAAATGAGGTGGAAACGGAGCTGCACTTCCTGCCAAATGTATGACCATATTAGAGATGCATATTTCCTTCAGATTACACAGATCCACAAAGAATTCGAAAACAAACCCAATTTTGATAAACTCTCATATCTACTGGGTGAAATACCACAGTGTGCCATCACAGCAGCAAGATGTGCAACCTGTTGCCACAAGAAAAGGGCAACCAGTGAAGAACAAACACCATTCTAAATACATCCCATATTTGTTTATTATTTTCCCTTTTGTATTTCAACTATTTGCACATCGTTACAACACTGTACATAGACATAATATGACATTTGAAATGTCTTTTATTCTTTTGGAACTTCTGTGAGTGTGATGTTTCCTGTTAATTTTTGTTTATTTCACTTTTGTTTATTATCTACTTCAATTGCTTTGGCAATGTTAACATGTTTCCCATGCCAATAAAGCCCTTACGTTGAAATTGAATTGAGAGAGAGAGAGAGGAGAGATGTAGAGAGAGAAAAAAGGAGAGAAGTAGAGGGAGAGAGAAGTAGAGAGAGAGGGAGAGCGATGTAGAGAGAGAAAAAAGGAGAGAAGTAGAGCGATGTAGAGGCAAAGAGAGGGATATGAGAGAGGTCGCCCAGTCATTATGATACTGACAGCCCCATCTTTCTCCATCTAAGCGAGCAGGGTGCAGGCAGAGGCCCTGTCTTTTGCGTCCCAAATGGCACCCTACTCCCTTCCTAGTGTGTGCAACTTTTGACCAGGGCCCACGGGTGCCCTGGTGAAAAGTAGTGCGCCACATAGGGTGTAGGGTGCCATTTGGGCCGCATCCACTGAAGCAGTTTGTTCTATCACGGAGCTATCTGTCCCCTCCCCCGGCTCTGTGTGTCGGCCCCTCATTTCCATGTGTGAATAGATATGGCTGCTTAGCGCCGGGCAGCCAACACAGGCCCCTGATAGCGCTGAGAAGTGCAGTTGGGAGGTCCTACTACACATCAGCGGGCTTTGGGAGCTCAGGAATGATGAACACTGCAAATTGAGTACCGGCTGGAGAGACTCGTACAACTCCCCAGGCTAACACACACACACACACACGGACAAGTGTGCACACAGACATAGGTACAAGGACACACACGCAAGGACTCTCACAACAACACATACACCCTTCCTTTTCCACACATAGACAGATCCCACTCCAACACACACCTGAACTAACATAGCCTATTCCTCTTTCAAATGTTAATATGCACATAAATTCCCACCCAAACCCCACCCCTCCCCTTTTCCAAGACACACACACTTCTTTCTCTAGTTTCTCCCTCTCTAGACTCCAGAGAGTCCTGGCTAGTTATTCTGTAACAGGGTGGCTCGTTTCCCATTCCTTCTGACAGACACACAGGGGAAACCCTCAGACTCTTTGCCCTGGGCCCTTTACTTGGCCAAGTGGAGTAGTGTGTAAAGACTTTTGTCACGCCTCTGAGTGTGGTTACTATGGGTCCAGTACTGGGGCCAGAGGGAGGACATGGACACTGCAGGTTGACTACTACTACACTGCAACTACTCACATGACTGAGGGCTGTAATAGGGTCAGGGAGAGTCCCAAATGGCACCCTGTTCCCTATGGGCCCTGGTCAAAACTGTTGCGTTATAGAGAGCATAGGGTGCATATTTGGAACGCAGATTTTTATCTGTCTAGGGATATTCAAGTCAAGTCTTAAAGGTTCCTTTCTACTGGCTTACCTTCCTGTAGACGTGTGTGTGTGTGTGTGTGTGTGAGTGGAGGGGACTCTGGGCTGAGCTCTCTGTCTTCTAGAGAGAGAGGGAGCATGAGAGAGAAGGAGAGGAAGTGGTAGAGGGAGCATGAGAGAGAAGGAGAGGAAGTGGTAGAGGGAGCATGAGAGAGAAGGAGAGGAAGTGGTAGAGGGAGCATGAGAGAGAAGGAGAGGAAGTGGTAGAGGGAGCATGAGAGAGAAGGAGAGGAAGTGGTAGAGGGAGCATGCGAGAGAAGGAGAGGAAGTGGTAGAGGGAGCATGAGAGAGAAGGAGAGGAAGTGGTAGAGGGAGCATGAGAGAGAAGGAGAGGAAGTGGTAGAGGGAGCATGAGAGAGAAGGAGAGGAAGTGGTAGAGGGAGCATGCGAGAGAAGGAGAGGAAGTGGTAGAGGGAGCATGAGAGAGAAGGAGAGGAAGTGGTAGAGGGAGCATGAGAGAGGAGGAGAGGAAGTGGTAGAGGGAGCATGAGAGAGAAGGAGAGGAAGTGGTAGAGGGAGCATGAGAGAGAAGGAGAGGAAGTGGTAGAGGGAGTGTAAAGACGCTTTGGTGTCGTGCTAATGAGCGCAGGTAAGAAGTGGGGCACGGTGCAACAAACACAAACACACACTTACACACTCTCTCTTTTACACACACACACACACACACACACACACACACACACACACACACACACACACACACACACACACACACACACACACACACCGCAGCTGAGTGCTCCCAGAAAGAGAGGAAATGAACCACACACTTCAAAAAGACGAATCCCTTGGAGGCACTGCACCTAACTGACGGCAACAGAAAATGTAAATGAGAGGGGGGAAGAGGGAGAAGTGAGAGGGGGGGAAGAGAAAAAACAACTGATCTGACGACAACGTTTCCAAATGTCTCTCCAAGTTGGACCGTTGCAGAAAATATGAGTTATTTTTTTTCTCCCGACAGCACACATATTCACAAAAATAGCTAACACATCACTCATACATATGACCTTCTATCCTACACACACTTACCGGCAGTGTTCAGGCACGCACACACCCACACAACAGATTTGTTGAAAACAACATGGACACATGTATACACACACACACACCCAGGGTAGCCTCAGTGTGAAACACAACCCTCCAGGAAGACCACAGTGAGGTACCACTCAGCCCCCCCCCATGCATGTCCTGCTCCTCCATGCTAGGGGAAGCATGATGGAGGGAGACCCTCAGTGCCCCCACAACTCAACTCAGCCTCTATTATAACCAGCATGAGAGGAAGTCAGGCGTGCACGCCACCCGCTCCACTGTTGGTCTAAGCAGCGGGAGCGTGTTAAAACATGTTCCCCAACAATAAGTGTGGGGGGGGCACCAACCCAACCGCACAGCTAGTGGGACGGTTTCTCAGCGGGGTGCTCTCCCTCTGTTTATTGTGTCTCTGTGTGTGTCCAAATAGATGCTAGTGCAGATGTACAGTACCAGTCAAAAGTTTTGACACACCTACTCGTTCAAGGGTTTTTCTTTGTTTTCTACGTTGTGGAATAATAGTGACGTATGGAATCATGTAGCAACCCCCAAAAAAACGTTAAACAAATCCAAATATATTGAGATTCTTCAAAGTAGCCACCAAGTAGCCTTGATGACAGCTTTGCACACTCTTGGCATTCTCTCAACCAGCTTCATGAGGTAGTCACCTGGAATGCATTTCAATTAACAGGTGTGCCTTGTTAAATAGTGGAATTTCTTTCCTTCTTACTAATGGTGAATTAGTTTGTATTTCATTTCCTCTACATCATTTTATGACTCCTTTGAGCCAATTAGTTGTGTTGTAACAAGGTAGGGGCGGTATACAGAAGATAGGCCTATTTGGTCAAATAACAAATCCATATTATGGCAAGAACAACTCAAATAAGCAAAGAGAAACAACAGTCCATCATTACTTTAAGACATGAAGGTCAGTCAAACCGGAAGACCTAGAGTTAACTCTTGCTGCAGAGTATAAGTTCATTAGAGTTACCAGCCTCAGAAATCGCAGCCCAAATAAATGCTTCACAGAGTTCAAGTAACAGACATATCTCAACATCATTGTTCAGAGGAGACTGTGTGAATCAGGCCTTCGTGGTCAAATTGCTGCAAAGAAACCACTACTAAAGGACAACAATAAGAAGAAGACTTGCTTGAGCCAAGAAACACAAGCAATGGCGGTTCTAACCGCCATGTCTTTGTGAGACACAGAGTAGGTGAACAGATGATCACCGCATGTGTAGTTCCCACCGTGAAGCATGGAGGAGGAGGTGTGAAGGTGCTTTGCTGGTTACACTGTCTGTGATTTATTTAGAATTCAAGGGCCACCGCATTCTGCAGTGATACGCCATCCCATCTGGTTTGTGCTTAGTGGGGCTATCTTTTTTTTTTTTTTACGGGACAATGACCCAAAACACACCTCCAGGCTGTGTAAGGGCTATTTGACCAAGAAGGAGAGTGATGGAGTGCTGCATCAGATGATTTGGTCTCCACAATCATCCGATCTCAACCCAATTGAGATGGTTTGGGATAAGTTGAACTGCAGAGTGAAAGAAAAGCAGCCATCAAGTGCTCAGCATATGTGGGAACTCCTTCAGGACTGTTGGAAAAACATTCCAGGTGAAGCTGGTTGAGAGAATGCCAAGCGTGTGCAAAGCTGTCAAGGCAAAGGGTGGCTACTTTGAAGAATATAACATTTGTTTAACACTTTTTTGGTTACTACATGATTTCATATGTGTTATTTCATAGTTTTGATGTCTTCACTATTATTCTACAATGTAAAAAAATAAAGAAATGATTGAATGAGTATCTGTCCAAACTTTTGACTGGTACTGTATATTTACTGTAAGTGTGCTTGTTTGTGAGCATATTTGTAGTTGTGAGTGTGGGTGGGTTTCCTGTGCCTCACAGTCCCCAATGACTACACACGAGCTGTGAATAGAGATGGTGAAGGTTTTGACTGTGAGGGAGTTCTTTGGTCGGAGCGTTTCTGAGAAGTGGGACAGTTTCTCAGTTCGGTCTGTCAGGTTATGGGTCATTTCTCTCATCACAACAATTAGTCCAGCTGGTGGTGTTAAAGGTGCCATTCTGGGGTCAGATAGCTCAGTTTCTCAGTGTAAGGTTCACTCTGACTGGAGGAGAGGGAAACTTAACCAGGATGGAGACAAGGAGCCTCAGGGTACTGTTCACTGCTTAGTACTGACCCCCAATTTAGTTTACGATAATGAAATCAAACATTGACTGCTACATAGCCTCCTCAGTATATGACTGTGTTTACATTATGCAGCTGTATTTAACTGCTGCACAGCATGTGTTCCAAATGGCTCCCTATATAGTGCACTACCTTTGACTGCAGCCCTGCAGAATATAGGGAATAGGCTGCCATTTGGGGCACACACGGTACGTCCCCAAGTGCGCCCTGTCCCCAAGGGCGCACGCGGTATGTCCCCAAGGGCGCACGCGGTATGTCCCCAAGGGCACAGCCAATCAGTTTAAAAACACCAGTAGTTGATCTGTCTCATGAGAAAAAATATCCCGGTCTTGACCTGCCTCTCCCTGACTTCATGCTTGGCTGGCTCCACTTCAATGTTGCTCTATTTCCTCTGCAGAGAAAACCATGAAGGGCCATAAGGGAAGACAGAACGGGGTGAAGGAGAAGGGGAAGGAGCGGCGGAAAAGCAGCCCGGAGAAGAAGAAAGAGAGGTGGAAGTCTGACAACGGCTCCCTCCTCAAACAGCTAGGTAGGTCTGACACACCACGGGGGTTTGTGTATGTGCTGCGAGTTTCCAGTTGAGTTGATGACGTGTATAACACCCACT
Source organism: Salvelinus alpinus (assembly GCF_045679555.1). Taxonomy (NCBI): domain Eukaryota; kingdom Metazoa; phylum Chordata; class Actinopteri; order Salmoniformes; family Salmonidae; genus Salvelinus; species Salvelinus alpinus. Next base: position 70,175,755 of record NC_092086.1, read on the forward strand.
CCCCCCTGAGTTGCTATCACACCTCCCCAGACTTGTCCAGGCTCGCACCATCTAGAGCTGGGTGCTGATTCTACACCCTTCTTCTGAAGTGTGCACTTGCACACTCCCTGTCATGGATTTAACAATGTTGGAAAGCCAATGCTTACACCAATCCAAAGCATTCAAATCAATTACTGGGAGTGTACAAGAGCACACTTTGGGCAAAGTGTGGTGAATCAGGATGCAGCCTAGGTCCTCTGTGGATACCATCTCTGGAGAAGACATCGGTGTCAGTGCTGAGCGATTAGTACATTTTGAGGTTGTTTCGGTGTGATTATTTAAAAAAATTATCACGGTTTTCGGTTTCGATTATTTTGGTTGAATGCTGTAACAGAATAAAATAATTGTAATGAAAGTCCCATGATGTTAGTGACTGCCCATTACTGCTTAATCACTTATTAACCATCATTTATTCACATGACTTTATTTAATTAAATATTGAATTTGTTATGTATATTTGTTTTATTTGATGACTTTATGATTTCATTCTAAGTCGTCTCATCTCTACAGAGCTGCTGTCTATGCTGTCTGAAAAAAATCACAATTTTAGTAGTTGTTCAAAGTAAATGAGGCATACTTTTATGACTACTGAATACCAACTATCAATCACTTAGATCATGTATTTTCAGGTAGAGATACCTTGAAGCAACAGCTGCTCTCTGTCACCTCACGATCGCATGTTCTTCTGTCTCTGAAGTAGCAGGCGTAAAAGAAACACAGACCGGACAAGTAGATGCGCAATGGATTGTGGTCATTGTAGTTAGTTTAGCACATAAAATGTTGTAAATATGTAGAATATTATCCTGTTGGAAACTACAACTCCCTACTACATCGCACAGTTCAGGCTGGATCTGGTTTATATCTAGGGAAACTGCAATGTGCGCATTGAGCTTAGAAGGAAAACCGAATGAAATGGAATTCAAATAATTGAACTGACGTCGGTCAATTAGTTAGTTTTTTTAACGAAAAATAACCGACATTTCGGTTAATCGCTCGGCACTATTCAGTGTCCAAACTCTCCCCAGCTGATGGTCATGATGAAGATGCTTACAGTATCAACATTCAGGAGGAAAAGTTGTTCCTCGGTTACACATACTCAACTAGAAGCATCCTTCATCCCTAGAGAATCTGCAGAACCATTAACAGGGAATCGACTAGGAAACTGTTAGCCAATGTTGACGTCTGTGGTTGTCCTGCAATATTTAACTTTCTGGGTCAATACCTGTCTTTTAGCAGACATGACTAAGACGCTGATGTGATTGCGAGTGGCTTGGCCCCTTTATTGGAGCTGAGAACCGACATATGGACAGGGCCGGAGGAGCCTTTATGACCCGAGCCTTGGTTACAGTACCAAAGACGAACCGTATCCCACGTGTGTCCACAGAGCCCTCGACTCTTAAGAGCTCCCGTGGGACCGGTGCTTCCCAATGCCGATCCTTATACTTCACTTTCAGCTTTTCGTTATGTTAACCACTCCAAAACCAGTAAACAGGTGGACCTGGTGAAGAACTTGCACGTGGGAACCTATGTTTGATACCTATTACATGGGGGAACCTATTGTTACATTATAAGCAGTGCGGTATAGAACTACGGTGGTGCAAACACACACTTCAGGGTCCACCTATAGCACGCGACACAGCGAAGATAGACGGTAGCATCACTTTCAGTAGGCAGAGCGCTGACCTTTTTTAGGTTAAGGTAAATAACACGTTTAACAGTGGCTAGCTGCGGGTTTCTTCCTGACTGTCCTTCACAGTTATATCAATGCTCCACAGTGCTGTGATAACAGAACATGTAACGGAGGACTGTTTTGTTTTTTCCCTCCGCCTGACTGATTCCTCAGATGTTATCGACTCAGCCTACCTGATCGGGTTTTGTGTGTGACAAGCCTTTATGCTGGCGACTGAGGATGGTGTATGTGTTTTGAGGCCATCTGCTCTTTGTCAGACTGCTCGGTAGTGCTCTGTCTGACTGACTGCATGTGTACCATGTAGGAGCAGGTTGGTATACACTCCAACTCTACCTTTAAGCACTTAACCCCAAGTGTGTGTGTGTGTTGTGTTTCTCAACAGAAATGGATGCTGTAGTAGTACTGGTATTCTATTGTTCTTCCCGGACACTTTTTGCACTCTCCTGTTGGCTGGTGTGATATACCATGTCATTGAGAGATGCCAGTTGAGTCCTTGGTGATGCCAGATCAGTTACGTGCCCCCCTACTAAGGCAGAGCTGCTCTCTTAAATCCCCGGGCTTTAGTGTGTGTGACCTTCCCTCACGGAACAGGATAACCCAGGGGGTCAGAGGGTAGGGGAGAGCATCTCCAGATAAGGCAGCGGGACAGGGGCTGGGAGAGTCGCAAATGGCACCCCTTTCTCTATATAGTGCACTAGTTTTGACCAGAGCCCTTTGGGAATAGGGTGCAAATTGGGACGCGGATGGATACTGGCATCTGTCCACCGTGATAAGCCTGTTGTAATGTGACCCCTGGGTGGCAGACAGAGTGGTGTAGAGTACCTTCTGAGTGTTACAGTGGTCAAATAGACTGCAAGACATTCTGGGTGTTGATATTGAGAGGGCTGGATAATAACTCTCTCTCCCCAGACTGATACTTTGGGCATCATTTTAACACTTAATTTGTTTTTCCGCCTCTAAGTTCTTCAGGCATGGAGTTTACAGTGCTCTCCGTCGCTGACTCGCACTGCTCACTCCCCTCTCTTTCCCTCGCTCCGTGCGTATGTGGGGTTGTCAAGGCGACAGTTGGCACCTGAGAACAATTGGCACACTGTAGCGGGGCCTGCACAAACACAAGTCTGGCTCTGCCCCAGCCAGTGCATTCCTGGCCCTTTCTAGCCTAGCCTAGCTTAGCCTCCCTCCCTCCTGTCCCTGCCTATCCTAGCCTAGCTTAGCCTCCCTCCCTCCTGTCCCTGCCTATCCTAGCCTTGCTTAGCCTCCCTCCCTCCTGCCTATCCTAGTGTAGCTTAGCCTACCTCCCTCCCTGGCCCTACTTAGCGTAGCTTAGCCTGGTCTGGCCCTGTCCCAGCCAGCGCATTCCTAGCCCTACCGGGCCTCACCTAGCCTAGCGTGGGCTGCTACCATACCGCAGCAGCCTAGGCCCCAGGGCTGCTTTCACCGGGTCCAAGGAGCAGAGCCAGGAGAGGGGCTGCAGCCAGCAGACATGCGCAGCGGGGTGGGTTGGAGATGAAGAGGAGAGGTGGAGCAGAGTGGGTCACGACCAGCCCCCGCCCTCCTTTCTCTCTTTTCCAACTCTGCTCCCTCCCTCCCTTTCTGTTCCCCCATCCCTCCCTCCTCCCCTTCTCTCTATTCCCCCCTGCCCCCTTCTTTCTGTTTCTCCTCTCTCCCCTTCTCTCTATTCCCCCCCTCCTCCTCTCTGTTTCCCCCTCTCTCCCTCCTCCCTTCTCTCTGTTTCACCACCTCTCATTCCCTCCACACCTCCCTCCTCCCCTCTCTAGTCTCCTGTCTCCAGCAGAGGCGCTGGTGCTGTTGCTGCGTCATGGAAACGGCTGGCCTGGGGATGCTGATCCAATCACAGCAGCTCCTCCTGACCTCCTGGTGGGCACAGTGCCTTATGGACTGAAGGGGGAGGAGGGGGGTGACTGGGTAGAGGATGCATCCCAAATAGCACCCTAGTACCTATTTAGTGCACTACTGGACCCAATGCCTTTCCAATAGGAGTAATCCGTTGCCGGGTAAATGACAACGGAGATGCATTGTCCAACAAAAACACCCAAACGGTCTGTCTTTTTACGTAAGCAACTCGTCGGAGAATACTTGACTTTAGTTGTACTTTTGATGGACCATAAAAAGGTGTGCTGACTAGCATCTCAGTTTGCGGGGAGAAGTACACTTGTTTTCCAATCTTCTCTCCCCCCGTCCCCACACCCCTACCTCCGTGTCTCTGTGCTAAGATGTTGACATGCCCAGCAGAGAGCGTCTCTCAAGTTGATCCTCCCTGCCTCCTCTCCTCCCTCTATCCCTCCTCTCCTCGGTTGTGTTCCTCCCATACTTCAATAGGGGCTGTGGTGGAATTAGCCCTCTCTGTTAATGACTGTGATTTTAAAAATGCTATTCTAAGTAGGAGCTTCATCTCATTAAACAGGCAGGCTGGGTGTGTGGAGCTGGAGCCAATTGCACCACTGCTAATACTCTGTCCCTATGCCAGCCAGCACCTTACTCATCACCTGAGGAGATAGACACCACTCCACACCAGACAGAGACACACACATTTAAGGAGGTCATTGTAGCTCATTGAAACAACGCCACACCTATCGGGTTTAAATGTATTTTCAGCAGGTCTACCTTTTTTAAAAGATGCGCGCGCGTGTGTGTGCGTTCAAGCTCTGTTTGTTGGAAGGTGTGTGTGTAGGTGTGTGAAATCCTTTGTGAACAGTGGCTCATGATGTTTTGGGTTGACAGGAACCCAGTGTGTTTCTGGTTTAGAGGCAGGGTTCGGGGAGTGGAGAGTGTTACCCGGCGTGCTGTCCCCTGATGCATCTCCCAGACCGTGGGAGAGGGACTTCATGGGATTGGAATACGGGTGGTGGATGGAGCTCTGTCTCTAGGTGTGTTCTGAATAGCGCCCTATCCCCGGCCTATGTAATGCAACCCTACGGGCCCTGGTCAAAAGTAGTGCACTACATAGGGAATAGGGTCCCATTTGCAACACCGCCTGGCACCAGTGCGTTTCCCTCCCTCTCTCCCTCCTTCCCTCTATTTCCTGTGAGAATCGGTGTTCCCGAGCTGCAGAGAGGCTCTGGCAGCCAACTCTGGGCCTTAATGACAGACGAGGAGCCATGCAAATCTCGTAATTATATACACACACAGCATGCATTGTCTCCAAAAGCTGCGTTTGACAGTGAACGTCCCTGGTGGTGGTGGTGACAAAGCACAGACAGACAGACAGACGCAGAACGGGGCTAATGCATTGTTTAAACTCACACAGGAAGTGGGGTAGATAGGGGGTTGAGTCCCAAATGTGCCCTTTTTCCTATGTACTGCACTACTTTTGACCTGGGCCCATAGGGGACTGGTTAAAAGTAGTGCACCATATAGGGAATAGGTTGATATTTGGGACGCACACCCTACCGCCTGTTAAATGATTGATTCGATGAAGGAAAGTCTGGTCAGGTTTAGCATCACGACTCCGACCACAAATCCCCCATACTGTACTTTGTCACCCAGTCCTACGCTGTGTCTTCCTATGTTTTACAGGTTTGCTCCAGACTTCCTCCCGGAAGGCTTTATGTTTTGGACGGAACAGTTGATCCTACTAACCTCCCACAGACATTCATGAGATATAAGAATCATCTGTATAAAAAGGGTGTCAAACTCAATTCCTGGGAGTGCCGTGTGTCGGCAGGTTTTCAGTCCTCCCTTGTTACCTAAGTGATCAGTTAAGGTCAATGATTAATTAAGAACTCCTTTTTACCTGGTTGTCTAGGTCTTCATTGGGCACGAATTGAAAGGAAATAACAAAAACTTGCAGACACACGGCCCTCCTGGAACTGAGTTTGACGCCCTCGCTCTAGACTGGTCCTCTATGGTCCTCTCACCTGTCCATGTCTCCCCCAGGTTTCCCCAAGACCTTCCCTCTGGACAACTCGCTGTTTGACAGCTGGCTGGCCCAGTCGGTGCAGATCACGGCTGACGACATGCTGAGCCAGTGGGCCCTGGACGCCGGGCAGCACCGTGACAAGACGGCCAGCTTGCTGTCTGACCAGCTGCTGCAGGGAGAGGAGAGCCTGCTCAGCCTTATGATGGACCACTCCATGAAGTCCACCTGGAAAACCCCTCAGCTGGGCCGCAAGACCCGGGGCAAGCCCAGAGCCCGGGCCCAACACTCCACCGCCGTAGCAACCACCCCGCCTTCTGCCACCGCTGTCAGCCCCGCTGCTGCTGCCACCGCCTCCTCCACAGCCACAGCCACAGCCAAGGGGACTCTGCTGGCAGATGACAGGCCAGGCCACGGGGCCCGTAGAGGGGAGAGGTCCCGGGGCTCCAAGGCCCTCCACCACCATCACCACCACCCCCAGACCAGGAGCACTGAGGCACCGCTGGACCCGCCGCCGCAGCCGCCCACCTCCAAAATGGACTCCTGTCACATCTCGGAGGAGCGCGGCCCCTGGGACAGCCTCATTGGTACAGGGGCAGCGTCCGCCCCCACGCCGCCCCCTCTGGCCTCCTGCTCCCCCCCACAGCCCTGCATTAGTCCCGGGACAGTGCCTGAGGGGAGGTCAGGGGGGGGTCCCGGTCACCGCACGGCCCTGCGCCTCCGCCTGCCCCGGCAGGGTAAGTCCCGGGGGAAGGGTGGAGGGGGGAAAGAGGTGGTGGAGCGCCCCCTGAATAGGGAGAGGGAGAGGGACCCCCACCCAGTGAAGGAGACGTCATCGTCGTCGCTGCTGGACCCCGAGACGGACGGCTACTTCTCTGACGCCGAGCAGAGCGACTCGGACACGCGCTCCAGCGGCCGCAAGCTCCGCCTGGCCCAGTTGCATTCTGGGAGCGAGGACCTGCTGAGGAGGAGCGTGCTAGCGTTGTAGGAAAAAAACTGAGACGCTCACACAAACCATCGTCCAGAAGACACACTGATTTCTCAGATTGACCGGAGCTCCATCCCAGCTCCCGCTACCATGGCTACTGTCTGTCTGTCCGTCTGTGCTTTTGATATTATACATGCCGTTCTTTTCATTCTAGATCGCTTTAATGAACCAAATCTCTGTACTTCACTAGTCCTAAATCAGTCTCTCTGCTCTGTTCTGGGGATTTGAACGTAGCTGTTAGTCAGATAGCTACATACACAACGAGACCCTAGATGTTAGTAGTGCTTGTTAAAGTAACAAATGCTGTATGATGACGTAAGAAGACAAAGAGGAAATGGATTTTGGACAATGTTACATTTTAGTTTTTATTTTGAAGTATAACATGGCGGTGAACCATGTCATCAACCCTTCCTAGTGGTGTGGTCAGTGGTGACTAGCCGCTAGCATTGGGGTGAATACTTTGTGGGCATTATAAGCTGGTTCAGATGAATCTCTTCCTTTCTCTTGGCGTAAGATGGAATCCCGCGAGGCGATTCCTGGGATCTGATGTTTTTAAAAAGCCTTTCAGTTCAGCATCATTCTGAGAAATGTGCAGAAAATATCAAACAAATATTAGACTTTTAAAAGCACAAATAGCTAACAGGAACTGTAACACAAACATTGTGGCATAAACACACACACTCTTTCAGACATGTACACCAGACACATTACACAAACATTACACACACACACACACACACACACACACACATACTCTAAACGACTCTGTCTGGATCCAGCCGTTGTAGAAACATACTGGTTGATAATTACGTCAGCTCTTCACTGACTCCTCCTCATCTTCCGTTTGGGCCTGAATCATTGGAGAAACAGTATTTTATCGTGTGCCTTCTGTCGCTCCCCCAAAAATAAGTTTATCAATCACTTCTATAATCAGATTTGTTACAATCAAAAAAAGGAAAATCTGTTGTTGGCCATCAAGCGTACTGAAACAGAGGGCTTCTCGGACCTTAATTGTAGTGCCTAAAAAAAAATATGTAAATGCAGCTTTTGCCATTAATCAACCCAACCGCATGCAAAGCCACACCGTTCTACCATATTTGTGCAAAGTGCTGCCCCAACAAAGCAACTTCTGGAGTCATTGTTGCTCCAGTCAGACGAATCGTATAGTCAGCTACAGCACAGAGTTCTGGATTCTGACTACTTTTTTGAGTTCTTTGTAAATTTGTTGGGTTTTTTTCGTCTCAGAGTTGTATTTTGTACTAAAAGCGGTCCACAGTATTTTCTCAGGGTTTAAAAAAAATAAAAAATAAAAAAAATAATAATTGAAGGCGACGAAGAAGGGTTGAAAATGTATTGAAATCAAAGTTCATCCGTAAATATATAATACCATATACAGGCCTTTTCTACATATGATAGGTATGTATAGAAAAGGTTCCTTTGGCAATGCTCACTGTTTAAACTCTGACTACTACTGTGCTGAGAGCTTTTCACATGTCTCAGTCAGTACACTACTACTACTACCCACCTGGCTGTCTCCTGAGTTGATAATGCCAAAGAACAGTGTGTATAACAGACAGGGCACCATGCACTTACTCTGTCTGCGTCCCAAAACGGCACCCTATTCCCTGCTTAGTGCATAAGGTGACATTTGTGACGCAGCCTCACATGGGAGTTGTGCATTGCTCAGGCCTGCGCTGGCATGGTGTGACTCGGCCTTTTTAAAGAGGGGGGCGTCCTGACACCCACCACCACTATTCCACCTTGGACTCTCCCATTCCCTGCTCCCACAGGTGTGTTACTTACTGGCCCTCTGTGCCACTGACCTACTCTGGATGGAGTGGCCTACGTCCCCCTCCCCCCAACCTGGAGGGAGTTGAATGCTGCTGAACCGTGTATGGATGGGCGGCTGATGGCTGAGCCCGCTGACAACCCCCAGCGCTGGTATAACAGGGTCGTAATGTAGAAGATGACTCGTTTTTTTATGTTTGTTTTCCTGTCCCAGAGGGGACACAAGGATTCAGGATGAAACTTCCTAAAGCAGCGTATTGGTCAGGTGACACTGTCTGTCTACAGCCAGTCTGGCTCCTTCCTTTCCATCCACCGTAACCCTTGGAGGCAGACCATTACAACCATAGAAACAGAATGAGTAGCACATTCTATTCATTCGTATTCTACAGTTACAACATAATACCATAAGAACAACAATGCTCATCGTTGTCTGCAGATAGGTCGTCGGGGTGGGTGAGTGGGGTTAGCACTGTAGTAAACCCACAGAATCCACCCCCACCACCTAACCGTTTACGTGTTGCTAAGACAATGAAATGTAAACTTGGTTTCAATATTCAATATATACACAGATTTAGACTAGGCTGTGTTTTAGATGGGACCCTTCATGTACGGCCCCCAACGTAGTAGAAAACAGGTTGTTATTATTCTTATTATTGGAGAGGGGCGTCTACGCCCTCTTCCTCCGCTTCTTTTCAGAAACAGTAGGCTGGAGTTTTAGTGAGGTGGTGAGGCGTTTCGGTCCAGCAGGCAGCAGGTGACAGCACTTTTCATGCAGACTATAGATTAATGAATGGATGGTATTATCCCACATTATCCTACAGAGTATGGATGGATGGTATTATCCTACAGAGTATGGATGGATGGTATTATCCTACAGAGTATGGATGGATGGTATTATCCTACAGAGTATGGATGGATGGTATTATTATTATCCTCCTCAAGCAGGGTTTCTTTGCCCCATTCCTGACGACCCACCTGGTTTGCATGTTTTATTCCAGCCCTACACTAACACACCTTATTCTGCTAATCAAATTGATGATCAGTTGAGTAGGGTGTGTTAGTGCTGGGCTGGAACAAAATGTGCATTCCCGACAGTGGGTCCCCTGGAATTGGGTTGAGAAATGCTGCTTTGCCGTTGCTGTGGATGAATGTCCTAGTGCTGTCTCCGTACCACCCAGCTGCTGCTGCCGCTGCTGTTGTTGTCTGTAGCGTGACAAAAGCCGTCAGCACACTAACAGAACACAACGACAACATCATTGAAAAGGATCTCCTCTTCTGTGTTAGTTGCTTTATCCCTTAGGGAACTGGTTCAAGTAGTTTGACTGCCGTTTACTTATCCGTTTTAATTTTATTTTTATGCACCAACAATAATGTAGAATACTGTACTAGAAACCCCTTTTTGTTTCCGTGTTAAAAGCCTTCGCAAGCTGTTTTTGTAACGCTTCAGCCGCGGCTCATATAACTAGAATGCTGACTCATAATCAGACAGACTGCTTCCTTACTAGCGCTTCTCCGAGCGTCGACTGACTGCTTCCACACTGGGAAGTATGGTTTCAATCCAACACCCGCCCCGCAGACCAGTGCTCTGTCTCACTTCCCTCCCCTTCTTCAGTGTTCCCGACGGCCCGCCTCAGCTCCTTCAGAGTTTTGAAGCACGGGCGGGTCAAAGGAAGAAGCTTTAAGGACAAATAATGACGTGCATGTGTTGTGTAATGGAGGGAGCGTTTGTCACTGCTTCCGCTCTGGGCAGAAGAGCGAAAGATCGAGAGGGAGAGAGGGAAACACTGGTGGAGGGAGGGAGAGTGAGTGAGAGAAACACTGGTGGAGGGAGGGAGAGTGAGTGAGAGAAACACTGGTGGAGGGAGGGAGAGCGAGTGAGAGAAACACTGGTGGAGGGAGGGAGAGGGAGAGTGAGAGAGAGAGAGGACAGTTTGTTCTTTCCTCTTAGTGTTTGCACCCTGTCCACAGTGAACTTAACAGACAGGGAATCTAAACAACACCCCTCCCTCTCTCTCTGTCCCTCCCTCTGTGTGGCTCACAAAACGTAAAGTGCAAACACTTCTCTGTTTTCACTGGAGCTAGGATTATTTACTTTCTCTGGTTTTGTTTTATATGCAGAACCAGAGAGAAATTGATTTGAAAGGTGGGAACTGCATAGCCAGTAGTGAGTGTGCGTTTGTTTTAGTGTCTGTCCGAGTCAATGCTTGTGTGTGCGTGCATGTTTGTCTGTCGAGTCACGAGTGTGTATCTGTGTGTGTGCAAGCATTTGTGTGTGTGTGTGTGTTTCTGGGCTAATTGAAGTTAAAATGGTCAGGCCGGCTCCCCAGTGGGCTGATCAGCGTGCAGCTGAAGCCTGGGAGAGACCTTTTGTTCTCTCACTTCCTCCATGGAGAACACTCACAGAAACTAACCGCTGCTCTCTGGCAACACAGCGGGTGCATCTCAAATGGCATCCTATTCCCTATTATAGTACCTACGGCCCTGGTCAAAGGTAGTGCACTATGAAGGAAAAAGGGTGCCATTTAGGATGTACTCAAGCTATTTGTGACCAGCAGGGTCACAGAATGTGTTCCTCTCATTAAATTCAATAGCATTTCAAAATGTTCAAGTTCCACAGTTCAAACAACTTGCTCCCATGTTTGTTTGCGACTTTCGTTCCGTGACTTGTATGAATACACGTATGAATCCATTTCCAGGAGAGAAGGTTTATCCATAACCATAGCTGCTCCTCCTAAGGTCGGGCTAATTTACCGGTTGTGTCTCTGCAACAGAGCCAAGCTCTGATACTTAGCAGGTTTTGTTTTTTGTAGTTGATCTGGCATCACTTTGCTGCCTCCAAATTCAGGCTACATCACAAACGGCGCCCACTTCCCTATATAGTGCACTACTTTTGACCAGGGCCCCATAGGGCTGTGGTCAAAAGTAGTGCACTATGTAGGAAATGGGGTGCCTTTTTCTGACGTTGACTTACACCGGCACTAATTGGTCTTTTGACCAATCACATCAGATCTTTTTTCAGAGCTGGTCTGATTGGTCAAAAGACCAATTAGTGGGGGGAAAATATCAGAATCGGGCTGCCTGTAAACACAGCCAATATGCCTGTCCTGTATCTCCTAATGGTCACATGCGTCATTTTGATAGGAGTACGTGATCTCTCCGATCAAAGCAGACTCTGACATGGTTCCTCCTCCCTCCACCACGTGGCTGTCTTATTTGTCCTTTAAAGGCGCTGAAATCTCTGCTGCCGTATCCTATCAAATTCCACACCCAATTAGGCTCGATCTGCATCAGTTCTACAATACGATAATATGAATGTTGCAGGAGTTTATCCTGTATTCTTTGTTTCAAAGAATGTTGTGCCATTTGTTAATAGCAAAGAGAAATATTGAACATATATTAAAAAGAAGAGCTATTTTAAATTATTTTTTGGCTTTTTTTGCAATATTTATTTTCTTGTATTAGAGTCTTTGTAGGAGGAAAAACAAAAAATGTATTTTTCATTAGTGCAAAAAACTATTTTTTCCTTTTTGTACACTTTCAATGTTAAGCAAAACGTTAAAAAGCAATATTATGATGTTCCATGTGACTGTATCTGCATGCTGTTTGTGTTGCCTTAAAGACGGCTGCTGCGTCCACTATGACCCCCTCCTCCCCACCTGCCCTCCTCCCCCCGGCACTATGGTGTGGTTGACCAGTGTAGTCAATAAAGCAGTGCTTTCTGTGTACCCATGCTCTGGACTGTCTCTCTGTTCAGTTCACCATCCCAGGAGCTCATTTTTAAGGGGCAATCTGGGATTCAAATAACAACAAAGATAAACAGTTGAGGGATGGGGTACGATAGTTAAACTAAGCACATTTCTAAGTGATATTCTTAAAGAATCAATGGCTGCATATCATTGAATTAAAAGTTTTTTTAAATTATGTACTAATACCTGATTGCCCCTTTTTAAAGCGCTGTTCAAGGGTTGATTGATTCAGTCACACTGTGTTGAATCAATCTGGGTCTCTACAGACGGACCCAGAGGTAACTAGGCTAGATACTTCATTTTACATGTACTGTAGGTTGAGAGATAAAGGGACAGTAAAAGGTGACGCTTGTGCCATCAAACCATTGAAAGTTATCCAGAAGGCCGCCGCCCGCCTGGATTTCAACCTCCCCAATTTCTCCCATGTCACCCCGCTCTTCCGCCTACTCCACTAGCTTCCAGTTGAAGCTCGCATCCCCTGGTGTTTGCCTACAGACCTGCAAGGGGAATGCCCCTCCCTACCTTCAGGCTATGCTCAAACCTTACACCCCAACCCGGGCACAAACCACACAACTCTGGTTTCTTGGCCCTTCAACCTCTACAGGGGTCACCTCCCGCTATGCCCAGTTAAAGCGTTTCTCTGTCCTGGCTGCCCCCCCCCCCCCCCCTCCCCCAATGGTGGAACAAGCTTCCCCTTAACGTCAGGACAGCTGAGTCCCTGCCAATCTTCCTAAAACTTCTGAAACACTACCTCTTCAAAAAATGATCTTAAACCCCAAGTCACCCCTGCCACCTTCACCTAGCTATCTTAAGAGGAATGTACTAATTGTAAAACGCTCTATTATATATGAAACATCCCAAGTTGTAGGCCTACTAAATGTTGACAAGTGTATGTGTAAGAAAAGCTGAAGGTGATGAATAAGTTGCTGTTAACACATTAATCTTCAGGTGAACAAAACCATAGTATCTTTATACAGCTAGTTCCTCTCAGTGCTTGATAGCTCATACTGTAGCTTGCTATATATACCATGTGCCTATGTCAACCGTTTAACATTTCCAAGTAACATCAAAAACATCCCGTACTTTAAAGACTTGACGAAGCAGAGAGAATCTTTTATAACAAAATGTTAATGGACTTCTGCCATGTTCCTGTCAAATTTACACCACTTTTAGACACTTTTACAACAAATTTCCCAGGACATCCAGCAAGCAGAATAACTGGGTAGGAAACATTTTCATCCCAAATGGCACCCTATTCCCTTTGCCCTACTTTTGACCAGACCTTTATGTGCCACTGCACTATATAGGGAATAGGGTGCCATTTGGGACGGACCCAAAGGGTAGTTTATACAAATCATCCTTAAAGTATCTGAAATTGTCTGTTCCCCTCCTCAAAGGCCAAATGTTAAGAGCGTGACCTTCAGTGTTCTCTGGGAAGAATTAGGGTCTCCCGCTGCTCTTAAAGAAACAAGCGTTGACTTTGTGGACGACTTGTTTAAAGAGTCCTACCCACCAGCCCGCAGGAAATGAAAGATAGTTTATTGTTGTTCATGGCTTGGGTCCAAGGCACTTTGCTGTAAGTGACGTACTGTATTACTTCCCTAGTAAATACCCACCATGACAGAAGAAGTGCTGTCGATCAAATCTACATTTTGAAAAATAGTAGTAGAGCAGCTATACTGGGAGTAAACCTGTGTGTGAATTGAAAAGACCAAACTAAAAGTTGGTTGATTTTTAAAAGTAATGGTATCTTGATAGTCGCACAAACGCATAAGGCCACCATGTATCCTTTTAAAATAATGATTTGATACCATCACTGCTGTTTAGACTCATTGCTACCTCTTAGCTATGTCTGTCTATATGAACAAACAGTTGGTAAATGTAATATGATTATGTCACTGTAATGTGGACAGTTGCCATGTTGGTGAATAATCCCCCATGACCTCTTCTGACTCGTCTGTAACGTTTCTGTCCAAAACAGAAACAGATTGCAGTTGAGTCATCCTGCCACACGAGGGGGCAGCTGTCATTTTGTCTCCTGCAGGTGGACAGCTGGGAAAAAGTCACTTCTGAGGGGCATTAGTTGCCAATTTATGTCAATGCTACGGCTGGGCATCCCTTAACATGGCGTTGTGGGAGGAAGGGGCTGCTACCATGACAGGATGTCTACATCAACTGGCCTGACTTTATGACCCCGCATGTTAAACCATTTTGGAGGAGACTAAGCAACTAGAGAACACTGTTTTGCCAGAGCGGATCTGCAGAGTGGAAGCCGGACAGGAGGAGTTGACAGTGAAACACTCAACTAGTGACCTCTTGTGGCCATATTAAATTACATCAAAATCAATTCCTCACTAGGCTACAGTAACAGTACACGATTGAGGACAATTACAATATTGTCCTAATTTTGAGTGGAGCTCTATTGACAATCACAAATCCAATACTGGATCTATATTGTTAACCAAAAAACTAACACTTTCAAAGATGGCTGTCCCTGTAGACTTCAGTCAAAGTGTTTATTAAGCTGTAGAGTAGTAGGTTAACAGGTCGTTCCACGAAGAGTGCCTTTTGCGTCCATTTTATATTTACGGGTTCAAGCAGCGAAGCTGGGTGAAATCCTATTGTATTTGTTGGCGTTCATTATTCTGGTTCTCCACAGATTTGGTGAAAAATGCTAATTCCTGTGAGATGGTAAGGCCTAGAAGGGTGCAACTTGGCATGATGGTGAAGGCCCACGGTCCACAGCCTCTCATGCGATGCCATGCCGTTTGGCCAGATGGTGGTGCTATAACAAGCAATTTAAAGCAAACTTTGAAAGGTCATGCCCCTCACCCCGTTTGACCTAGAGTCATAAAACTCGGTACATAAGATCCCTCTCCTCACAAGGAACAAATTTGCCTCATGGACCCCTAAGGTATGCCAAGATGGATCTTCTGCCATTAAACATTTTGTGAAAGGCGCTTAAAACAGTACTATTCTGTCACTGAATGACCGATCTACACAAAACAACATATAGCATCTGTGAACCAAGGTCTCTCAACACAATATTTTCCAGGTTAGCATCTCAAACAACATGGCCACTGCATATGAATAACCACTCACGCGGGCGTGGTCGAGCACACAAATGCATATAAGTCACACATAGATATAACAACATTTGATACACATGTTCCAAACAGTGTGAAGACTCAACATATGCAAGTACTTTCAGATCGATCACACGATGGCGCTATAACTGGCACATGTTTATATCTCTTGATCGGTTTGACTCCGAGTGATTACATTTGGCACACATGTTCGATGATGTGTCTAGCTAACCTGTAGAGTGTCTTTCAGTTTGGCCTTTTGGTGGCGATGTTAGACATAAAATTTAAAAACTCATACAAACTCATTGGTTTGTAGCAGCCATCTTGGTTGAGCTAGAATATTGGAAGATGTTGTGTTTAAAGACATGCATCCATAGATTCAACATACCAAATTAGGTCCAGCGGTTCTGAAAAATAAGACGTTTAAAGTAGTCAACATCATAACATATTAAATGAAGTGCACTTGAATATAGACCACATAGAGAATTCTGTTTTTTATAGGAATAAAGACTTGCTTAAGTGCCAAAATTCAGCATCTAGGAAAATGTTAACCCAATTAACCCCAACATTTCTCCAAGTTTTCACCATCATTAAGAGGCCCTAGTTATTTTTTGGCTTTGACAGTCATTTCTGAAGATTATAATTTATGTTATTAGTGATTCATTTACGTCTGTCCCTCATTTTAAGGTCAACCCTGTTACGTGAACTGAACTCTCATTTTATTATGGTGACACTATTCCTTTTTACATACATAAGAAATATTGAACATTTATAGTAGAATCAATGTCAGTAAAATCAGTGTGAAGGAAAAAGGAAACCGCACATTGCTCTTGATAGTGTCACTGATCTTTAATAAGCTTACGTATCGGCCTCACGGCCTTCGTCAGAGCTTTTGTGAGTAAAATCAGTAGAAAAGCAGGGTTAACTGGTTCTACTCTTTTTGGCTATTTTCTGGTGTTTTGCGAAGATGGCGCCGGAGGGTAGGGCTGCCGTCTTATCGGCTCTTAACCAACCATGCTATTTTGTTTGTTTTCTCGCATTGTTTGTAACTTGTTTTGTACATAATGTTGCTGCACTTCCGGCGCCGAAAAGAGATGGCCGCCTCGCTTCGCGTTCCTTGGAAAATATGCAGTATTTTGTTTTTTTACGTGTTATTTCTTACATCGGTACCCCAGGTAATCTTAGGTTTCATTACATACAGTCGGGAGGAACTACTGAATATACGATTAACGTCAACTCATCATCGTTCCTACCAGGAATATGACTTTCCCGAAACGGATCCAGTGTTTTGCCTTCCACCCAATACAATGGATCTGATCCCAGCCGGCGACCCTGTGCGACGCCGAAAAAGGGGCAAACGAGGCGGTCTCGTGGTCAGGCTTCGGAGACGGGCACATCGCGCTCCACTCCCTAGCATACTACTCGCCAATGTCCAGTCTCTTGACAATAAGGTTGATGAAATCCGAGCACGGGTAGCATTCCAGAGAGACATCAGGGATTGCAACGTGCTCTGCTTCACGGAAACATGGCTAACTCAAGGGACGCTAACGGAGTCGGTGCAGCCAGCTGGTTTCTTCATGCATCGCGCCGACAGAAACAAACATCTTTCCGGTAAGAAGAGGGGCGGGGGGGTATGCCTTATGATTAACGAGAAGTGGTGTGATCATCATAACAACACACAGGAACTCAAGTCATTCTGTTCACCTGATCTAGAACTCCTCACAATCAAATGTCGACCGCATTATCTACCAAGGGAATTCTCTTCAATCATAATCACAGCCGTATATATTCCCCCCCAAGCAGACACATCGATGGCCCTGAACGAACTTTATCTGACTCTTTGTAAACTGGAAACCACACACCCTGAGGCTGCATTCATCGTAGCTGGGGATTTTAACAAGGCTAATCTAAAAACAAAACTCCCTAAATTCTATCAGCATATCGATTGTGCTACCAGGGCTGGAAAAACCCTAGACCATTGTTATACTAATTTCCGCGACGCTTATAAGGCCCTCCCCCGCCCCCCTTTCGGAAAAGCTGACCACGACTCCATTTTGTTGATTCCAGCCTACAAACAGAAACTCAAACAACAAGCTCCCGCGCTCAGGTCTGTTCAACGCTGGTCCGACCAATCTGAATCCACGCTTCAAGACTGCTTCGATCACGCGGATTGGAATATGTTCCGCATCGCGTCCAACAACAATATTGACGAATATGCTGATTCGGTGAGCGAGTTCATTAGGAAGTGCATTGACGATGTCGTACCCACAGCAACGATAAAAACATTCACAAACCAGAAACCGTGGATTGACGGCAGCATTCGCGTGAAACTGAAAGCGCGAACCACTGCTTTTAACCAGGGCAAGGTGACCGGAAGCATGACCGAATACAAACAGTGTAGCTATTCTCTCCGCAAGGCAATCAAACAGGCTAAGTCTCAGTACAGAGACAAAATCGAGTCGCAATTCAACAGCTCAGACACAAGAGGTATGTGGCAGGGTCTACAGTCAATCACGGATTACAAAAAGAAAACCAGCCCCGTCGCGGACCAGGATGTCTTGCTCCCAGACAGGCTAAACAACTTTTTTGCCCGCTTTGAGGACAATACAGTGCCACTGACACGGCCCCCTACCAAAACCTGCGGGCTCTCCTTCACTGCAGCCGAGGTGAGTAAAACATTTAAACGTGTTAACCCTCGCAAGGCTGCAGGCCCAGACGGCATTCCCAGCCGCGTCCTCAGAGCATGCGCAGACCAGCTGGCTGGTGTGTTTACGGACATATTCAATCAATCCTTATCCCAGTCTGCTGTTCCCACATGCTTCAAGAGGGCCACCATTGTTCCTGTTCCCAAGAAAGCTAAGGTAACTGAGCTAAACGACTACCGCCCCGTAGCACTCACTTCCGTCATCATGAAGTGCTTTGAGAGACTAGTCAAGGACCATATCACCTCCACCCTACCGGACACCCTAGACCCACTCCAATTTGCTTACCGACCCAATAGGTCCACAGACGACGCAATCGCAACCACACTGCACACTGCCCTAACCCATCTGGACAAGAGGAATACCCATGTGAGAATGCTGTTCATCGATTACAGCTCAGCATTTAACACCATAGTACCCTCCAAACTCGTCATCAAGCTCGAGACCCTGGGTCTCGACCCCGCCCTGTGCAACTGGGTCCTGGACTTCCTGACGGGCCGCCCCCAGGTGGTGAGGGTAGGTAACAACATCTCCACCCCGCTGATCCTCAACACGGGGGCCCCACAAGGGTGCGTTCTGAGCCCTCTCCTGTACTCCCTGTTCACCCACGACTGCGTGGCCATGCACGCCTCCAACTCAATCATCAAGTTTGCGGATGACACTACAGTGGTAGGCTTGATTACCAACAACGACGAGACGGCCTACAGGGAGGAGGTGAGGGCCCTCGGAGTGTGGTGTCAGGAAAATAACCTCACACTCAACGTCAACAAAACAAAGGAGATGATTGTGGACTTCAGGAAACAGCAGAGGGAGCACCCCCCTATCCACATCGACGGGTCAGTAGTGGAGAAGGTGGAAAGTTTTAAGTTCCTCGGTGTACACATCACGGACAAACTGAATTGGTCCACCCACACAGACAGCGTTGTGAAGAAGGCGCAGCAGCGCCTCTTCAACCTCAGGAGGCTGAAGAAATTCGGCTTGTCACCAAAAGCACTCACAAACTTCTACAGATGCACAATCGAGAGCATCCTGTCGGGCTGTATCACCGCCTGGTACGGCAACTGCTCCGCCCACAACCGTAAGGCTCTCCAGAGGGTAGTGAGGTCTGCAGAACGCATCACCAGGGGCAAACTACCTGCCCTCCAGGACACCTACACCACCCGATGTCACAGGAAGGCCATAAAGATCATCAAGGACAACAACCACCCAAGCCACTGCCTGTTCACCCCGCTATCATCCAGAAGGCGAGGTCAGTACAGGTGCATCAAAGCAGGGACCGAGAGACTGAAAAACAGCTTCTATCTCAAGGCCATCAGACTGTTAAACAGCCACCACTAACATTTAGCGGCCGCTGCCAACATACTGACTCAACTCCAGCCACTTTAAAAATGGGAATTGATGGAAATTATGTAAAAATGTACCACTAGCCACTTTAAACAATGCCACTTAATACAATGTTTACATACCCTACATTACCCATCTCATATGTATATACTGTACTCTATATCATCTACTGCATCTTGCCATCTTTATGTAATACATGTACCACTAGCCACTTTAAACTATGCCACTTTATGTTTACATACCCTACAGTACTCATCTCATATGTATATACCGTACTCTATACCATCTACTGCATCTGCCATGCCGTTCTGTACCACCACTCATTCATATATCTTTATGTACATATTCTTTATCCCTTTACACTTGTGTGTGTGTGTAAGGTAGTAGTTGTGGAATTGTTAGGTTAGATTACTGTTGGTTATTACTGCATTGTCGGAACTAGAAGCACAAGCATTTCGCTACACTCGCATTAACATCTGCTAACCATGTGTATGTGACTAATAAATTTGATTTGATTTGCTACCATCTCTTATGATCGAAAAGACCTTCTGGACATCAGAACTGGGATTATTCTCCTCAAATTAGACAGAGTTTTTCTTCAACGATATACTACGGACACCCGACCAGGCCCAGATCCCCGTGATTCGCTGGAAAAGGAAGCGTAGGTGTCGTGGAAAGAGAGCAGGATGCCTTGTGAGGATCAGGCAAAGAGTGGCTATCTGCCCTTGCCTTCCGTTCTGCCAGCCAACGTTCAATCGCTGGAAAATAATTGGGACGAACTGAAAGCACGTATATCCTACCAATTGGACATTGAAAACTGTAATATCTTATGTTTCACCGAGTCATGCCTGAAAGACGACATTAAGAACATACAGCTGGCGGGTTATACACTATCGGCAGGATAGAACAGCAGCCTCTGGTAAGACACGGTGCGCGGGCCTATGCATATTTGTAAACAATAGCTGGTGCACAATATTTAAGGAAGTCTCAGGGTTTTGCTCGCCTGAGGTAGTGTGGTCTACAGCTTATCAAGAGATACTCTATCTACCTAGAGAGTGTTCATCTGTATTTTTCGTAGCTGTCGACATACCACCACAGATCGAGGCTGGCAATAAAACCGCATTCAATGAGCTGTATTCCGTCACAAGCAAAGCGGAAAACGCTCATCCAGAGGCGGCACTCTTAGTGGCCGAGGGCTTTAATGCAGGGAAACTTAAATCCGTTTTACCTAATTTCTATCAGCACGTTAAATGTGCAACCAGAGGGGGAAAAAATTCTAGACCACCTTATTACTCCACACACAGAGACTCGTACAAAGCTCTCCCTCGCCCTCCATTTGGCAAATCTGACCATAACTCTATTCTCCTGATTCCTGCTTACAAGCTAAAATTAAAGCAGGAAGCACCAGTGACACGGTCTAAAAAATGTGGTCAGATGAAGCAGATTGCTAAACTACAGGACTGTTTTGCTAACACAGACTGGAATATGTTCCGGGATTCTTCGTTCATCTCAGTCACATCTGAGTTACTCAGTCACACCACATCAGTCACTGGCTTTATCAATAAGTGCATCGAGGACGTCGTCCCCACAGTTGAAGTCGGAAGTTTACATACACTTAGGTTGGAGTCATTAAAACAAATTTTTCAACCACTCCACAGATTTCTTGTTAACAAACTATAGGTTTGGCAAGTCAGATAGGACATCTTCTTTGTGCATGACATAAGTCATTTTTCCAACAATTTTTTACAGACAGATCATTTCACTTATAATACACAATTCCAGTGGGTCAAAATGTACATACATTAAGTTGAATGTGCCATAATTTTCTTGGAAAATTCCAGAAAATTATGTCATGGCTTTAGAAGCTTCTGATAGGCTAATTGACATCATTTGAGTCAATTGGAGGTGTACCTGTGGATGTATTTCAAGGCCTACCTTTCAGATGTCAAGCCTCTTTGCTTGACATCATGGGAAAATCAAAAGAAATCAGCCAAGACCTCAGGAAAAAAATGTGTTCATCCTTGGGAGCAATTTCCAAAGGCCTGAAGGTACCACGTTCATCTGTACAAACAATAGTACGCAAGTATAAACACCATGGGACCACGCAGCCGTCATACCGCTCAGGAAGGAGACGCATTCCGTCTCCTAGAGATGAACGTACTTTGGTGCGAAAAGTGCAATCAATCCCAGAACAACAGCAAAGGACCTTGTGAAGATGCTGGAGGAAACAGGTACAAAAGCATCTATATCCACAGTAAAACGAGTCCTATATCGACATAACCTGAAAGGCTGCTCAGCAAGGAAGAAGCCACTGCTCCAAAACCGCCATAAAAAAGCCAGACTACGGTTTGCAACTGCACATGGGGACAGAGATTGTACTTTTTGGAGAAATGTCCTCTGGTCTGATGAAACAAAAATAGAACTGTTTGGCCATAATGACAATCATTATGTTTGGAGGACAAAGGGGGTAGCTTGTAAGCAGTAGAACACCATCCCAACTGTGAAGCACAGGGGTGGCAGCATCATGTTGTGGGGGTGCTTTTGTAACGGATGTGAAATGGCT
This sequence comes from Salvelinus alpinus, assembly GCF_045679555.1. Taxonomy (NCBI): domain Eukaryota; kingdom Metazoa; phylum Chordata; class Actinopteri; order Salmoniformes; family Salmonidae; genus Salvelinus; species Salvelinus alpinus. The sequence goes on from NC_092086.1 coordinate 70,197,578, forward strand.
AGCTAGTTAGCGGGTACGCGCTAATAGCGTTTCAATCGGTTACGTCACTTGCTCTGAGACTTGAAGTAGGGTTTCCCCTTGCTCCGCAAGGGCCGCGGCTTTTGTGGAGCGATGGGTAACGACGCTTCGTGGGTGTCAGTTGTTGATGTGTGCAGAGGGTCCCTGGTTCGCGCCCGGGTCGGGGCGAGGGGACGGTCTAAAGTTATACTGTTACACTTTGCTGCAGGAGGGCTGGTGCACTTCACAAAATAGATGGCATCATTAGGAAGTAGAATTATGTGGATATATTGAAGCAATATCTCAAGACATCAGTCAGGAAGTTAAAGCTTAGTCGCAAATGGGTCTTCCAAATGGACAATGACCCCAAGCATACATCCAAAGTTGTGGCAAAATGGCTAAAGGACAACAAAGTCAAGGTAATGGAGTGGCCATCACAAAGCCCTGACCTCAATCCTATAGAAAATGTGTGGGCAGAACTGAAAAAGCGTGTGCGAGCAAGGAGGCCTACAAACCTGACTCAGTTACACCAGCTCTGTCAGGGGGAATGGGTCAAAATTCACCCAACTTGTTGTGGGAAGCTTGTGGAAGGCTATTTGAAACGTTTGACCCAAGTAAAACAATTTAAAGGCAATGCTACCAAATACTAATTCAGTGTATGTAAACTTCTGACCCACTGGGAATGTGATGAAAGAAATAAAAGCTGAAATAAATCATTCTCTCTACTATTATTCTGACATTTCACATTCTTGAAATAAAGTGGTGATCCTAACTGACCTAAGACAGGGAATTTTTACTAGGATTAAATGTCAGGAATTGTGAAAAACAGTTTAAATGTATTTGGCTCAGGTGTATGTAAACTTCTGACTTCAACTGTACATTCATATTATTAAGTTGTCTTTGTGACACAATGTTATTAGGTAATAGATAATAGGCGCTGTGTTTGTGTGTGCGTGCGCGCGCGCATGTACTTTTCACCTAATGTAAAGTTGTAAAAGTCTGAACTTGATTCTGTCATTATGTTTCATTGCTAGGCAAGAAGACATGTCTTTATGTGCGTCGTAAAGACTTGGTCCGGCCTCAATGTCTTTGTAGTGTTGGCCCCGTATGCCAACATTAAGTGCCATCCTTCACTGAAATACAGTAAAGTACAGTGGCCTTTCCCATCAAGAAATAAGTATAGTATGTGCAAACTCACAAATATCTCTTGAAATACAGGTTATAGTTATGATTATCAGTTATTCAAGACCATAGGCTTTTTGGTCCAATATTCTCCTACTTTTGCCTCAGCAAATGGTTAGGCTCAAGTCAAATCAAATCAAAGGTATTTGATAATGCCACAATATGAAAGTCATGCCCACACCGTCAAACAAATGTATCAAAAAAAATTGACAATGCAGAACTTAATTTAGCTCAATAACCATAAGCTCATCATTACATTCCCATACAGAATTCACTTGTCATCACAAACCTAGATGGGACAATCATTCACACGAGTGTCATCTTCACGTTTCGACACAATCTATTGCACTTCCTCTAACATTCCAGTCACTTGTGTCTGGTCTGGTTTGTTGAACTGGGAACAAGGGACACATGCCAGAATTGCCCGTTATCTTCTCACCCATCAACTAGAACCAGATCAATCAGCTACTGTAACCGTGTGTGTGTGTGCACATAGACTGAATCCAAACTCAGAGTACAGTACAGAGGCACACATGAGGTCAATCAAATGACTCCCCAGACAACAAAGCATGTCTGGCACTGAATGGTTGTCATCTCACTGGTGAGGTCATCCTACGTGATACTTATATAACATCTAGAAATAAAGTTATAAGTAGGCTACACTCTGAAACATGTACATATATACAGCATTCGCCAGCACAAGGAAAAATAGGAAAACATTTAAGATGTAATTAAAGAAATATAGCTAATGTAGCTAAAAATGGCAGAAATATATCAAATGTGTCTTTTCCGTTCAACCATTAATGATGCGTCTCATGTATTCATGGGTTTTAAAAACTGTCATGGACAGTTTTTCAGAAGTTCATTAGAGATTACCTTTGTTATCCAATATCATTTGGTAATAAAACACAGACAGTGCGAATTGTGGAGGACGGATGGTGCTCTCTTCTCATTGTTGTTAGTATGAAAGTTGTCTTAATGCTGATTTGATCCGAAATGGGACAGAGGTAATGCCATCCTCAGCAATTGGAAATCACTTCCCGTGTCCTACTTTATGTCATGTGCTGTCACCGTGAAAACAGCATCACAACAGTCACTCTACGCTCCACAACAGAGCAGACTCGCAGAGGTTGGTGGGAATGCTTTTGGTCTTTGTATAATGAATTATCACATATTTTCAATCATCCATTCTTATCCAGTTAAAACAATTTGAAATGAAAACATTTAAGGGTCCTATACATGACATTCTGTAATAATGACAAAAACATTGTAATCACACGTTGGCACACATACAAGGTTATGTACACGAAAAGTCATGTGTAATGAGATGGTAGAGCTGGTTTGTGAAGACAATGAAGTTATAATTGTGTTCTGTTTAATCTTCAAATCAAACCCTTCAACATCATTCAACCATCAACAGCTGAGCCATTCTCAGTTGGTTCTGGAAGTGGACAAGATTGCCCACAGTCTTGCCTGGCCAGAGGAAGCAACTGATCCATTCCCAGACCAGAGATCATCCTCTCTGCGTACAGGTGAGACCGAGGCCAGCCACACACTTGAGCGGTGTAACACAGAAGTCGACCATCAGGGGATTCTGCATCAGACCAGCCAAAGGAGGAAAGACCACCAGGGTTCCCATTAAGGAGAGCCAGAAGTGTCGAGGACCTCCATCTCCCAGCCCAAGAACTGGCCAACCCTGTGAGGGGGCAGTGGAGTTGGTGGTGCCGCTGTGAGTGGAACTGTGGAGGGGCCTGGAGGTGGCAGGGCTGAGAGGGACAGATGTGCCCAGAATCAAATTACATTTTATTGGTCACATACACATGGTTAGCAGATGTTATTGCGAGTGTAGTGAAATGCTTGTGCTTCTAGTTCCGAAAGTGCGGCAATATCTAACATGTAATCTAACAATTCCACAACAACTACCTAATACACAACATTTGACCAGAGCCATGTGTGTCCTTCGGGACACTCAATAATATAATGAGGTGGTTCAGATCAGTTGTTTTTTTACCCTGAGGAACTGTATTGACTGAGAAGAGTATATTGTCCCATATCTCAGTCTCTTTTAACATATGCAGTACACAGTGATTTCCATTTTCTTTTCAAATGAATTCATCAATCGAGTATGTCCTTCTCATCCAGCTTATAACGTTCCCATTTAACAATGTTGACCATGCAGACTCCCACTGACAGGAGAAAACAGCCAGGACTAGCATCAGGACCATGAGGCCACACTTCCCACATCGCCTCTGGCCTTTGTTAATGTTTACATATATTGCATCACTCATCTCATATGTATATACTGTATTTTAAATACCATCTATTGCATCTTGCCTATGTCGCTCTGTCATTGCTCATCCATATATTTATATGTACAGTATATATTCTTATTCCATTCCTTTACTTAGATTTTGTGTGCACTATATAAGGAAAAAGGGTGCCATTTAGGACGGATACATCGAGTCAGTAGAAAGAGAATAACATGTCCTGGTCTGGTAGTATACATTGGAAATATTGGAGCTATACTTGCGAACATTACGAACAGTTTAAATGTAAACTGTTTCTCCGTCTCAAAATCCGCATCCGCCAATTAAAATTGTTGACGTAATTGCACGTGATAGAAGCTATTTCCCATCAGGAGATATCCTGACGTAATTAGTGGTTGTCACTAGTTACCCCCGCCACAAAGTCTAAATTATCGTAAAAATGCATGCTTTTTTTGTTGCTTTTTGGTTTTAATTTAAGGTTAAGCATAAGGTTAGCAGTGTGGTTACGATTAAGGTTAGGTGGTTTAAAATCTCATTTTAAGAAGATAAATTGTAGAAATAGGCACAGGGGTTAGCCATAATTTGGAATTTGTGGCTGTGGTAACTAGTGACAACCATACTCAGACCAATGCTATAAAAAACAGCTGGATGTGATTATTTAAGTGATAATGCTCGAGAAGACGGTGTTTGGAGGATATATTGGCACGGGTGTTGTTAGGCCCGAGACGAATTCGATACACACCGGTTTCGAGGGCATTATCACTTTACATATTCTCATTAATCACGTTATTTTGATTAATTTACCGTTACTGTCAAAGTTACGTCATATTCTCGTTCACTACGAGTTTTTGTCATGGCTTGAAGGGATACCGATTTTGTCATAGTCCTGTTCATTACAAGTTTGCGTTTTACACATTGTCGAGTTCTACAGCAGACTGGACTTGATTTCCACAGAACCGCTAGCTAGCATCTCAATGCAAGAGGCGTCACTACAGTACCTGGTTCGAATCCAGGCTGTATCACATCCGGCCGTGATTGGGAGTCCCATTGGGTGGCGCACAATTGGCGCAGCTACGTCCAGGTTTGGCCGGGGTAGGCTGTCATTGTAAATAATAATTTGTTCTTAATTGACTTGCCTAGTTAAATAAAGGTTCAATAAATATATAAAAAATATTTATTAGTGTTATCAGCTAGTAATTTTGCCCTAGTGGAACTTAAGAGGACAGCGGCTAGAGGTCCGTGTAGAGTTTGAGTAGTTTTTCTGTTCTACTTGATAATTATTGCACCAATCTGGTGTCCCAGCTCTACCAGTCTGTGATGTGAAGAATGTTAATATTTTCTTATTCTTTCTTTTCATATACTAACTGGCCACCAGACTACAGCAATGGAACTGAAGTAATGGAATAGCAATAACTATAACGCTAGCAATAGGAATATGGCATGAGGGATGCCAAAAAGAACAAAGTCATTGGTTGCTTAGATTTCATTTATTATAATCGTTTCCATTAAAAACACAAAATACAACAAATATGTGGAACTTTAAAAAGAGTGGAACCCTCACTCTCCTAACATGAAGTTGAACCCTATCCTCTCCCTTTCTTCCACTAACTCCTCCTCTCCCCCCTCTTTCTCTACCGTCTCCTCTCTCCTCTTTCTCTACCGTCTCCTCTCCCCTCTTTCTCTACCGTCTCCTCTCCCCTCTTTCTCTACCGTCTCCTCTCCCCTCTTTCTCTACCGTCTCCTCTCCCCTCTCCACCGTCTGCTCTCCCCTTTTTCTCCACCGTCTGCTCTCCCCTTTTTCTCTACCGTCTCCCCTTCCCTCTAGTGTCTCCTCTCCCCTCTCTACCGTCTCCTCTCCCTTCCCTTTTCTCTTCTGTCTACTGTCTCCTCCCTTTCCACTCACTACTTTTTTTCTCTCATTTTTACATCTCTTCTCCTGAAAAGTAAAAAATTGTGTCTGTGGATGGATATGTTAGACCTACCCCTATGCACTTATGGAGATGTTTGGATAGGCGTAAGTATTATGATAATGATACAATCCTAATCCTTGTTTGCTTGGTTAGTGTGTAGTCCTAGATGTGTTTTATCTGCTGTATTTGCCATTGTTTTGTATGTTCAGATGTGTTATGATATTTAGATGTGTGTGTGTTAACTCCCACTGATGTTCCTTTGTTTTAGTTTTTTTTACTTTACCTTGTTCCCAGTGTCTGGGTTTTGTGAGTTTTTTTCTCCTCTGCCTCATGTTCTGTGAGAGACAAACCACACCAAAAATACAATTTTGAGAAAAATATTGTAGAACGGAAATGTTAAATGTACCGTAGATAATCACAGAAAACAATCTTCATTATGATTGTATTCTGGAATAATCTCAATCTCATTTGGGGTAGACAGACCCAGTGGAGGGGGGAGGGGCTAGGGCTAGACACACCCCAGGGGAGGAGCTAGGACTAGGGGTCAACGGCCACAGTCCAGGTAGGCGTAGGGCCAGGCATGTCCTGGAGTTAGATGTAGAAAAGGACAAAAGAAGGGGTCTACTGGGAGCATACTTATGTACATCAGATAAGACACAGTACAGTACACCAGATGAGACAAGCTGACCATGGACCCTAGGCAAATAAAAACTATTGCAGCATAAACACTAGAGACTGGGACAGGGGGATCGAGAGACAATGTGGCCCCGTCCAGTGCAACAAGCCAGGGACTCCCCCATAATAGTCAGTGGTATGGTTCATCAGTCCAGTGCAATGGGACCTGATGCTTCTCTGCTTGGCTCTCAGCATTAAGGAATTAGGGAACTAGCGTCCTGTCCAGGGGGGAACAGGCTACTTGTACATCAAGTTGCCTTACGTGACAAACAGGAGATATACTTCTGTCCATATGGGCCGTTCATGCTCAGACAAGGATTATTTGTCCAAGGCTTAGTGACGTAACGTTACTTACAAGACTGAAACCAAGTCCGACTCTCTCACATAAAAGAGGATCTCTGTAGGAGAAAGCCCTGTATCCATCTGTTTTCTTGGATATTTGGGGAACAAGGAGTCCTGCATCTTGTGGTTCTCTTCCCTTTCTAACACATACCCTTCTCAACCTCTCAACTCTCCATTCCTGACCGACATCCCCTCACAACATCAGTCAATCGTAATCACCTTTACTGTGCCTCTTTGTAAAACATTAGCTAATTTACCATTTGTGTTTCCCTCTTACTATCACTCGCATGTTTATCCTTGCCATGGTGGCAGGCGTACAGTAGGTTCTCTTACCAAACACCAGGGAGTTCCATCGTAGGGAACATATCAGTTCCCAATGCAAGTTTTTTCACGATGCGAGATCTGAGGTGTTAAACAAATGACAAGTTAGAATAGCAGCTAATCTCTATAGCTAATCTAAAATCGATTAATAACACACACGTCTGTCTACTTAGCTAGCTACAATATATAACGTGAGTCAACGGAGTAAGCTAGCTATTTTACTAGGTAACGACCTAGATTAATATCACTTCTTGATTCAATTCGAACTGAGTCTTCTGTCCAGACGCTGTATCTTTTTTGTTTACAATACATGTGGTCATTGTCTTCTGTTTATAATGGTTAAGATGGTATTCAAAAGCTTGTAGGCTAGTAAAATACTGAAGACTAGCAGTGTTAACCACCATCGTTGTAAATGAGTCATTACAAAATTCCTGAGACAACTCAAGCTACGAGTGGAGAAGACGGGACTATGACGCCACTTTAACAAAATCGGTATCCCTTCTAGCCCAGACCGATTAGGTCTATTTCCTGTAACAAATTCTATATCAGCCAATTACAAATGTTGACGTGGCAGAACCGTTTTTCATAAATCACACCGCAGCGGAGTAACGTTCAACTCGATTATATCGAGGCAGAGTTGAGTTTGGAATTCGCTAGCAACAACGAGCCACCATCAGTCGATTCTTGTAAAAAAAAGTTATTCTGAAAACACTTACATGTACCTGTTTGTCATATACAAGTGCCCTCTTCCGCTTGGTTCTGAAATGTATACCTTTAATTAATAACATATTTTAGCGAATACAATCACCAATCCCTTGTTGTTCGTACAACGTAAAGTGAGATTCAATTGGTTCCGGGATCCTTAGGACATCCCTACCGTAAACCCTAACCATTTAAAATGTCAACTTCCATTATTACAGCAGAGAAAACGAAGATGAAATTTCTAGTGACAAGTCAAGCCACTGAGCCACTCCAAAATAACTGTTGGTTACGGACCACTGTTAACCTGTTATTCATTGCAAACATTTATTACAATTTATGATGCAAACAGAAAGTCTCTCCCTTATCGGAACAGCTCATGGAATACGAAAGAATAAAGAGACGCAAAGGGACAGAACAACAAAAGTATTATGCGCCATTCAATTATGGTTCTGAAAAAACACGTTGAGATAAGCACTCAATTGTAATTTGGCATTTCCTCCCTCGTGTTGTACTTCTGTAGATGGTCATTCAAAATCAAAAAACAAGGCATGCATAATAGTTTTTCTTATAATGCACATTGATCAAGGAAACCGCTTATAAAAAAATCTATGGTGGGCATGTACATTCTTTCTTATAGGTTTTCATATGCCTATCCATTCCCACTCATGGACTATTCCTCATATCTTACTTGGTCAATATATTGATCCTGTTTGTATCTGCTCAGGGAACTCATCAGTAAAATGGCTTTATAACATTGACAACTTCTAGATGTTATATGAAACCAACCACTTTTTACTGCATGTTATCAAGCTATTTTCAATCATTTAATTCACAGTTAAATATCATCTTTCTGATCTTGTCTGCTAGCTAACAACTTAAACTTTGAACCTCAGACTCACAGAGATGGTTATATAGCCAATAGTTACTTTCCTTTTCCTTCTTCTGAATTAAAATGTACCTTCCCATTGTGGTCCTTTCTACTATCTTCTCACACCATGCCCGAGGACCACGAGAGGTCCATGCTGCCTACAACCCGTTGGCCTACCTACACTCATGTCTTGGAGCGTGGGACTAGTCATTGCAGTGTTGATGAACTGTGATCTTGAAATGCCATTAAGTGACCTCTTAAGGAATTAAACCCCCCCCCCCCCCCCAATACATTAATGTAGATCAATGCATGGCTCTGTATATTATAAGAGTATGACACAGCCACAGAAGGGTGAGTACTGCTGTCTACATTTCTTTCTATGTTTACTGAAATAATGTAAAAAAATATATATAGGATGAAGAAACAACTGAATGAAACATGATTAAACACGAGTCACATCTGCATGTTGTCTTTCAAGTTTCAAAAAAATATGTATTGCGACGTGTACAACTACTCAGCTCTGTCTCACTGCTCAAAATGTGTCGGAAGGGTACGATGGGCCTATACCATTAGATTAATTTACAGATTTAGAGTTAGAATGCATTTATCACACCAACAGATGTCACGGGGGAGGTGAAAAGACTGAAACAAAATAGAAAAGATTCATCAGTTAGAATTTTTTTCAACGCTTCTGCAGAATCAATGCTATGTTAATTCTCTTAGAAAAAGAGAGTAAAGGAAGAAAAAAAGCCACACAAAAAAATTCCGGAGACCAATAAAAGTCTATTGGGTTCAAGTTGTACTGTTTTTTTCTGATAGTGGAGGCAGACTTTATAAATCAAACATGGGACTGAGTGTGGTGGCGGTGGTGGTAGAAGTGGAGAGTCTCCCTATAGCGCCTCCTGCTGCCGGGGTTCTAGTCGATGTACTGGGAGAGCCAGCGGAAGCCCTCCCCGTAGCCCTGCCTCTTCAGCACGCTGCACATGAACAACTCCAGTGGTCTCGTGTTCAACTCCTTCATGGGAATGTTGCCCTGGAGACCAGACAAACAACGTCAGGAACATCATCGTTCTAACCACCTGTGGCTCTGTTTTTGTTCTTCCTTTGTTTTAAAAATCATATATATGTTAGAGGTAGGCTGTTCAACAGGATATTGCTTTGGTTACTGCTAGGGCCAAGAGTTTTCCAACATGACTTGACAAGGTGAAACTCTTGTGATGTGTTGTACAGTTCAGTAGTTGCACTGTGAGGAAAGAAAAGTGGGTGGCACAGTAGTATCAGCAGATGACAGGAGATGTGGGTTAGTGCAGTGATCTCCTCACCTTGCCTGTTGTCTGTCCATACAATCCAAACAGCTCACGCAGTTTCTCCTCGCTGACGGCTTCGTTTCTGTCAATCTTGTTGCCAAGGACCAGGATGGGCACGTTTCCAATGGTCTCATCTGTCATTAGTGCCTGTGTGTACCACAGGACAGAGATGTCTAGTTAGTTATCACATCACTCCACACTAAACATGTCATGATGTTAGACATAATCTACCAATGAAACTTTTAGCAGTTACGACTTTGGAAACGGTAAAGAAACCATTCTTTCGTCGCACATATCCAAAGAAATCAGTACAAAACTGATGAACTGCTTATGAAAAGGCCATTTGTTCAGATAGAACATGTACGTGGGTTAATTTGAAATCGTTTTCAGCCCCATTTATCGTATTCATGGGGCCTTTTCAATGTAGTTGTGAAATCCATGATTACCCACATCAAGTTCTGTTTTGGACTCGGCCAATCTCGGGATGTCCAAGCAATCCACAAGGAAGACGATGCCGTTGATGGCGGGGAGGTAGTTTTTCCACACTCTGCGAGCTGTTTGAAAACGCACACAAAGCAAAATAAATTAGTTCAGTTTTGCTGGGAACAACAAATGGACAGATTGACGTTCTCTCGCACACAGACAGGCACACATACATACCTTGTGCATGGCCTCCAAGGTCAAAGGTGGTGAAGGTCATGCCAGCAATCGTCAGCTCTTCCGAGGCTGGTGGGTAAAATGGGTCATGGTTACATTGGAAAACTACTACACAAGCTCAGTCAATTGGGTAACCATCAAATAGGTAGGACAAGAGTAAAAGTAGCCAGCGCTAGCTTTTAATGAACATCTGAGGGGCAGTGTTCATTTTGTCACTCTTTTGGATTTAGTCGTCTTAGTCATTTTGTCACATTTTTGTCATTTGAATTATGATTTGATGTAGTTGTCAAAATGGCGAAAACAGCGTGCCATTTTAGTAAACTAAATGCCCTTTCATTTTAATCACATTACATTTGTATTGCCTCAATGACCTATAGTAAACATAAATCACTGACTTCCATGTGCACAAGCATACATAGCCTTGTCCTACCAATATTTTTCTGCATAACATCAGATTATCTTCCCAACAGCAGAAATATGACAAACATAAGAAAGATCTGGCCATGTAAATTCCTATTTTAGCCTACATAGATATTGCACATTACATACAAAACACACACACAGAGACAGACAAGAGAGAGTAGCAATCACCAGGTGGCAAAGTATTGTGTGACTGGTTAGCTATGGGGAAGCAAGAGAGTCACCTGCGCAATGTGTATAATCGGAGGCTGAGCGGAGCCTGTCTGCCCATATTCATCGCGAAGCACATCTGTGCTGCTAAAATCTAAAAAATTATACTCGTCACTGAAAAGCTCTTAATCTCTCGAAAAACTCCTGTCCAGTCCACTTAAAAGTCAGATTTTAGTCAGAGAAGTAAATCTCGTCTCAGTCAACTGATATGAAAATTTATATTTATATTTTTGTCTTAGTCTATTTAGTCATTTATAGTCTAGTCAATTGGCACCAAAAAAACCTGGTGTTTGACGAATATTTGTGTCACTATTTTTGTTGTTGAAATTATCACTGCGGAGAAGATCCTACTTGGGATTGATTGTTGCACTGTTAGGCCTGTTTCACAAGCTACCGTCTGTTTCCTTAGCTCTCGATGGGTACGTTTACAGAAAAATTACACAAATGTGACTATAAAAGATATACTCACTTGGATGTAAAGTTGGCACATGCTGTCCCAATCTGTCATCTTTGAGCATGTGCAGTAGCGTTGTCTTGCCAGCATTGTCCAGTCCAAGAAATACTAACTTGCCCGATTTCTTGTACAGTCCTAAAATATAATAAATGTATCAAACAAATATTTCAGAAATGTTTTTGTACATTGAAAGCGAAGAAGCTGCGACTTCCTATCACCTTGCCCTGTCAATAATTTTTGACTTTCCTTTGCCTAACAATGTATTCACAATGAAACCAAATCATTGGAAACTCTTCTCAGCAACAAAATAAGTCAAACTTGAAAGTGTTGAAGTAACAAGTTAAGACTTGCTGTCAGGTATGCATAATCTATAGTGAACAAGCTTTGTCATTTCTATCCGAGTGAGCTCTGAGGCCTAGCCGTCATCATTACTCCACACCACTGGAACATCAGCACTACCTGTTTAACAAGTTAAGCAGGAGTGTCACCACGCCTCTCGGGGATGAGAGCTAGCTAGTGTCACAGAAACTAGAGGGCTCTGGAGAGGGAGGCTAAAGCGAGCGGTAGCAGCAGCCTCTTGTTTGTGTTTCACTGTAGCTTGGTAGTGGGCACACACACTGTAAAACACCTAGGCCTATACTACTCAAATCATCAGTTATCCCGTTCAACCACAAGAGGGACAACATGGATTTCTAGGAACGACAGACAGTACCACACTCGTTGGCATTCTTTAGAACGGGTGGCGATTGGGAAAACCAAGAAATAAACAGAAAAGGTATCAGTACTGAGTAGCTTAAGAGCCATCTTCCTATACAAGCCATTCAGAGGACAATATTGAAAGTGTAATAGGTGATGTTTAGATAGTACTTACCTAAAAACTGCAGTACGCTACTGAAACCACTATAAATCCAATCAAATATGAAGGACATATCCGGAGCTGGTGAATCCTGTAAGACCGCAAGAACAGAGGCTATGAACAACAGGCATGCAAGAACAGTACATGTTAAAACATTTGATTAATTACTTGGCTCTGATCTTCCTTAGACACAAAAAAAATTCAGATCTAGGCCTAATGGAAGCTAGAACAAGAGCAGTTTCCCCAATCTCAAATAAGGAGCCATTTTAGATCAACAATAAAAAATAGTTGGTGCTTTCAAGACAAATGGGAACTCTGGAAAAATACAAATTCAATGACATCAGTGATCTTTGTCGGAAAGCTCTACAAAGAGGCCTGAGTTCCCGAGTTGAAATTCCGAGTTAGTTAACCGTCAACTACTTGCCCATTCATTCTCTGAATGGCACACATACACAATCCATGTCTCAATTGTAACACGACTTAAAAATCCTTTAAATCATCTGCTCCCCTTTATCTACACTGACTGAAGTGGATTTAACATGTGAAATTAATAAGCGATGATAGCGTTCACCTTGTCAATCTGTCATGGAAAGAGCAGGTCTTCCTAATGTTTCGTATACTCAGTGTATAAGACACCGAATTATTATAATGTATTTAGATGTGATAGATTGCAGAAAGGGACAGTGGCCATATACAGTTGAAGTCGGAAGTTTACATACACCTTAGCCAAATACATTTCAACTCAGTTTCACAATTCCTGACATTTAATCCTAGTAAAAATTCCCTGTCTAGGTCAGTTAGGATCACCACTTTATTTTAATAATGTGAAATGTCAGAATAATAGTAGAGAGAATGATTTATTTCAGCTTTTATTTCTTTCATCACATTCCCAGTGGGTCAGAAGTTTACATACACTCAATTAGTAGTTGGTTGCATTGCCTTTAAATTGTTTAACTTGGGTCAAACGTTTTGGGTAGCCTTCCACAAGCTTCCTCCAGACAGAGCTGGTGTAACTGAGTCAGGTTTGCAGGCCTCCTTGCTCGCACGCGCCTTTTCAGTTCTGCCCACAAATTTTGTATAGGATTGAGGTCAGGGCTTTGTGACGGCCACTCCAATACCTTGACTTTGTTGTCCTTAAGCCATTTTGCCACAACTTTGGAAGTACGCTTGAGGTCATTGTCCATTTGGAAGACCCATTTGCAACCAAGCTTTAACTTCCTGACTGATGTCTTGAGATTTTGCTTCAATATATCCACATAATTTTCCTCCCTCATGATGCCATCTATTTTGTGAAGTGCACCAGGTCCTCTTGCAGCAAAGCACCACCACAACATGATGCTGCCACCCCCGTGCTTCACGGTTGGGATGGTGTTCTTTTTCCTCCAAACATAACGATGGTCATTATGGCCAAACAGTTCTATTTTATCAGACCACAGGACATTTCTCCAAAAAGTACGATCTTTGTTCCCATGTGCAGTTGCAAACCGTAAGTCTGGCTTTTTTAATGGCGGTTTTGGAGCAGTGGCTTCTTTCTTACAGCCTTTCAGGTTCCATGATCATGGATCCAGAATGTCATTGTGTGCTGTCACATTAAGAATTCCCTTCACTGGAACTAAGGGGCCTAGCACGAACCATGGAAAACATCCCCAGACCATTATTCCTCCACCACCAAACTTTACAGTTGGCACTATGCATTGGGACAGGTAGCTTTCTTTTGGCATCTGAACAAACCCAGATTTGTCTGTCAGACTGCCAGATAGCGGATGGCCATTGTTGCTCCTTGACATTTCCACTCCACAATAATAGCACTTACAATTGACGGTGACAGCTCTAGCAGGGCACACATTTGATGAACTGACTTGTTGGAAAGGTGGCATCCTATGCCACGTTGATAGTCACTGAACTCTTCAGTAAGGCCATTCTAATGTCAGCAAAAGGTTTCATTCAAATAGCCAAATCCACTACTTTGAAGGGGTGTCCACATATAAATGAAAACATACTTGTGTGTAAAGGCCTTTTACAAAATTTGTCCTACTGTACCTAACCATTAAAAACTTTAAGCATACAAGTTACCACACCCGGTCTTAGGGATTGCCAACTATGGAAATTCCTCTACCGAGTTAGGTAAATCAGCTTTTAGTTTCCTTAACCTAATTTAAAATGTTCTTAAATTTGATGTTTTGGTGCAATTCAAAATGATAATTGAGGACTTTATTATTGATGAATGTGTTTACGACCATGTTATTTTTCCCGCTTGCGTGTATTTTCTGTAATTCAGGCCTCATCCACATGACTCCCTGATAAACTAAAGGTTAAATAAAATATGGTTTCTGAGTGAGACTAACAAAATCAATGGGGGCCCCCAAACGGTAATTCGACCTTGATCACTTGAGATTGATGGTCGCTAAACTAATTTAGCTATCTTAAAAAATGTTAGCTGACATGGGCTAATTAACTGATTGTCAGTGACTGACATAAGAGAAAAACTGCTGATGCACAACCACATTTCGAAATTCCACCTTGTGTATTCTATTCTAACACTGAACATTAAAATTGAGACCCCGACTGAGTTCCACCAAACAATAGTGATCTGAGGGCATTAGAACCACCAATTGCCCATCCCTGATCTATTATAATTCTAAGGGTTTAGCTACTTCTGGAAACAGGGGAAGCATCAGTGACACAGGCAAAGCAATATGGCATAATTAGTCTACCTTTGGAAACACATAGGCTAACAACCATCCTAGAGTCCAGGTCCTACAAGACTTTAGAATCCCTGCAATCCAAGTTCAGCATGTGGAACGTGTCAGATCGTCGCAAGGAGAGAGTCTCATCTGAAGGATTTAGCAACATGTGATAAGAACAATGACAATCAATAGCACCCCTCAGGAAGTATTATCTTGTTCCAGTGAGATTCATTGGACAGAAGTACAGGCAGTTCAGACCAATGTTCACAAAGTCTCTTTCCTAACAGCCAAGACACGTGCTCATGAACATGGCCTCAACGACACTGACTCAGAGCCTGATGATGTGGACCATGGGCCTTGTAAATGGATAATCCCAATCAGGTTTAGTTTGCTAACATTAGCCTATTGTACTTTCCATAAAAAAATGCATGCAAGATAAAAACCTAATGTCCTGCCATAATCATTCTAGCATGGAATGGCTGCACAGGGAACCCTTTAAACTTAATATTTAACATGAACAATTTGACTAAACTAACAAACCAATGGCCATCTAAGAAAAATATCCTCTAAAATAAAAATGTGCTTGCAGCTTCTGTAATGCAAAATAAAATACAGTTCAAAGTCAAAAGGTATCCTCTCAACACCTCGACATAAGTTCCTCCTTCAGTGAGCACTGAGCAGGAGATTTATATATATTTTTTAAGTCAAAATGGACACAACTACTCAAGGGTTTTTATTTTTTCTAATTTTCCACAATAATAGTTAAGACACCGTAACTATACAATAACATGGAATCATGTAGTAACCAACAAAAAAAAACGTATTAAATCACAATATATTTGAGAATCTTCAAAGTAGCCACCCTTTGCCTTGATGACAGCTTTGCACACTCTTGGCAATTTCTCAACCAGCTTCATGAGGTAGTCACCTGGAATGCATTTCAATTAACAGGTGTGCCTTGTTAAAAGTACATTTGTGGAATTTCTTTCCTTAATGCGTTTGAGCCCTTCAGTTGCGTTGTGACATGGTAGGGGTGGTATACAGAACTGTTGACTGTTGAAATCTTCACCATTATTCCACAATGTAGAAAACAGTAAAAATAAAGAAAAACCCTTGAATGAGTAGGTGTCCAAACTTTTGACTGGTACTGTATATTTGAAATAAAAAGAGGCCTCAGTGGCATGGCTGGCTGAGTTGGTAATTTTACACCAAGACTTTGTCACAAAACTCAGACTCAAATGTGTCCCCGTCTAGCGTGCACCACAATGCGCCCGGCAGGCTGGCCGACCTGTGACCAGTTACGCAACGTGCAAACAGCTCCAGGGCTAAAGTATATGAGAGCCAAAGGTCAAGACCATGCAAATACAGCTGAACTACACATCAGCAGGAGCTCTCCCCTTTGCCCTGGCTGCTGCTGACACACTGTGGGTTGGAGGATCTGTGTGTGACGTGATCCAGTGGAGGCAAAAGATCTACTGGCAAAATTTCTGAATTGGAGTGCCTTTGTAAACACAGCCAAGTAAATACCCTACTCTAGAACAGTTTAGCAGGAAAGCCAGCATATTTTGTAGAGATGTACCACACCGGCTTCTAGTATTTTCCAACTATCAAAGCAAGAGAGCAGAGCCCTACGCTAAACAACCTCTGATTTATCATACCAGTCTGATTTTACATGATTACGTCAATGGATGCTCAAAAAAGTCACAGCAGTAGTCGTCATGGAGATACAATATAATAGTATTCTATGGTGTTATATGTTCAACTTAATTCTGTTAATTCCCCTGAACATCAGTCCTTTTAAACATGTAATTGATCAATCTAGGCCCAACAATAATATTTAGAATTTACAGCATCTAGCCTAACCAAAAGAAAAATCAGAAAGTAGTGACACCTCTGCACAATTTTGTATGATATTTCAATATTAAGGCCAGAGGGCATTGAGGTAAAGGAACGGAAGTGTACTTACAGATTATAGAAAAATATACTTCCAGTAGGACATCAGACTCCCTGACAGATCTACTTGCCAGGCCAACTGGCTAGTGTTCTCACCTTTTTCCTAGAGCCTCTTAAATAGGAGAACATGTATTCAACTCAAACATAACCTACAGGTTATGACAGCTAGCGATAACTTACAAACATTGATCAATCAAGTCACTGTTTTCAGCTCAAAGCTTTCTATCCCTAATAGAAGTTGAGGTGAGAGCAGACTGCTCTAGAAAAGCCATAGCTACTATATACGTGGGGGAAAGAAATTACAATGAATAAATCCGGATTATAAAACTGGTTTTTGGGATGCTGATTGGATGATAGCACGGCGTTATGGCACCACAATCTCAGCATTCTCCAGGTTCGATTAGATTTATCAATGCACACCCACTGTCCTAAAGTCCTGCCAGTCAATTTATAAACTTCATCTCTCCTGGAAAAAAGTGTCTAGACAATATTTCCCTATGCTAGTAGGCTAACATTTGGGTTGTCTAAAACTTGCTGTCTGCTTCTCTGACCTGTGGAACAATGTTGCAGTTTTTTTGACAGCTTCTCTGGCCAGGCGAATTCATTTATCAGGATCATTTTCCCCCCTTTATTTTACTAGGCAAGTCCGTTAAGAACAAATTCTTACTTACAATGACGGCCTACAGGGGAACAGTGGGTTAACTGCCTTGTTCAGGGGCAGAACGACAGATTCTTACCTTGTCAGCTCGGGGATTCGATCCAGCAACCTTTCGGGTTACTGGCCCAACGCTCTAACCACTAGGCTACCTGCTGCCCCAGACATATTTCATTATAAATGGACATATCCAAAGAAATGGCAAAAGCAACAAAGGTAAAAACAAACTAAGTCATTTCGGCTGCTTGAGGTGATTGTGTTAGCTTTAGTTGGCAAGCCAGCAAAGGAGAAGTAGCTAGCCTGCATAGCTACATGTTAATGATTTGTTTACCATAACAACAATTGCAAATACAATAGATAGAATGAACGACCAGCCCATAGATAATTTTCATGACATAGTCAGCTAATGTGCGTGAGCGCATCCATGTGGCAGAAGTCAGCGTGTTGTGATTCTCGATGGCTAGATTGCTAGCAAGAATGACAAGAAACTGCCATTTGGGGAATCATAATTGGCTCGTTTCATCTTGTTCTTGATACCATGTCTTGTTTTGACAGATTTCATGTCAATGCTAATATGGCTCAAATTCGCTAGCTAGCTAACCAACTACTGTTAGCATATATTTGAGAGGAAACAAGTGCTCATTGTGCAAATGTATTTATAGTTTCAATGAAATATTGGAGACCAAATATAGCTTACATGTTGTCAACAATCTAAGCCAACCCTGTCTGTTTTGCACCATAGTTGTACACGCGTCAGTTTTGTTGATAAACAACCAACCCGTCTATTTGGCTAGCAACTTGAGAATCTGTATACTAACGACTGGCTTTTTCCCAGACTATTTTGTATGGTGGAAGAATCAAATAAAACAAATTTACTCAATATAATGTTTTCCATATAAACATCAAATGAACATGTTGGCAAGCGTTTTATAAAAGCAATAAGGCCCTCAAACACAGGAATTATCAAAAATAACACCCCCTCTAAGGGCTCTTTACCCGGCCCTTGGCTTCGCCTCAGGCCTAAAAACAGCCTTTAGTCAGGAGTTATTCACACGATAATTCCCAGGTTCTCATGCCTTAATGCTTAAGTATAATCTGTATCAATCTAATATGAAACGCTTCACAGTCGTGGTTATAATCGGAAGACAAAAGACAATTGCATAGTGTCAGACACTAAATATATTCATCTCAAATGCCCACTAATTAATAGTAGTTGTCATAACATTGTTGATCTCACTCCTATCTAATCAATCAATCATCATTTAGAAGTTTGGGGGGGGGGGGATTTTCAATATATGGCCAATTGAATTCAACATAGAGGAGAATCTGGAGCTATTTGACTGATTTAGTTATTTCTAGTTTGGTGACTAACATTACTAGGAGAGGATATTTCTGTTAATGTATCAACGTGTCAGACTTAAAATTAAAATTCCAATTTCTGGCTAAAGGGAATTGGGTTCAACATTGCATAAGTAACAGCGCACCTCACACAAGAATTCACCAACTCACACACCTCAAAACGAATCTTGTGTCACCAATACATATTGAGTTTGATTTTATTGACTCCAAAAAATAACATTTCAGCTCGAAGGTATCATAGCTATCAGATTTTTACGGCCTATTGTGATGCTCCATTACCCGCTACTGGATATGTCATGTTTGAATGTAGAAAATGTTTCATTATGAAAATGATTCCCTTTTTTGTTCAATGAAGTAATCCAACAATGTGTATACACCGACAGGTGTAGATACGTTTAGCCGAATCGAAAACTTAGATACTGTATAGCCAAGTTAAGGTTGGTCGAAAGTTCTGTGTTATGCCTAACAGTAATTTACCTATGCTGTAACAGCATCACATTAGCCCGTTACAATCCGCTAACTACCTGTCATTAAGGCATCTGTTTAATTAATGGTGCAAAATCACCATGATGAATAATATAGCAACGACCACTATGACCAGTTGGCTAGCTAACGTTTGGAAGCAAAGCTAAAGGATAGCGAGCTGTGAAAGTCACAAATTTTATTATTACGTTTAACGTTAGCTGGCAGCGGAGGAGGAGTTGGTTTTATTCACATTTAGCTAACTGGTTAACATTAAAATCTAGCTAACGACAACGTTGACATACACACGTAAGTTGCCATAGTGATTGGTTGGCCCTCTAGCTAGCTAAGTGCATTTGAATTCATAGATACGTGTCATTTTCAAAGCTAGCTACAGACATTAGCATCGAGCTAGTAGTGGGAGGGAGATAATGCCAATACAGCTAACTTTAGTTAACAGCGAAGCGGTTTGTTACAACTAGAGAACATTTCTCAAGGTAGTAATTCACATGCTACTAATGGGCCTAATTTAAGGTTACCACATTATATTTCAAAATAAGACAAAACGTTAGCTAACTAACGTCAGCCGCAAACTACACAATTTGTTTTAGGCTTCCTGCTTAAATGACGTTAGCATAAAGCTAACGTTAACAAGCAGTGTTGCTGAACGTTCAAATAAACTCACTGGCGCAAACCACATATTTGAAATAATTCATGCGAAACACTTACCCGTTAGCTATCTAAGTGTATTTCAATTGAGTAAATATGTTTTCTCTTAAAATCATGAAAATCTGCCTTCTGGTGAAATGAGAGTCCGCAATTCGCGTCTTCCTCTCCACCTTCGTGTTTTGTTACAGAGCCACGACACAGCAATGGCTGTTCTCAGGCCTAGCCGCTTCCTGTTTATGTTTCACAATCATCTTTCCGATAGGGGAACAAAAATATTAACAAAGTTCGTGCCCTCCTGTAATGTAATGGTGTTAACATTTCAATACTCATGTTCATCAGGCCATATTGTACAAACAATCTGACGGGGCAGTTTGTATGTCCAAATTTCTGATCTGACAATAACGACTTCCAGTCCAAAATCTTCAACTCCAGCAAAAATCGCGCTAGAGAAAAGTATTTATTAAAACGTTAAGCATTAGTCTGGTTTTATATAAACTCATTTTATTTGTAAAAGCCAGTCTGTCACCATGTATTGAACTGATCCCATGTTTTTGGACTCAAACATCAAAGGAAGCGAAGACAGTACAAAATTGTGAGCTTTTTTACTGTTTCCAGTACTGTAGAAATCAACTATGCACAGGAAGTGCCACGTGTACCAACTGCGCATGCTTGAGGAGGTTTTACGTTGAGCCTGCTGGGTGGGACTACGATGGATACAGTTTATGTCATAATTTACTTTTAATATAATTTATGCTGCAGGTTTGGATAATTAATCGTAACAGGTTCTGAGAATTAGGTTAAGGTTATGTTAAGGGTTGGCTAAAATGCAACACAAATTATTTTGGACATAATCTGTACCCCATCTAGCCATCGTCTACTGGGTGATCCCAACTTCCTGTGCAAGACGATAAGTGATTTCAGTGGCCTCACATGATTGTCTTGACAAGTCCTACACCCGTAGTTGAACGGGGAACGGCCCAATCATGGTCCTGTGATAGCTAACAAGTGGGCTAGCTAATTAACTTTTTGTTTTACCTGAAAGCCTGTGTGGCAAAGTCGCTCCGTTAACTAAACATCTAACGTTACCCTGCTAGGTAAACAGCTAACTTAGCCAAGTAAAACGCAGTTAGCTATTCGACAACCAAGCATTTCTGCAGTATATTTGATTACGGTCGGTGTCTATTTCATAATGTCAAGTACAGATTTTAGCTCTCAGAATGGGGCAGGAGGACCGCCGTACGCAAATGGTGAGTACTTTCGCCACGAGTTAACTATCTTCTGTTGGCTTTCTACGTTAACGTTAACTAGCTAGCAAAATAAGATTTTATCCGACCTTATCTGACTTGGCTTGTTAGCAAGATGGCCAGATTACTACAGTAACTTGCTGCCTTGGTAATAATGCTAACCATGAATGATGGCTGCTAGTAGTGGGCTAACTTAATATTGCTCTTATCGAGACCACAAGCACACATGTTCATATAGATAGCTACGTTATTTGGATAGCTGTAAGTAAACGCGTTGATTCCCCAACTAGGACAGGTAGCTAACATTTATCTGTCTTAGAATAGTTGAGACAAGTCAGATGAGTTGGCTAATGTTAGCTAGCTAAACTTGGTTGTCCTCTAGAGACACAAATTGCAGTTAGTTGGCAATTCGAAATCAAATTGTATTTTTCACATGCTTCGTAAACAGACCTGTGTATACCAATGGTGTATATAAACCCTGGATTGCTTGTACTACGTATTGGCCAATAAGAGGCTTTGAAGCAACCGGTCGGCCATATTGGCACTCCTCAGAAAAGCAGTCCTCCATAGGAATGAATAGACTCATACAGTATTTCGTTTAAATGTTTGTAGATGTATCTTTTAGCTTATGGTAGAGAAATTAATGTTCATTTTCTACCATAAACTGCCTCCAATGTCGTTTTAGAGTTAATCCATAGATTATGGCTTATAAAATGTATTTCAGTTGACTGATTTCCTTATCAACTGTAACTCAGTAAAAATGTTGCGATTGTTATATTATTCAGTATACAATGTTGATCCATCCTCAGTTTTCTCCTGTCACAGCCATTCAACTCTAACTGTTTTAAAGTTACCATTAGCCTCATGGTGAAATTCCTGAATGGTTTCCTTCCTCTCCGGCAACTGAGTTAGGAAGGACGCTTGTATCTTTGTAGTGACTGTATTGAAATAACATCCAAAGTGTAATTAACTTAACCATGCTCAAACCTCACTGGTCTTTGTGGTTGAATCTGTGCTCTGAGGGACCTTACAGATAAATGTATATGTGGGGTACAGAGATGAGGTAGTCATTAAAAAATCATTTAAAACACTTATTGCACATAGACTGAGTCCATGCAACTTATGTGGACATTAAGGACATTTAAGGACATTTTTACTCCTGAATTTATTTAGGCTTGCCATAACGGGTTGAATACTTACTGACTTAAGACATTTTAGATGTAGGCCAGTGACAACCCATCTCAATTTAATCAGTTTTAAATTCAGGCTGCAACACAACAAAATGTGGAGAAGTCCGTGTGTATACTTAATGAAAACACTATGTTGTGCTAGCTAAACATTTGGCTATGAGCTAGCACTGGCATTATGGAGACTGAATTAAGTAATCTTGCTAGGTAGTCATCTAGCTGTGGCCATCTGGCAAGGATCAACAAGGGCTTTCTACAAAATAGCAACATTAGTGCAGCTAGCTAGAGAACATTGGAATTGAGACCGTAGACTAAGCAACACACACGGGCATGCATTGCCTAACAATGCTACTGCCACCTTCTGGTTTGGAGTATTTAACAAGTCTGAGTGACTGACGACTTTAATGTCATTGCTGTGTGAACATGAGATTTGTCTGCCGACACTGTTCAGAGGTGCTAAGTGTTGTCAAATGTTTGACAATCCTACTGATGTCTGAGCTATTATGATTAAACTTCCTAGGATAGAGTTAATCTGGCTTTGTTGTTTCCTTATCTCTGCATTAGTCAATTTAATGCCTCTACTCCAACATTGGTCTTTCAACTCTGATCAAACCAAGATGCTTCAAACATCCATCTTACTAACAGAAGGCATTTCATATGTTCTCTAGATTACTGTTCTATTATGTTGGTAGCAAAAGCTAGCACTCAAGTGTTATTGTTCTTGCCAAAGTGGATTTAATCTATGCTGAATTCATCCAACTCAATTTACTGTTTCCACTTTAAGACGATAGACCCTCGTTGCTGTACAGGATCTACTTCCTGTGACTCCTATTCTTGTCTGTCGTGCTCATTTGCCTCATCTTACTCTTTAATTGGCTGAGCAGTTGTACCAGGTTCACTGACAGGTTCACCAAGGCCAGGTTCACTGTGATTGGAGGAAGCCCTCAACATGACAGCTGTGGCCGGCCGTTAGCTTCATTTTGGCAATTTCCCCGGGGCTGCCTAGAAATGCTGGGATTATGGGTTTTTGTCTTCACTATTGACAAGTTTTCTAATCAGTCCGTTCCTCTCTGTTCACACTCACTGTCAGTAAAGGAGCAGCATGCTTTAAATCCAGGTGAGAAGATTATATCCTTCTCTAAGTGTGTTGAGTAATGTTATTGCTTTGTCAGTCTGTCCACAGATTGTTTTTCTTATTTTGGAGGCCTGGAGTCTATTTAAATCATAATTTCCGTTGTTGCATAACTGTTGTAGGCCTAGTCAATCAGTACTGCCATGCAGTTCATAGTGTAGTAATGAAACATTGGTTGTAGAGTGAGATTATCTTCATCTGCATTAATTGGCATGCAAATGAGGCAGTGGGCTATTATTGATGTAGTTTGTTTTGCATGGCCTGGTGCCCTGGGGGTGGAGATTTCACTTAAGGACCAATGGAATGGTCTACACTGTGCCATGCAAAATGAACCTCTATGTTTTGAATGCAGACTATAGGGACATTCACATGGGATGTCAGAGTATGGTGCTTGTCTTTAAGTCAAACTGGCCTGGAGTCATCTAACCTCGTATCATTTTCCCGTCTTCCAGGTCCCTCACAGAATCCAGTAGCGCTGCAGCCACCCGGACCAGGTTACATGGCCCACCAGACTCCATACAACCCAATGCAAGCCAAGGGTGCTATGCCGCCTGGCCCTGGTCTCTATAACTCCGGTCCCTACCAGCCCATCCCACCAGTCAGCTCTAACCAGGCCCTTCCAGGTCAGCCCATGTTAAAAAGGCCTCCTATGGGACCTCAACATTCCATGACCCCACCTCAGTCTGCCAGCCCTGGCCCAGGCTCCAGGATGCCCCCAGCGCATGCCACCCCTCCACCTGTGTCTGCTAACAACTACCAGCACGCCCCAGCCTGGCAGTATGGGGGGACTCCTCCGATGGGAGCTCCTCCATCAATGGGGGCACCGCCTCCTATGGCCGTGCCTCCCCTTAGGCCTGTGGGTAATCACATAACCTCCTCGCCCAGCCTGGCAACCCCCCAGGCCACCTCGGCAGAGTACCACGCAACGCCATCTGTCTTCCACAATGCCACGCAACCCCTGGGGCCTCCCACCTCGCTCCAGGGATACACCCAGCAAGGTAAAGCACAGTGCTGGAGGGAGCAGTACAAAGGCTGCATGATTAAGTGTTACATATTCTACAGCTGTTTGTTTCTACAATGAAGAACACTTTGTTGAAAACTTGAGATATCATTATGATCTTATGACATGTTTTATGACATGTTATGGTTGTTTTGTCTGTGTAATGACACTCCACATCGGTGGCACCGATGGTGGTTTAGCTTAAGATTTTTTTAGAACTAACCCAAGATAGACCACAGCCTGTCGTTTCCAGTGGGGGAAAAAACGTAATCAAAGTGGGCAGAACAAGCAAGGAGGTGGGCAGAGCCAAGCACGAGCTAGCAAGATCCTATTGGCGCGTTCTAGCATGGTATGTCCAATAACTATTTGCCCTTGCACTCCTAAACCACGTTTTAATTTTTTGGGGGGCAAAGGGTAAAGTCTACAAAACTTAGTCCACTGTTCGTAACAGATTCTAGTTTTGTGAATAGCGCTCTAATGAGATCAAATGTTCCATCGATGAGAAAATGGGCCGAATGTAGACCGAAGTCAATCTCACTCCATCTTCTCCCACTGTCAGCCACTGGGCTTCCCCTCAGCCATATTTGGTGGGTAGTGGAAATGCCTACCCGGATGCATCAGATTTGCACATCCGGTGAAACATCTGGCTCCTTGTTCTGTGGTCTAGCTAACTGATGTTGAAAGTGGACATTGCCCCCTCCTGCTCCCGTTCCCACACGAACAGATCAGTTTGGCTACACATATCTCCTTGGCAGACACTCTTTACTCAAGGATACTTGTTCACAGGCCAAATTAGTTTCAGTAACTTCTGGGGAAGTGAGATAGTTTAGTCACCACTTACCCCCACTACCACTGTAGTGGTTTGTGGCTTATTTTTGGTCAGAAGCCATCAGTGATTCATGATCAAAGCCGTTATTGCATTATACAACATTGTGGTCTAAGAAATATCACATTATCTGGCTGACATAACTGTCTTCCTGACTTCTGTTTTAACATGATTCACTCTAATCTGTCTAGTTTACTATTTTCATTCAAGTTGATTTGATGATTGAATATTTATTCACACTTACAATCTCTGAATGACAGTTCTTTGCTGTTGGAAGCAACATCAGATTGTTCTTATTTGGAATGCCCCAGTGTAGTCTCAGTAGTCGCCTAGGTGTCTTCCAGTTCATTGACATTACCTGACCTGTCACCTCCAGTGTGGGTTTGTAATGCTGCTCGCCACGGGCCGTTTTCCATCTTATGCACGGTAGTTCTCATATACCCCCATGTCTTATAGGTTACATTGTCATGATGTGTAGTTGCCAGTTTTGTCTAAGGTTATGTGATAGGTTAGCCTTGACCACAGCCATTGTGCCACAGCCAGGTTGATGTCTGGGCTGGCAGCACAATACTATGTAGGTGCCATTTATGTAATATCCAAAATGTCAACCAAACAATTGTACAAGGTTTTAGTTGATGGGTGTTTGGATAGGATACTGTGTAAGATACATGTAATATGTGTAGCTAATGACCCTACATGTTTTTGTCCAGGCTCTGCCCCTCTTCCGATGAACCCCATGGCAGCTCCTCACTCATACCAGCCAGGTATGAGAGCGCCTTACGGCGGCCCCCCACCCTCTGTGAGACCCACCCCACCCACTGCTGGACCCCCCATGGGCAATGCCACCCCTCCCCTTGGCCCCAAGACTGATGGTAAGGAAATATCAGTTCTGATGCCGTATTCAGGGAAGGTCTGAGTAGGAGTGCTGATCTGTGATCAGTTTAGCCTTTTAATGAATAAGAGGGGAACCAGATCCTAGTTTGTTTACCTTACTTGTTGAATAATCCTCATTTGTACTGTGGTTTATTTGTGGTTCAGTAGTTGTACATTCATTTTATCAATATTTATCTTTTCCTCTGGGGTGGCGGGGTCTAACGTGGGGTTTCTCAATAGTGGAACTAGCTCCCAACAGCCACCCCCTTTGGGTCTCATTGCCTTCTGTCTTCCCACCATGCCAGCTCAGGGTCAGAGTGATGCTAGTGATGATGCTTCCCACACTGAGAACGAGAACCAGGAGAATGATTTTGAGTGTCCAGGTGTGGTTTCGTCGCTGTCAGTGTGTTGTGTCCCCTGTGCAGTTTTGATGACGATCCATTGTCTTCTATTAGATTTTTAACATGGTTTCGCAAGGAACAAAAGGCCTGGAACTTCCATGGATATTTCAGATATCACCTGTTTACATCTGACACTATTTCCGAGTTTGTCTGTGTTTTCCCCCATGTGTCCAATTTATCACGTTGTCTTACTGTCTGTCATTGTGACTGTGAATTGGGTACATTGAATGCGTAATTCATATGTTCTCAACCCTTTGGCAATGATACAAAGTACAACCACAACTGACCTGAAACATAACACAAACAACATGTATGCTAATTACTAAGTTTTCCCAAATGTACAGATTGTGCCTTTTTAAGTGCTTACACAAGTAGTGGTGTTTTGTTTGTTTTAATGCATCTTTATTCTGACCCCTAATGTTATGTTTGCACTGTAACAGGACACATGCCCACACCTGGTAATGGTGCTCAAGTTCCCAACAGCTTTGATCACTTGGAGATGGGCCCTACAATGGGTCAGTCGTCCACTACATTATAGTTTCATCAGAAATGAATGACTAATGTAACTTTTTAGTCCCCTAGATTTACTACTAGCAACACTAAGAACTGACATGAGGCCTGTTTTGGTGCTTGTCCCTATAGCTGGCCCACTCCCGCCCCAGCAGCCAGGCCCCCCTACTCGACACATGGGTCTATCCTACCCCTCTCTACCCCCGGGGTACCAGAACACCTCGGCACCCCCTAACGCCGCTACCATGCAACATCCCATGCAGCCCTTGACGCAGCCTTACACCCATCCTCAGCCATACCAGCAGGTAAGCGACCTGACTTTCATCTCTATGCTTTGCCAATTCAAGTCTTGGATTTTAATTGACAGTGTTTGAGCTACTTTGCAGATATGAAACGTACAATCATACTATCAGTAAATAATAAATATCAAAATCCCAGTTTATGCCTCAAAAACAACTTTAAGAGATGTTAGAACCTATTTTTATCTATTTCATGATGTACGTACGGTAAGGCATTGTTGGCAGAATAGGTGGATGCAGTTATAGATGGATAGTAGTCCAAAAACTATTGCTATTGTTGTAAATCACAGCTGGCCTGGCATTCAACCCCACTGGTGATCCATGCAGTGCAAAAAAATGAAAAACATGTTTAAATGTTGCAACAAACCTATAGCTACTATTTGGAGTTACTAAATACCTTTTTGATTAGGGCCGCAGCGTATTATGTACATCTGCAAGCATAGCAGCAAAGGCTGGACATATCTCTTTAGTTTTAATATATTAAAGTCCTATATACAGCATCCAATAAGTGGACATTACAAAGGGCCGTATTATTTCCAATAAAACAATGGGCAGTTTGGGACACAGTTGCGCTCTTTCTTTTAACAAATAGGCTGTCTAGCCTGCAAATTCGGGGTATTATTTTTCTATATGGCTGTGCGTTGATTGAGTTTGACTCCCCTGAGCTAGCTTATCTATTTAGTAAGCTAAAAACACTGTGCCTAACGCTAGCTGCTGGGAGGATGTCATATCATTGGAGGTGTGACTGACCTTTTCCCCTCACCTTTTTTCAGTGGCTACAGCTAGAGAGGCAGGTGTCATTTGGTTAGCTAGAAAGAAATGTACATCGCTTTCCTAGGTAGCTATGCTGAACTTGAACGAATGCTAACTGTGGATAATAGATCTCTTAGTTGTCGAACAAATCTATTTGACGTCGACGTCAAATGTATTTGGGTTAGTACAAGCATGCATTGGCTGGCAAGCTGCAGAAGGATGAGCAGGATTTTATTCCCCATTGTTTAAGTGCAATTTTGACAGCCAACTACCTTTTTTTTATTTATTTTTTATTTTTTTTAGTTTGAGAGGGTTTATCTTATGTTCCCTCGTTAGATTTGAGCTTATCTGGCTAGCATTAGTTGTTTATCTTGTTGATGTGCATAGGCAACTGAGGGGGGGAAAGCTTAACTTTTCATGGTGGCTTGATCAATAGGACTGTGAAGATCCAAAATGTGAGGACTCCCGTGGTATTTGCAGAAATCCATTCAGGTGTATTTTGTGGCTTTTGACTAATGCGTTCTGATGATCTAAAGTTGCGCTGTTGCAACTGCCTGTAATCACACAGTCCAGTTCGAAGTGATTGATTGCAGGCACGTGTTGCAAATGACTTATTTGCATATATGCCTACTGAATCTCTGATTGGCTATGGGGCACCGGTCTGCGTTTACTCCGGTTCTGATCAAGACGGATGTTTTTGTTAGGTTTTATTTACTGCAGTGTCTATTAATTGTCCAAATGCGCGGCTGCTTTCCCACTCTATATTGCTAAAGAATTTTCACAAATGCCTTACTATACGTCATTCCCAAACATTCTATACATTTGTGAAAATGACCTTATCGAAGTGCTCAGAAAAAAATACTTTTTTTCCTGGGGATGTATATGAATTTATTTTATGATGCTAAAATGCTGTCAGTTCCACTTTAAATTCTACAGTTCATAGCTGAACCTTCTGTATGATATACAGTCAGATCTTAGCGCATGTCTGACTATTGAACACTCAGACGTTTTTAAAATGAACTCTATGTTGAAATAGGACATGCATAGACTGAAATATTGAAACTTACCAGGGATGCACAACAAGTGCACTACTTTTTGATCAGACCCTCAAGGGTGTATCCTAGTTAAGTGCTGCCCTCATTCAATGTATTCACCGGTTAACTGTCCTAATTTCCCTCCGCAGCCCTCTGCAGGTCCAGCCCAACTGAGCCCCTCCTTGTCTGGTTTGAGTCTGCAGTCCCAGACCCCAGAGGCCCTGAGGGTGGTCAACCTGCTGCAGGAGAGGAGCCTGCTCCCTCCGGGCCCAGTCACCCCTCCTACGCCCTGCCTGTCCCAGGACCTGCAGAAAATCAACTGCCACCCAGAGTGCGTAGTAGTTTGTCTGGCGTTGTTTCTCAACGTCAACCCTCCCACCACATTGTGAATATTGTGTGTTAATGTGCTTGAACTTGACCCTACATGTAAATAATATGTACCGGTTCTGACCTGTTGTGCATCTCCCTTTCACTACAGGGTCTTCCGCAGTACCCTGACCAGCATCCCCCAGACCCAGTCTCTGTTAAACAAAGCCAAGCTCCCACTCGGCTTGCTCCTCCATCCCTTCAAAGATCTCTCGGTAAGACATTGCCCACTCACTCCCAACTTGCAAAACATGCCCAACCTTCAGTAGAATCTTCCTTCTACCAGTCCCGCTTCTAGTAAAATATCAAAGGATGCATATAGCCTAGGAAAATTATCTTCAATCTACGCATCTGTGATCATGTCTGAAATGCAATTTGTTTTTTTAAAGATTTGTGTGGGACTTGTCATTGATGATAGGCTATGACAATCTAATTGTTTCTCTGTGCACTGCAGCAACTAGCTGTATTAAGTAAAATTATTCAAGAGGCGATGGGTGTATATACAGTATTTCATTAAAATGTATGTACTAATCCCAGATTGCCCCTTAATTGTTTTGGTTTGTCTGTGCACTGCAGCAACTGCCTGTGGTCACCTCTAGCACTATAGTGAGGTGTCGCTCCTGCAGGACGTACATCAACCCCTTCGTGACCTTCCTGGACCAGAGGAG
This sequence comes from Salvelinus alpinus, assembly GCF_045679555.1. Lineage (NCBI taxonomy): Eukaryota > Metazoa > Chordata > Actinopteri > Salmoniformes > Salmonidae > Salvelinus > Salvelinus alpinus. The sequence goes on from NC_092086.1 coordinate 70,227,824, forward strand.
ATGGAAGTGTAACCTGTGTTACCGGGTCAACGACGGTGAGGACCACAGCCACCAAGCTCCTCTCAAATGACACCCTATTCCCCATATATGGCACTTCCTTTGACCAGATCCAATGTTCATTATTTAATTAAACACTAAAATTAGGTTCCAAGTGAGAAGTTAGGCTTGTCTGAAGCTGAAAAAATAATGGAAATTCACACAAGCACCACAAGGACTAACTTCACCCATGCTCTACCAAGGTTTTCAAGCACACCGCTTTGACCTAAACATCCAGAATATCGTTAACCTGCCGATATTAGTGGTGATGGACAAGGACAAGCCTGGTGCTGCTCCTTTCTGACTGTGACGATAACCTCCATCTTTGTTTGGTATAGTTCCAGAGGAGTTCATGTACAACCCAGTCAGCAGATCGTATGGCGAGCCACACAAAAGACCTGAGGTCCAGAATGCCACCCTCGAGTTCATTGCACCATCAGAATACATGGTAAATACACATATGTAGTCTTTCAAGATTGATTGATTCTATTTTCTGCCTGAAAATATATCTTCTCTATGTGGAATTTTGCCCCCTTTAATCCGCTAATAAAATGCGGATGAAGTGAGCTGGGTGCTACTGCTGCTGTGTTCATGAAGTGATTCCAACAGGCTTTATGATGCGCTTAAGTTTTTCATAATTTACTCCCGTTTTTCTAGGAAACGTTTACATATTTTGTGTCTGCGTGTTTGTGTTAGTCTATGTATTGACGTGGTGAAACCTGTCATACTCAGCTGAGACCCCCCCAGCCTGCTGTTTACCTCATCGTGCTGGACGTATCCCACAATGCCGTGGAAACAGGATACCTAGACGTCGTCTGTCAGTCACTGCTCGAGAACATCAATGCGTATGTATGATCAACGTCACCACTGAGACACTGACAAAAAAGCTGATTAGGCCTTTGCAGCATGGTCCGTTTTCTTATGTTCTCGGCTTAAGAAACTAACATTTTCCTGAAGTTTTAGTCGAAACCTTGCTAGCTTTAAAGTGTTTCGTCTCCAATAACCCCAAAACAATGTAGCTTTTAACAAAAAATGTGTGTCCTGTGACTGTCTGCTGAACAAGTCCTTCTGAATGCCTGTCTGTGTTCCAGGCTCCCTGGGGACTCGAGGACAAAGATTGGCTTCATCACATTTGACAGCACCATCCACTTCTACAACCTCCAGGAGGGCCTGTCCCAACCACAGATGCTCGTAGTCTCTGACATCGAAGGTGAGAGTAAAGAAGAGAGAAAAAAGAATGAGAGAAGATTGTGAACATGGGCCGGAGCTCTTTAAATTACATTGTGTGGGGTCTGTTTTGTCCTATTTGTGCTGTTTATTTGCGTCTTGAAAGAAAGAAAACGATAAGGCGCAAGGGTTTACAAGCTTCATCTGTAGACTAATTCACTGCCTAGAAGTGATCAAATACTGTACTTTTAAGAGGTCAAAATAGTCTAATGGTCTTCTGTGCTGTCTTTTCTTTTTCTCCAGATATATTTTTACCAACACCAGACAGCCTGTTAGTGAACCTCAATGAATGCAAGGAGGTAAGGAGCTAATATTCCCCAGAGACGGGCTAATATAAAACGAAAAGGCTATGACTCAAATCTGTCAAACAACTCACCACATTGCCTGAATTAATCAAGACACACTCACATTGAGTCACTTAGTTTTGCCTAAGCCTCTCTTTAGCTCTGTTTTGCATTTCAATACTTTATGTAAATGTCTTTCTATTTTTGCAGCTGGTGCAGGATCTGCTGAAGAGCTTGCCCCAGATGTTTGGCAAGACCATGGAGACCCAGTGTGCTCTGGGCCCGGCCCTGCAGGCAGCGTTCAAGCTGCTGTCGGCCACCGGAGGGCGTGTGTCCGTCTTCCAGACCCAGCTGCCCAGTCTGGGTGTGGGGGCCCTCAAGTCCAGAGAGGACCCCAACCAGAGGGCTTCTGCCAAGGTAGAGACTAGAGACCGGTTCACACTGGTTTATACGTTCTGCATCTGAAATTGCACCCTATATGTCCCATACGTAGGGAATACTCTGCCATTTGGGATTACATTTACGTCATTTAGCTGACGCTCTTATCCAGAGCAACTTACAAATTGGAAAGTTCATACATATTCATCCTGGTCCCCCCGTGGGGAATGAACCCACAACCCTGGCGTTGCAAGCGCCATGCTCTACCAACTGAGCCACACGGGACCATATGTGGGATGCGCCCACATTTCTAGTTGTATGCAATGTGCATGCCTGTTGTGCAGTGATGGTTGAAACATGATAACTTCAATCCCAAAGATAGGGTTTCAGAAATGTGTTGTGCATAATATACCCACTTTAAAACAAATGTTTTAAACTATTGTCTGTGGTGCTCATTGTGTTGTGTGGTGATTCCCCAGGATATCCAGCATCTTTCTCCTGCCACAGACTTCTATAAGAAGCTGGCCCTGGACTGTTCAGGACAGCAGGTGGCTGTGGATCTGTTCCTACTGAGCTCCCAGTACTGTGACCTGGCCTCTTTAGGTGAGTGGCGCCTTCAGCCACATACATCTGCACTACAATGTGTGATTGTTTACGAAGTCACCTTATTCCACAAGCAATCAGTGCCCTGTGCATGTCTCTGATGTATGTACAGTATGTGTCTTGCTGGTGACAAATCAAATTTCCCCTTGTGTATAGAACATCATACCTTGGCTGGATTCATGTGTAATCTCTCAATCTTCTCTCTCTCCTCCCGTCAGGTTGCATATCCAGGTACTCAGCGGGAAGTGTGTACTACTACCCCTCCTACCACCAGCAGCACAATCCAGCCGGGGTAGAGTGCTTCCAGAAGGATCTCAAGAGGTACCTCACCCGCAAGATCGGCTTCGAGGCTGTCATGAGGATACGCTGCTCTAAAGGTGACTACTTTTTTCACTGTGCTGATTTTATTGTATTATGTGAAAGCAGCAGCACTGTAATTGTCTGAGACGAATTTCCCTTCGGGGACAATGCATCTTATTTCATCTTAAATCTGTGTAAATTATTTGCTGATAATCCCAATGCTCAATGATGAAGGATAATGTTAACCCTGTGAACTTGTGAGTCTGTCCCTGCTCCAGTAGATTTCTTTATCTGGGAGGATGAACTTGAATTTAACTCAAATCTCTCTGACCCACTTCAATCTATTTTGCATGTTGATTATTGTGAAAAGAATATTCAACTCAAACCCCTTAACCTCCATGTAGGTTTGTCCATCCACACGTTCCATGGGAACTTCTTTGTGCGCTCCACGGACCTGCTGTCTCTGCCCAACGTGAACCCAGATGCAGGCTTCGCTGTGCAGATGTCCATTGAAGAGAACCTGGTGGACATGCAGTCGGTCTCCTTCCAGGCTGCTTTGCTCTACACGTCCAGCAAAGGTATACTGTCTGAAGCTACTGTGGTGGGCTGGGGGACTCTGTGGTAGTATAGGGGAGTTTACCAAAAAGCGTCATTATTTTTCTGTGGGATTTACTTGGTTGAGACTCATTGTATACGTCACAAATAGCACACTATTCCATGCATAGTGCCCTACTTTTTACCAGGACTCAAAAGGCTCTGGCTAATAAAAAAAAAAGTGCACAATATAGAGAAAAGAGTTCCGTTTGGGACTCAAGACTCCATGTTTGTAAACGTGAGCCATGAAAGGGTGAGATGGAACACTTTTTAAACTGAATACCGAAATGTAAACATGTTCTTTCTGAAGTGCAATTAAATTAATATTTTTTTGTTTCCTTACTTGACCAATGTTTATTTCAGATGTATACCCATTGTAATGCTGAAACAGTAACTTGTTGCTTGGTGTTGTATTTCTACAGGAGAGCGACGAATCAGAGTCCACACCATGTGTTTGCCTGTTGTCAACTCCCTATCCGACATCTTCGCTGGGGCTGATGTCCAGGCCATCACTTGTCTGCTGGCTAGCATGGGTAGGTAGTTTGTTGGTATTTGTGTAGTTATTAAAGGCATGTTTATTTCCATCACGGTGAAGTCCTTAGTGTGTCCCATCCTGTGATAGTTAATGTCTCATAGTGAGCGCAGGCTTGTCATCCCCACCCTACCATAGTTGCCTAATTTGCATGGACAGATGGTTGTAAGTGATATCAGATGGTTGCCTGGTTACCGTGACCTTTTGAGGGATCCAAGTAGCTAAATGAAACTGACTGTGGACTAATCTTCATATAGTGTGTTGATGGGGGTTTTACCCATGTCTATTCAGTCACTGATGAAATGTTATTCTTCTAAAGAGAACCTACTGTAATAATATTATACCATTATTATTGATAGTTTACCCTGATATAAAGCAACAAGAAATGATTTAAACCAACGGTTGCATGTACTGTACATTCATGTAACTTGTGAATCACAATCCCTGAGAAATGTAGCTGAGGTTTGAATTTGGTTCTGTTTTCCTTATGTGTGTCTCTCGCTCTCCAGCTGTGGATCGCTCAGTGACGGCCAGTTTGAGTGACGCCAGGGACGCGATGACCAACGCGTCCATCGACTCTCTGACGTCCTTCCGCACCTCTGTACTCACCATCCAGCAGCCTGGCCTCCTGGCCCCCGCCTGCCTCAGACTGTTCCCCCTCTACATCCTCGCCCTGCTCAAACAGGTACGCTATCCACACACTCCCTCCCTGGCTAGTCCCCTGGCAGTCTACGGCTTTGTCTCAAAATATACCCTTTTGCTCTTGTCAAAAGCAGTGCACCATGGGCCTAAGGCACTGCATGCAGTGCTGCAGGCTTTACTCCAGACCCGGGTTCATTTCCCAGGCTGTGCCTCAACCGGCCTGAGTCCCATAGGACGGCGCAGAGTTGGCCCAGTGTCGTCCGGGTTTGGCCAGTGGGGCTTTACTTGGCTCTAGCAACTCATTGTGGCGGGCTGGGTGCCTGCGAGCTGACCCCGGTCGCCAGTTGAACGTTGTTTCCTCCGACACATTGGTGCGGCTGGCTTCCGGGTTAAGCTGGCGGGTGTTAAGGAACGCAGTTAGGCGGGTTATGTTTCGGAGGACTCACGATGCCACCTTCGCCTCTCCCGAGGCAGTTGGGGAGTTGCAGCGATGAGACGATTGAAAAAGGGGGTAAAATACCCCCCAAAAAAGCAGTGCACCATTAAGAGAATAGGATGCCATTTGGGACGAAACCTACCTCCCACCAAACAGGCTATTCCTGTAGTTCTATTACAACTCGGCATGGCTTAGGTCTTGGAACATAAACCAGCAAAACACCATAACAAATCTAGTCATATAAACTGACAATGTAAGACGCAGCTATTGCGATTTGTTTGTCTCTCCTTCATGCTTTGCTCATATGTCGTTTTTGTTCTATGATCCACAGAAAGCCTTCCGAACGGGTACAAGCACCAGGCTGGACGACCGTGTGTTTGCCATGTGTCAGCTGAAGTACCAGCCCCTGGCCTACGTCATGCTGATGATCCACCCAGCGCTGTACCGCGTGGACGATCTGACTGATGAGGTAGGGCTAGGGGAAACCCTGATGTTCACATAGATGGATAATGAGAGAAGCTATATTTTCTTGTAGTTTATACAATGTTATATTTGATCATGTCTTAAATGATAATGCATACACTACATACACAAAAGTATGTGGACACCTGCTCGTCGAACATCTCATTCCAAAATCATTGGTATTAATAGGGAGTTGGTCCCCCCCATTTGCTGCTATAACAGATGTTGGGACATTGCTGCAGGTACTTGCTTCCATTCTGAGGTCAGGGCTCTGTGCAAGCCAGTCAAGTTCTTCCACATCGATCTCGACAAAAAATTTGTGTGAACCTCGCTTTGTGCACGGGGGCGTTGTCATGCTGAAACAGGAAAGGGCGTTCCCCAAACTGTTGCCACAAAGTTGGAAGCACAGATTCATCTAGAATGTCATTGTATGCTGTAGGGTTAATATTTCTTATCACTGAAACTAAACGGCCTGAACCATGAAACAGCCCAAGACCATTATTCCTCCTCCACCAAACTTGACAGTTGGCACTGCATTGGGGCAGGTAGCTTTCTTCTGGCATCCGCCAAACCCAGATTAGTCCGTTGGACTGCCAGACAGTAAAGCGTGATGTCACTCCAGGGAACTTCACTCCACTGCTCCAGAATCCAATGGTGGCGAGCTTTACACCACTCCAGCCTATGCTTTACATTGTGTATGGTCATATTAGGCTTGTGCAGCTGCTCGGCCATGGAAACCCATTTCATGAAGCTTCCGACAAGCAGTTATTGTGCTGACGTTGCTTCCAGAGGCAGTTTGGAACTCTGTAGTGAGTATTGCAACCGAGGACAGATGTTTACAAGCTTCAGTACTCTGCAATCCCGTTCTGTGAGCTTGTGTAGCTTCGCGGCTGAGCCAGTGTTGCTCTTAGACGTTTCCAATTCACAATAACAGCACTTAGTTGACCGGGGCAGCTCTAGCAAGGCAGAAATTTGACTAACTGACTTGTTGGAAGGCTGGCATCCTAGGATGGTGCCATGTTGAAAGTCACTGACCTCTTCAGTAAGGCCATTCTACTGCCAATGTTGGTCTATGGAGATTGAATGGTTGTGTGCTCGATTTTATACAGCTGACTCCACTATTTGAAGGGGTGTCCACATTTGTTTGTCTATACATGGTTCTGCTTCCATCTGACGTGTGGATATATTGTACATTTCCGCTTTATTAACTATTTATTTTATTCGCTTCTCCCCTCTTTTCTTCTCCCACCACAGGGAGCCCTGAACATCAGTGAGCGCACCATCCCCCAGCCCAGAGTCCAGCAGTTGTCTGTGGAGAAGCTGAGCAGAGATGGGGCCTTCCTTATGGACGCTGGCTCGGTTAGTAGAATGACCATGATGATGCATTTATTTGTTATTGACATATGAATAATCCAGAGTCTGATGCATTGCACCATCATGCTTTAGCTTGCCCTCATTTACTTGATTTTCTTTAAAGGAATCTGTCATTTGGCGTACAACCTAAAATAGACATGCAACACTATCTACAGTGGATTTTTCTGGAGAAACGGACCGATGGATAACATGAACACATTCTTGACTGACTTCTCCTTTGTCCGAACAGGTGATCTATCTCTGGATTGGAAGAAACTGCAACCCCAACTTCCTCACTCAAGTCCTGGGGCTCCCAAACTACGCTGCTGTGCCTCTGAACATGGTAAGGAACTTAAACACCTGCTCCCATTTTTCACTCTCTTAGCCCAGCTCCTCTGCTCCTGTCAAGGTTCTGTATCACTCACCAGGACCTCTGTGTATTATACTGTATTTACATGTGGTAGTTGTATCTTTTTTGTTATTTATATATATATATATATTAGTAGTGCTGTTTTAAATGAGATGCACAACAGATTTCCTGAAAGGGGTGCCATAAAGATGCTTCATTATAATGGTGTTGAATCTCCCAGAACATGCTCCCAGAGTTGGACACTGCAGAGTCCCAGAGAACCAGAGCGTTCGTTGGCTGGCTGAGGGAACAGAGGCCCTTCTTCCCCATCCTGCATGTCATCAGGTAGGCATTAGGAACAGTGGTGTGGCTTTACTAGACTAGAGCACTGCGAGTTCAGAGGCAATGTCTGCGTTCCAAATTGCACCTTATTCCACTTATAGTTCACTACTGTTGAGCTCTGGTCAAAAGTAGTGCACACAGGGGGCCTCCCGGGTGGCGCAGTGGTCTAGAGCACTGCATCGCAGTGCTATGCTGCGCCACCAGAGTCTGGGTTCGCGCCCAGGCTCTGTCGCAGCCGGCCGCGACCGGGAGGTCCGTGGGGCGACGCACAATTGGCTTAGCGTCGTCCGGGTTAGGGAGGGTTTGGCCGGTAGGGATATCCTTGTCTCATCGCGCTCCAGCGACTCCTGTGGCGGGCCGGGCGCAGTGCGCGCTAACTGAGGGGGGCGGGTGCACGGTGTTTCCTCCGACACATTGGTGCGGCTGGCTTCCAGGTTGGAGGCGCGCTGTGTTAAGAAGCAGTGCGGCTTGGTTGGGTTGTGCTTCGGAGGACGCATGACTTTCGACCTTCGTCTCTCCCGAGCCCGTACGGGAGTTGTAGCGATGAGACAAGATAGTAATTACTAGCGATTGGATACCACGAAAATTGGGGAGAAAAGGGGATAAAATAAAAAAAATAAAAATAAAATAAAAAGTAGTGCACACTATGGGGAGTAAGGGTGCAATTTGGTTGCATACAATGTTTGATGTTTTCCTTGGGTAAATAAAGGCCAAAATAGAATGTGTATTTAGATCCGGTTGAACTCATTGACAGTGTTGACAGCCTACGGAGTTTTGTTGACCTGTCAATCGGCTCAGGTCAATTCTGCAAGAGACGATGTGTAAATGTTGTGGATCCAACCTCCCTTTTTTTTGTTCCCTTTCAGGGATGAGAGCCCACTGAAAGCCAGCTTCTTGCAGAACATGATAGAGGATCGGACAGAGTCGGCCTTGTCTTACTATGAGTTTTTACTCCACGTCCAACAGCAAATCTCCAAGTAAACCCAGTGTATTCAGTCAGCCAGTCCTGGGAACATCAGTGTGTGAACGAACGGTGGGAACCTGTCAGGGACTGCTGCCTCTCACAGCATCTTCGGTTGTGGCTCACCATTTTTTTGTGTGTATCATTGCCTTTCCTGAAGATTTCCCCCAGCTGCAGACTTTCTTTCAAACGAATCAAACTTTGTGTGGTAAGCAGGACATGGACAGAGGTGACTAAGCGAGGTCTGATTTTGCTGCTGGTTTGACTATTTTTCAAGCTGGAACAGCTTGTCGAAACCAGGGAACTCATGATACGATATGTACGTCAATGATTGAGGAAATCAGTGTTTATTCTCAAAGAACAAGGTTTTCTTAGATCTTTTCATATACAGTTATGGATGTCAAGTCTTTTGATCAAAAGCATAGTTGTATTTGCTAATAAAATAATAGAAGTATCATGCTAAAGGCAATGTTGGAGTATCGCCTGCCCTGAGGACTTATTATTGGATGTCACCTTGAGCGTAAGAATAATATCTCAGCTACAAGAATAACGATCTACCAATTTTAGTTGTGAAGGACAGATGTGTGCTTTATTTTGGTTATTGTGTCGAACAAATCTAGGCTTAATGCAAAGGCAGAAATGTAGACGTTTGAAGGCGAACTAACCTTGTTATAATTTGCTGCCTTTCGAATGTTGTTGACTAAACAATGCAATGCTGTCATCTCTTGGGTCTGGTCTGTCCTTCTCTCACCCTTTCTTTCTTCTCTCTCACTTGTCATGGACATTCGACACCTCTGAAGACGTTGCTTTGTTTAATGAGAATCCCGATCTGATTAAATCCTCTAATTGCCTTCTATGGGAACTTTTTATTATTAAACCTCTGTTTAAATACAAACGCTATATATGAAATATTTTAATATAATAGGATATGGGAAATTCTTGAATACAGACAAAGCCATTGTGATCTTTTAATCATGCTTATTGATACTTGTGTATTGAAGAGACTACATTATGGTAAAGAATTGTTGATTTTAGTATGAACATATTAAGGTGAAATGACGCTAATAAAATGTTCGGAACTTTTTAAACCTAATTGTGGTTTGTCATGAATGAGCAGGGTATGATAAACATGGATGTTGTCTCAAATGGTATGCCTTTTCAAATTCAACTGTGAAAAGCAATACGAACATATCAGAATGTTTTCTGATGCAAAGATACTATCATATCTTAGAAGTAATGACGGAATAAATAGTGACTTAAGGTGTAATTCTTATTGTACTTCACAATTCATACCTTTCCTGCAGTTAACATTTCTACATTTGACAAGGCCAGAGGATGTTGCTGTTCTGGTCTCAATAGTACTATGGTTTTAAGATATTATTTGTTCTTGTGGAAGTTTCCAGAATTAAATAATAGTAATAAAATGTTTGCGTGTTTTATTCCTAATAGATGTTGAAGTAGTTTTCCCAAGAGGCGGCAGGTAGGCTAGTGGTTAGAGCATTGGGCCAGTAACAGAAAGGTTGCGAGATTGGGTTGACAAGGTAAAAATCTGTCTTTCTGCCCGTGAACAAGGCAGTTAACCCACTGTTCTTAGGCTGTCATTGTAAATAACAATTTACATTTTACATTTAAGTCATTTAGCAGACGCTCTTATCCAGAGCGACTTACAAATTGGTGCATTCACCTTATGATATCCAGTGGAACAACCACTTTACAATAGTGCATCTAACTCTTTTAAGGGGGGGGGGGGGGTTAGAAGGATTACTTAATCCTATCCTAGGTATTCCTTAAAGAGGTGGGGTTTCAGGTGTCTCCGGAAGGTGGTGATTGACTCCGCTGACCTGGCGTCGTGAGGGAGTTTGTTCCACCATTGGGGTGCCAGAGCAGCGAACAGTTTTGACTGGGCTGAGCGGGAACTGTACTTCCTCAGAGGTAGGGAGGCGAGCAGGCCAGAGGTGGATGAACGCAGTGCCCTTGTTTGGGTGTAGGGCCTGATCAGAGCCTGAAGGTACGGAGGTGCCGTTCCCCTCACAGCTCCGTAGTAATTAATCATTATTATAATTATTATTATTATAATAATTAATTAATAATTTGTATTAACTAACTTGTCTCGTTAAATAAGAGGGATCAATTGATGGAGTACCTACTTAAAATATTTCCTTTTGACTGATTGTTGCTTGAGTTAAGTTAGAATTGGTTGTGATATTTCACTTGAAGGGGAATCATGGATCTCGATACTGGAAAACTTTAATAACCAACCATTGATTTGACCGGCAGCCGTGATTCTTTGGCTAAACTGACAAACCATTTCCCATGCATTGTCAATGGGGTTTCTAAACCAACCCGGCTGTAATAATTCTGGCCACCGGTTAGTTTTGTGGCGCTAGAATAGATTGTAGTGGTAAAATAAAAAGGGATACCTTTCTTTGGTGCCATTTGGGCTAAATGGGAATCTAAGCTTCACTCCAGTCAAAACAGGCTCTGCGAACATTCGATTCCATTCATTTGATATGGGCTAGTGTTTTAGCGTAGCCAACGTTCTAAAGCCATTTTTCAGCCTTGGGTGAACATCAGCACCACAGGTAACTTCCACAAAGCTGTGAACGATCTGAGAGACAAGGCAAGAAGGGCCTTCTATGCCATCAAAAGGAACATAAATTTCAACATACCAATTAGGATCTGGCTAAAAATACTTGAATCAGTCATAGAGCCCATTGCCCTTTATGGCTGTGAGGTCTGGGGTCCGCTCACCAACCAAGATTTCACAAAATGGGACAAACACCAAATTGAGACTCTGCATGCAGAATTCTGCAAAAATATCCTCCGTGTACAACGTAGAACACCAAATAATGCATGCAGAGCAGAATTAGGCCGATACCCACTAATTATCAAAATCCAGAAAAGAGCCGTTAAATTCTACAACCACCTAAAAGGAAGCGATTCCCAAACCTTCCATAACAAAGCCATCACCTACAGAGAGATGAACCTGGAGAAGAGTCCCCTAAGCAAGCTGGTCTTAGGGCTCTGTTCACAAACACAAACACACCCCACAGAGCCCCAGGACAACAGCACAATTAGACCCAACCAAATCATGAGAAAACAAAAAGATAATTACTTGACACATTGGAAAGAATTAACAAAAAAACAGAGCAAACTAGAATGCTATTTGGCCCTAAACAGAGAGTACACAGTGGCAGAATACCTGACCACTGTGACTGACCCAAACTTAAGGAAAGCTTGGACTATGTACAGACTCAGTGAGCATAGCCTTGCTATTGAGAAAGGCCGCCGTAGGCAGACATGGCTCTCAAGAGAAGACAGGCTATGTGCACACTGCCCACAAAATGAGGTGGAAACTGAGCTGCACTTCCTAACCTCCTGCCCAATGTATAACCATATTAGAGAGACATATTTCCCTCAGATTACACAGATCCACAAAGAATTTGAAAACAAATCCAATTTTGATAAACTCCCATATCTACTGGGAGAAATTCCACAGTGTGCCATCACAGCAGCAAGATTTGTGACCTGTTGCCACAAGAAAAGGGCAACCAGTGAAGAACAAACACCATTGTAAATACAACCCATATTTATGCTTATTTATTTTAACTTGTGTGCTTTAACCATTTGTACATTGTTACAACACTGTATATATATAATATAACATTTGTAATGTCTTTATTGTTTTGAAACTTCTGTATGTGTAATGTTTACTGTTAATTTGTATTGTTTATTTCACTTTTGTATAATATCTACCTCACTTGCTTTGGCAATGTTAACACATGTTTCCCATGCCAATAAAGCCCCTTGAATTGAATTGAATTGAATTTTGACTCGTTCTATTGTCCAGCTTACCTATGTGGATGCCTCCATCTAGTTCCCAAGAGCAGCAGACCGGTAAGTCCACTTTTATTTCTTACTTTGCATGTAAAACAACTTTACAGATGATTACAATCATACTAGCTAGATTATATATATATATATATATATTAACACGTCTGCCCCGGCACCTGCTTCACCGGCCATGACGGGTGATGCAGGTAATTATCACATGCATACTCTCCCTCACTTGAGGCTCTATTCAATCACATCCGCATAGCGGTTGTTTTGGTGGAACTGTGTTTAAAGCTGTCAAATTCACAAGCGGTCCTGGCGTTATACCTAAAACGCACATTGCCGTTGGCGGCAGGGAGTCGCATTAACAGAAATCTCATGCATCCCTGTTTACAAGTTAAAACACTGGAATTTGAGACGTAATCTACACCTCGATTAAGCTGATATAAATCCTCATTTAGCTTAATGATTTTGAATTTGAGCGTCATTATTTATATATAACCTACACTTTCTCGTTCACGGTGTAGATTCATGACAATGATCAAGAGCAGCTGCTTGCCGATTTGACAGATCCAACGTCAGACACCGGCAAAACATAAGCTATGTTGGTGTCAGCTATCTCTGGTTAACGCTCGATCTGATTGAATCTAGGCCTTATACTCATTCACTCTGTTTACTTGTATGATTATTGTCAGTTAAGAAAATTATGCCTCTCTTTTAGATCTGCCACCCCCAGTAGTTCAGCTGTAGTCACAGCAGTCCTCTGCTGTGGTATTTAATTGACCGGCTTCACCAGTTCCTACTTCACTGGCCTTGAAGGGAGAAACTTTTGACGATTCCCAAATGGATACAGGTAATTCAGAATTATATTACATACACATATGCTCAATCCCACCAACAGATGTGCACACAAACATGTTGTTGAGCTGTATACGTACTGTCACTTTGCATCTCCTTTTCAGATCTGCAATGCTCTCCACCACTGCCTGACAGCCTCACCCAGAAGTGCATACACTGGGCCTATCAAGACTGACAAAGCAGAGATGGGTGGGTGACAAGGAAACTTAAAACACAACATGCACACACACACACACATTATCCCAACATCTCTGTCACACACACATTATCCCCAATGTAAATACATGGTAGTTACTTGTTTATTTTATGTATGCTCCATTTTATTTGAGGAAAATGTCTGCAATAAAGTTTGTTCACAGTTAAAGCAATGTCTTTGGTTTATTGGATATTTCTCCTTATTAAATGTGTGACCAATAGGAAGTCGGCAGACCTGCAACCCTCAGAATGTGTGCAGGTTTTGTCATCTGAAGCTGAAACTTAGAGATGGGGAGGAAGAGTGCAGTTTAAAGGTTTATCGTTAATAACTGACAATTCTATAATGAAAACATATGTGACCAATAGTTACTGTATCATGATTTAGTGTTTTAATTACTCAACAAGTAGTGCCCCAAGGTAGGATCAAACCGTTTCTCAAAAGAAGCAGAAAAGGTCAAATAAGGTCACCAAAAAAACAGCAAGAGGTGCATATTTCTTCGCCCAGCAGCATTCGTTGAGCTAGCAAGCTAAAGTTAGCTAGCAAGTCACATAAATGTACGTTCCAGTGGCAGTCAGTGCCGTTTAATTAAGATGTTTCTTTTTTTTTATAAGCATGGCATTATTTCTATTACAGCATATTGGATGACTGTCATTCATATTCCATTCACCCAGTTCAATGTAACAGCAATAGGTTTAGGCTACTACATGATACTCAAATGTTCCAATACCCATCATGCGGTTGCTACAACCTAGCCTATGAATAACAGTTTACAACGTAGGTGCACACAGGTCGAGAGACACATTTAAGGTGACAGACAGTGACATTCAATAATGCCTTGCACACTCTTACCTGCATCTAGCTGATATAGGGTGTAATCATTAGTCCAACAGTTGCAAACATGAGTTTTTATTGTACAAATTCAGGTATGTTTATCCCCGTATTGTTCCGTTTGCTTCCGTTTAAGAAACGTTTTCAACAGAATCGGCAGAGTGAATAGTACACTGATCACGTGTAAACACAGTTCACTTCCATAGCAGCCACGTTGTATTCTTTCTCGCATCTATGCGCGCTCCTCTCACCTCTTCCCTTGTGGATTTCAATGCACAACACATCAGCTGTATGTGACCAGGCGAAAAAACCTTTCCAAGCCAAACCACTACACACAGCCTACATCGTTGTCACCATATTAGCTATATTAGTAACATAGTCAGCATAGCTAAAAGAACTAACACGTTTGTAAACCCGCTACAATCATGTATTAATGGCGGGCTCCGGTGGCAATAAATTAGTAAAACCAAAAGCTTACCTTGACTTGGAAGAGTTCCAGACTTGTGTTGGAAAGTCATAGCCAGCTAGCTAACATAGCATGTTTGCGTTTTCAAATACTACATTTTTAGTGAATGTGAATATATTTAGGTTGTTTAAATTAGGCTAACTTTCCTACTAACCTAAGTTGACAGTGACAAATTATTGCCAATCCATTATTCTATTACTAACCATGACTGAGTGTGAGGCATGTTTTCCATTATGTACGTTTCATGCATATACATTTGAACAAAGAACAACATCACATTTAGTGTCTCACCATTTATTGAGTATGGAGACAAATAGCACTAACCTAAGTTGACAGTGACAAATTATTGCCAATCCATTATTTTACTACTAACCATGACTGAGTGTGAGGCATGTTTTCCATTATGTACGTTTCATGCATATACATTTGAACAAAGAACAACATCACATTTAGTGTCTCACCATTTATTGAGTATGGAGACAAATAGCAAAGGTGTCTCAGGCAGTATTTGATCAATCTAAATACTGTGTAACCTACCAATAAATGTATATAGAGAGAAGTGCCGGGTGAGGTGGGGAGAACAATCTTACAAAGTTGCAGTCCAAAAAATTTAGTTTTACTATCTATGCCAAAAGCCTGAGCCTCTGATGGAGACAGTAGAACTGACATCAACGCATGCTTCAGTATTCCCCCTCTCTCTAGGAACATTCGTGTGCCCTGGTTACCAATGTAGCCAACCGTAGAGAAAGAGAAATGCCTTAGCAGTATGCAATCTTAAAATCGCGCGGTCCAGTGACACAAACTATACGGCAAAAGCCTGGGCTCCTGACGTGGACAATATAATTCTAATCACTGCATGTTACAATAGAAAAAACAATCAGTTTTTCACCTCGTCAAACTGATTCTATATTGTATTCAGTCTTCAAGATGCTCTAACAAGCATGTGTATCTGTAGTTGGTGCTCTTCAACTCTAAAATGCACTAGACAAAACCACAAAGAAAAAACAGCAGGTCTCAATGTCTAATAGTGAGTGAGTGAATCAGCTGAGCCTATGCATGCTGTATAGCACTTAGTTGATCTCTGGGAACAGGAGAGGAGAGCTGAATAGATCTTGGGAGACAAAAGTTAAAGACAATAATTCATCACAGAAATCATCACAGCAAAGTATTGTAGTTTATGAACTAGGAATGAACATCCCGACAGTCTAAAAAAATTACAACAACTGGGCTACTAGGAGAATGAAAGAGGCATGGTAATCTGCATCCTACTCCAACTATGCCTATTGACAGGGATAGTGTAGCATTTGTTATTTGTCAGCATGAATCAAATTAGTAAATCTTTATTTAACCTTTATTTAACTTGGCAAGTCAGTTAAGAACAAATTCTTATTTGCAATGACGGCCTACCAAAAAGCAAAAGGCTTCCTGCAGGGACGGGGGCTGGGATTAAGATTACAAATAAATGAAATAAAAATATAGGATATTACCTATCAGGATTATTTGTGAGGATAACATCAAGGAGAGTAGCCTTTTCTGGGTGTTTGGAGTCATTCCTTGTGGAATTGGTAATAATCTGAGAAGGATTTTGGGAGTCCCATTGCTTTAGGACTTGGTCAGGTGGTTTAAGCATGTCCCAGTTTAGGTCACATAGCAGGACAAATTCAGACTTAGTGTAAGGGGCCAGGAGAGAGCTTAGGCCAGGTAGGGTACAGGCCGGTGCTAATGGAGGACGATAACATCCAGCAACAATCAACAAAGAGCTATTTGAAAGTTTAATGCTTAAAACCAGCAAATCAAATTGTTTGGAGACAGACTTGGTGGAGACAACTGAGCACTGAAGGTGATCCTTGGTAAATATTGCCACTCCCCCACCCTTGAAAGATCTGTCTGGCCGAAAAAGGTTATAACCAGAAAGGTTAACGTCGGTATTCAAAACACTCTTTCTTAACCACATCTCAGTAATGACCAACACATTTGGATTGGAGCTGTGAACCCACAGTTTCAATTAATACATTTTAGGTAATAAGCTTCTAGTGTTAACTTGCAGAAAACCCAGGCTTTTACAAGAGCAGAAATCAGTGAAACAGATATCAGAGCACAAATCTTGTCTTAAATTATTACTTGGAATAATGATAGCTAAAGCTCCATGTCCTGGAATTACATGCTAGTACTAGTGATAAAGCTATCTGCTGTTAGATATATTTTTAGATACTACTGCGTTGTTAGATACTACTGCACTGGTGGAGCTAGGAACACAAGCATTTCGCTACACCCGCAATAACATCTGCTAAATATGTGTATGTGACCAATAAAATTAGATTTGCTCCTGCTAGCAAGCAACAGGTCTAATTGTTGTAGCTAGCTACATTGCTAAGGTTGATGCGTTCTAAATAAAGTTGGGAGTTATTTTACAGCTTGCATTGATGGTATCACATTTCTATAACTAAATAGATTACAAATATAAAAAGACAGAAATCACCAGCTGTGTTTATATACCTTAGGCACAGAGAACATGATTGGCAGATGTGAATAGCAGATGATAGTATCTGGATAGCACACAAATTTTGATTGGTTTACTATTTAGTACTTCGTAGCGTTTGCCTGTTCAGCTAGCGAGTGTCTCAAGCACAAATGCAAGCGGAGCAATCAAGGAGGGAATGGGAGCTTTCATGCAAGGCAAACTGGTTGCGGACTTCTAGGGGTTCAATGCAAGTGGTTTTCTCCATTGGTTTGAATGGGTAGTTGAGTAGGGCGAGACTTCAAAGAGTCAAGTCCTTCAAAACAGACAAACTGATGCGTAAAAAAACGCTGAAACTTAGTCAACCAATTGAAAACATAGAACTGCGTTTTTACCTAATTATTTCTACCCATCACACCGCTGTATTTGACATGCGTTTTAGTTTGAGCGGACCCTTGTAGGCCTATTGAGGTCTGGTGCAGTCCACAGTCAAACATTTATCGGTCACTGTTAGCCCAGTAAATGTATTGAAAGAGGATCCAGTGAATGTAGAGAAAGAGGCCATGGATGGCCACGGAGAGAAGAAAGAGCTATGAATCCATACTGTATTTTACTTATTTTCTAAAAAAAAATGCATGTCTTAGCATCAACAGGTTGTGTGTGTTGTTTTGTGGGTCAGAGCAAGATGAATGCTGTTTTGAGTAAAATATAACATGTTGAATGGGTCCTTATGGTTGTAACGTTAGTTGTATTGACAAAACACAATATGACAAAAAAAAATTGGAAATACATTATCCTAAAGGTATTGAGGAATCATCTTAGGTAATTGCAGATTTTGGCCAATAGGTGTCCTCCTAAGTGAATATATTGTATGTGATGGGAACAAGACGTGGGTTTTGAAATGTTATCCAGGGTTGCATACAATTCATGTGTATGTAAATCACACCTGGGTCCAAATTGTATTGTTTTCTTTCAAATATATTAGGTGGACTTGATTTACAGATGTGAATGTTTTATAGTTCCTGTGTAGGCTACAGTTTTTTTTATTTTTTGGAAAGGTAGGTGGCCACTTAACAGTTTAGCAGTTGAGTCAGTTGTCTGTATGTGAGTGAAAATAAATGCTAATCTCAAATGATATTGTTTTAGAGTTGATATAACCTATGTGCACAGTGATTCTGAATTATAATGTAAAACGCCAACAAACCAAAGCTAAAAGGAATAGATGATTCAAATGGACGATTTTTTCCAAATCCATCAACCAATCGATTTTTGAAGGATGTGTCGTGGCAGAATCAGATTTAGCTAAGTAACATAGATAGATAAGATGTTATTTTCATCATATGCTTGTGAGATACTTGTCATTAGAATCTTCTGAGCTAGGGATTGGTAACTTGGGGCCAGAGAGGGGAGAGGTCAGGCTTGTCTTCATATGTCAATGTATCTGTTAAACCATGTGGTGCTAAGTAGAATATTAGAAGGGGAGGAGGACAGAGTGGAACGTTGTTTTCTTATGGGAACGTTGTTTGTAACTATTCCTAAACCATGTGACGGGATGGAGTTATTAATTGGGGAACCATTTAGTTATCTCATACAATGTCTGTACGCCAGTCACTCCCTACTTTTCTCATAGGGGGAAGGAGTTTGGCCGTGTTTGGAACCATTGTATGTCCCCTCTGAGGTTGCCCTTATCTTGACCTAGTATTTGACCTAAGGGGCTCACTGTCTGATTTTGAGTTTGTCCAGGTTTGGGAGCATCTAGAAATGACAATTGATATATGCCATTGGATGAGGTAATGTTTTGGTAGACAGTGAAGTATCAAGCATGAGATTTAAACCTTGTCTTGGGAGATCAAACTGAACGATGATTTATAGCTGATGCTGTCTAGCGATAGGATACTCTTCTTTCGGGTAAAGGATTCTTTGTAAGTTGAGAGGGGTGGATCTTGGCTATAAATGAAACTAAGAATTGTTTTGTAAGGACTCTCAGAGAATTCATTGATAGACACTGAATTGATCTGAGAGTCAAAAAAGGGCTTTGGTGAAGCTTGTATATATATTGAAGATGGAATATATAATTTAACTCTGACTTGTGTGTGGTTGGCTCTCTCTCTCTCTCTATTGAGTAATACAGGAAATTACCACGACAGATGTCTCATGTTTATTGTGTTGTAAACTGATTAGGTAACACACTCTGTATGAACATTGTCTGGATGATGGCTTGTCTCTCTGCGATAATCAAAGTGTGAGGGTGTCAGTCAAGGACTTCAAAATCATTTCACTTTGCTATAATACAAGGTTAACGTTGGTATTCAAAACACTCTTTCTTAACCACATCTCAGTAATGACCAACACATTTGGATTGGAGCTGTGAACCCACACTTTCAATTGATCCATTTTAGGTAAGAATCTTCTAGTGTTAACATGCAGAAAACCCAGGCCTTTTACGAGAGCAGAAATCAGCGAAACAGGTATCAGAGCATAAGTCAGAATTGGGGCTGGCAACAGTAGATGGGCCAGAGTGTACATGCACATTTCCAGATATCATAAGCAGTAATACAATCAGGGCATGGCAGAGGACTAGGAGAGCTCTGCATTGTTGATTTTTTTTTAATGACATTCGAATGTGCATCAGATGGCAACAAGATCATATTGTACAGACATTTCATCAGGTAACATGAATACAAAGCCGGCAAGAGGTGGTTAGAATAGGATGGGAGGCCAAGAGTCAGTGTAATCAATAGAGAGTCAGAGTTCTGAGTGTGGGAACGAACAGTCTGTCCAACTGCTGGGTAAACAAGCAAGTTCATAGTCAACAAAGCACGCAAGAGTCATGAGGCAAATGGCATAAACCACAAGAAAAATATATAACGACTTGGGGCTAGCCATTGTAAGTTCAGAGTCACTCGCCCCAACAAGATAACTTGAGAGAGTATCGCTCTATGAGTCCAGTAGGCTATAAAAGTACAATATAAAATAAATAAATAGTAGGCCTATACTAGTTAATTAAATAATTTCTGAGTAAGCTCACATAATAAGCTTCACAAGTTAATTAACCTACCTAAAATTCTGATCAGTCCGAAGTCTGCGCTGTGTGTGTAAGTGCATGTGTGCTGGAGGCAAGCGAAAGCCCGGGAGAGAGGGGGGAGTGTGGCGGGGGTACCTATACCAGACAGGGGGAGACAGGGCAGATGGTGAACAGATCGCCAGATGGAATCCTAGTAGCAGTGCAGCAGTCAAAGATAGTAGGTGTCACACCCGTTTGGGAGAAGCTTTTTTTTCCGGGAGGCAGATTCCTTGTAGAAAATCCCATCCTCTATATTTCTTCAGTTACGGCGAATGGTCCTTTACGATGTCCAAACAAAGTTGTTCCGTGGCTGTTGTATTTTGGAGATTGCAAGGAGGATATATTCTGATGTGATCAAAGCAACAATATTGTTCCTTATTGAGGTAATTTACAGTTGAAGTGTCCTGGCTGCATGTCGGTAAAACATGTATCTAATGAGCTCTAGTGCGCCTAAAGTCATTTTCCAACGCGTTGTCACGTTATATCAGTTCTAGCGCTTTGTCGCTGGTATATCAGTTCTAGTGCTTTGTCGCTGTTATATCAGTTCTAGCGCTTTGTCGCCGTTATATCAGTTCTAGCGCTTTGTCGCTGTTATATCAGTTCTAGTGCTTTGTCGCTGTTATATCAGTTCTAGCGCTTTGTCGCCGTTATATCAGTTCTAGCGCTTTGTCGCCCTTATATCAGTTCTAGCGCTTTGTCGCCGTTATATCAGTTCTAGCGCTTTGTCGCCCTTATATCAGTTCTAGCGCTTTGTCGCTGTTATATCAGTTATAGCGCTTTGTCGCTGTTATATCAGTTTTAGCGCTTTGTCGCTGTTATATCAGTTCTAGCGCTTTGTCGCTGTTATATCAGTTCTAGCGCTTTGTCGCTGTTATATCAGTTTTAGCGCTTTGTCGCTGTTATATCAGTTCTAGTGCTTTGTCGCTGTTATATCAGTTCTAGCGCTTTGTCGCTGTTATATCAGTTCTAGCGCGTTGTCGCCGTTATATCAGTTCTAGCTCTTTGTCTCCCTTATATCAGTTCTAGCGCTTTGTCGCCCTTATATCAGTTCTAGCGCTTTTCGCTGTTATATCAGTTCTAGCGCTTTGTCGCCGTTATATCAGTTCTAGCGCTTTTTCGCTGTTATATCAGTTCTAGCGCTTTGTCGCCGTTATATCAGTTCTAGCGCTTTGTCGCCGTTATATCAGTTCTATCGCTTTGTCGCCGTTATATCAGTTCTAGCGCTTTGTCGCCATTATATTAGTTCCGTTATATCAATTCTAGCGCTTTGTCGCCGTTATATCAGTTCTAGCGCTTTGTCGCCGTTAAATCAGTTTTAGCGCTTGTTGCTGTTATATCAGTTCTTGCGCTTTGTCGCCATTATATCAGTTCTAGCGCGGTAATATGTTTTATGGAAAAAAAGTATGAAGTAGGTTACCTTCAGCATTTGTACAAATTATGCCACTGACAGGTGCCGATTGCTGGCCGGATACTTGCCAACATGTATCTGACTGTTCCATTCATAGGAATGCTCACAGCGAGGACATGTCTGCATGATGCTGATGAGAGCCCCCTTGCTGGTCTTCACTATGTTGCATGTTCGGCTGCAAATCTCTCGAACAACTGCAGCAGGCAATTTTATGAGGTGGTGTTGACTGGAAAAGGCCTTTGTCAGGGTGTTATAATAGACAGCCAAGTGGTAAATTGCATTTTGTTCTAAAGAAAGGACAAAGCTTTTTGCCAATGCACTTCACAACCAAAATGACTGTACTAGTTGTATCTGCATGGCTGGGAAATTAGCGTACTAGTTTATGAAGTCGGATATTTTGGAAAAAAACTTTTCACATAACATACATTACCTGTCGTTGTTGATGAAGCCATCTGTGTCATCAGGGCAGTAACTTGGGCCACTATCAGAGTAGTGATGGCATGTCCTTTTCATAACGGTAAAGGTGTCACAAGGGTACTTGTGTCGCATGACACACTTGTATTCTGAGATCTTACCTGATATGCTGTGAAAATAGCAAGTGAACAGTGAATTAAATAATTTTTGGAGGTCGCTAGACCATTGCAATCACATTGCTGTTATGATACCCAACGTTGCTCCTTCTGATAGGTCCGGCATCCATTCATGACCAAAGCATCAGTCTGGCACCCAACTGTGCACTTTGTCTAACAGAAAAACAGGGTCATCGATTGTCATCATCCCTCAATTATAATTATAAACTGGGTGGTTCGAGGCCTGAATGCTGATTGGCTTAAATGCTTGGTATATCAGACCGTACACCAGGGGTATGACAAAACTTTTATTTGTACCGTTGATAACCAGCTGATAATAGCAATAAGGCACCTCGGGGGGTTGTGGTACACTATATACAAAGGTATGTGGACACCCCTTCAAATTAGTGGATTTGGCTATTTCAGCTTTTGCTGACAGTTGTATAAAATCGAACACACAGCCATGCAATCTCCATAGACACACATTGGCAGAAGAATGGCCTTACTGAAGAGCTCAGTGACTTTCAATGTGCCATCATCATAGGATGCCACCTTTCCAACAAGTAAGTTTGTCAAATTTCTGCCCTGCTAGAGCTTCCCCGGTCAACTGTAAGTGCTGTTATTGTGAAGTGGAAACGTCTAGGAGCAACAACGGCTCAGCCACGAAGTAGTAGGCCACACAAGCTCACAGAACGGGATCACAGAGTGCTGAAGCATGTAGCGCATAAAAATGATCTGTCCTCGGTTGCAACACTCACTACCGAGTTCCAAGCTGCCTCTGGAAGCAACATCAGCATAATAACTGTTCGTCGGGAGCTTCATGAAATCGGTGTCCATGGCCGAGCATCCGCACACAAGCCTAAGATCACCATGTGCAATGCCAAGCGTCGATTGGAGTGGTGTAAAGCTCACCTCCATTGGACTTGGGAGCAATGGAAACACATTCTCTGGAGTGGTGAATCACTCTTCACCATCTGGCAGTCCGACAGACTAATCTAGGTTTGGCGGATGCCAGGAAAACGCTACCTCCCCCAATGCATAGTGCCAACTATAAAGTTTGATGGAGAAGGAATAATGGCCTTGGGCTGTTTTTCATGGTTCGGTCTAAGTCCCTTAGTTCCAGTAAAATTACATTTTAACGCTACAGCATACAATTACATTTTAGACGATTCTGTGTGTCCAACTTTGTGGAAACAGTTTGGGGAAGACCCTTTCCTGTTTCAGCATGACAATGCCCCTGTGCACAAAGCCAGGTCCATACAGAAATGGTTTGTTGAGATCGGTGTGGAAGAACTTGACTGACCTGCACAGAGCCCTGACCTCAACTCCATCGAACACCTTTGGGATGAATTGGAACGCCGACTGCGAGCCAGGCCTAATCGCCCAACATCAGTGCCCGACCTCACTAATGCTCTTGTGGCTGAATCGAAGCAAGTCCCTGCAGAAATTTTCCAACATCTAGTGGAACGCCTTCCCAGAAGAGTGGAGGCTGTTATAGCAGCAAAAAGGTGTGACCAACTCAATATTAATGCCTTTGAGTTTGGAATGAGATGTTTGACGAGCAGGTGTCCACATACTTTTGGTCATGTAGTGAATGGCCAATATACCAAGGCTGTGTCCAGGCACTTCACATTGTGTCGTTTCATGAGCTAAAATATCCCAGAAATGTTCCATACGCACAAAGAGCTTATTTCTATCAAATGTTGTGCACAAATTAGTTTACATCCCTGTTAGTGAGCATTTCTCCTTTGCCAAGATAATCCCACCACCTGACAGGTGTGGCATTTCAAGAATCTGATTAAACAGCATGATCATTACACAGGTGCACCTTGTGCCGGGGACAATAAAAGGCCACTAAAATGTGCAGTTTTGTCACACAACACAATGCCACATATGTCTCAAGTTTTGAGGGAGCATGCAATTGACACACTGACTGCAGGAATGTCCACCAGAGCTGTTGCCAGAGAATTACATTTTTATTTCTCTATCGTAAGCTGCCTCCAACATCGTTTTAGAGAATGCCCAACTGGCCTCACAACCGCAGACCATGTGTATGGTGTTGTGTGGGCGAGAGGTTTGCTGATGTCAATGTTAAAACTAATGTTGGTTAAACATTTTTTGGGTAAAAGTCAAAGATAATAGTTTCAGTATATTGTAGTTTTTAAACATTATTTTATATTTTTTCATGATTCGTTTTTGTTTTTTTATTTCAATTTACTATAATAAATTTGCGACTTACTGAACCAAGTCCCATTAGTCTCCAGCTGCACAACATACGTCATCAATTGGAGCACCAGGCGTGTCCATATTGCCAAATATGATAAATGACGTTGCGAAGATGGTCGACTGATCTTTCTAACAATGTAAATATATGTCCGCAAAGGCGAAAGGCAGGCCTAAGGCGGCGAGATCAGCTGGGAACATTCTCGCCAATGGTCTTTTGTAGAAAACATATCAATACACAACTGCCAAGTACCTCAACTCCAAGATGATTTCATCCACGGAGTTTAGCGCAGGCTATAGTTTATTTTTTCTAAAATTAACCTCCGACTCCTTTGAGTCTATGCAGACGATACTCGTAAACTAAAATGCGTAAACTCTTACTGTGTACCTCTGTTTGTGCTCTGCTGTTGCGTGCTTTTCTTTGTTTGAAATCCATAATTTGTCATAAAACGTTAATCAAATAAAACCACGAACTGTTTTCTCATTGCTGTTTCTCTAAATTGGCAACTCGGCTCGAATGCACTTGCCAATCGACTCTCAACAAGGAAACAGTCGGTGGTTGTATTTGATTAATATTTCATTAAAACGTATGGATCTCAGCAAACAAAGGCACGTAACAGAGGTTAGATATAGGTACACGGTTAGGGTTTAAGAATTGACATGTTGAAGTATCAGCTGCATAGCGACTTGAAGGAGTCGCGGTTCATTTCAAAAACTTTAGTCTGCTCTCAAGTCTGTGGATGGCAATAACCACCTAAGCATTATGAAACTTCTATTCGATAAAGTAAGCCTCACCTAGCAAAATAGCAATTCCCTCTAATCTTGATCAAATTTGACACTCAATAGGCAGGTTTCCATTGATCCAGGTTTATTAGACAAAAGCAGTGTCGCAACAACAAAAACATTTTGGCATGTGTAATGGAAACTACAGGACTAGGAAAACTTTTGTTAAAGATTGACAACCTTTTGATCTGTTGGAGAGGGTGAGATTTTTATTTTGTCTAACTTTCTTTATTGCGACAAATGATGGAAATGCTTTTGGAATAAATTATTGCTGAATAATTGAAGGTACACGGGCATTTGATGTCATCACATAACTATAAATCAATCAAATGTATTTATAAAGCCCTTTTTAAATCAGCCAATGTCACAAAGTGCAATACAGAAACCCAGCATAAAACCCCAAACATGGCAAGCAATGCAGATGTAGAAGCACTGTGGCTAAGAAAAACTCCCTAGAAAGGCAGGAACCTAGGAAGAAACCTAGAGAGGAACCAGGCTCTGAGGGATGGCCAGTCCTGCTTCTGGCTATGCCGGGTGGAGATTATAACAGTACATGGCCAAGATTTTCAAAGGTTCATAGATGACCAGCAGGGTCAAATAATAATAATCACAGTGGTTGTAGAGGGTGCAACAGGTCAGCACCTCAGGAGTAAATGTCAGTTGGCTTTTCATAGCCAATCATTCCGAGTTAGAGACAGCAGGTGCGGTAGAGAGAGAGTCGAAAACATCATGTCCGGTGAACAGGTCAGGGTTCCATAGCCGCAGGCAAAACAGTTGAAACTGGAGCAGCACCACGACCAGGTGGACTGGGGACAGCAAGGAGTCATCAGGCCAGGTAGTCCTGAGGCATGGTCCTCCAAGAGGAGAGAAAGTTAGAGGGAGCATACTTAAATTCACACAGGACACCGGATAAGACAGGATAAATACTCCAGATATAGCAGACTGAACCTAGCCCCCGATACAAACTATTGCAGCATAATTACTGGAGGCTGAGACAGGAGGGGTTGGGAGACACTGTGGCCCCGTCCGACGATACCCCCAGACAGGGCCAACCAGGCAGGATATAACCCCACCCACTTTGACAAAGTACAGCCCCCACACCACAAGAGGGATATCTTCAACCACCAACTTACTACCCTGAGGCAAGGCCGAGTATAGCCCACAAACATCTCCCCCACGACACAAACAGGAAGATCACGTCAGTGACTCGACCCACTCAAGTGACGCACCCCTCTTATGGGCGGCATGGAAGAGCACCAGTAAGCCAGTGACTCAGCCCCCATAATAGGGTTAGAGGCAGAGAATCCCAGTGGAGAGAGGGGAACCGGCCAGGCAGAGACAGCAAGGGTGGTTCGTCGCTCCAGTGCCTTTCCGTTCACCTTCACACCCCTGGGTCAGACTACACTCAATGATAGGACCTACTGAAGAGATGAGTCTTCAATAAAGACTTAAAGGTCGAGACCGAGTCTGCGTCTCTCACATGGATAGGCAGACCATTCCATAAAAATGGAGCTCTGTAGGAGAAAGCCCTGCCTCCAGCTGTTTGCTTAGAAATTCTAGGGACAATAAGGAGACATGCGTCTTGTGACCATAGCGTACGGTCCCATCGGAAAGATGCTTTGTTGGTTAGCAGTAAAACCTTGAAATCAGCCCTAGCCTTAACAGGAAGCCAGTGTAGAGAGGCTTGCACTGGAGTAAAATGATCAAATTTTTTGGTTCTAGTCAAGATTCTAGCAGCCGTGTTTAGCACTAACTGATGTTTATTTAGTGCTTTGTCCGGGTAGTTTGTATGTTCTTCAAAAGAAAGATCATGGTCCAGAGTAACGCCGAGGTCCTTCAGTTTTATTTCAGAAGACTGTACAACCATCAAGATTAATTGTTAGATCCAACAGAATATCTTTGCTTCTTGGGACCTAGAACTAGAATCTCTTTTGTCCGAGTTTAAAAGCTCCACTCCACATTTCATTCTAAATGCCTAATACTTGCAAAATAAAAAATGTAAACTATAAAAAATTATGTTTCTTTACAGGACAAGGATTGCCCTGACTTTCAAGAATGCCTTAATAGCTTCGCCTTGCTTTTCTGGTTGGCTAGCAAGTTTCACCATCCAATTATTTCAGATCTAGAGCTCACCAGTTTGAAGTTCTAAAACCGGGAAATTAGTGACCTCTGGTTGGTTCAGCCATCCCTATCGGAAAAATTTATGGGAAAAATAATGCTTAAAATAAGTGCTAAAGTTAACACAGGCTTAAGATATTTTATACATTTCGTTCTATTAAATAGTAACAGTAATTTAACATTACCATTATGAATTATGAAGCCTTTGTGCTTTTTTTATTACATACATTCTTCAAAATTCACAAAAAGTGATGTTAGCTGATGAAGATTATCTCATAGAACAAAACGTATAAAATCTAACCCTGTGTTTCCCACATACCTTATTTTCGGCGTTTATCCAAAAACCCTACAAAAATGCCATTCATTTTCCCAATAAGCTTTTTCCAACGAACCATGATAGGAGTTAGTGCCTACAATAAACCGCCATCACTATTTCTCTCTATTGGAGTGCAAGTTTCACCATAGCAAAATGATGGCACATGAGAATTATTAGAATATGGCTAATATAACCCTGGGCACAGGAACGCGCCCTCAATCTGCCTGGACAGATTCTGGGTGGAGTTGACCCTACTGCTTCGCCTCTTCCTTTCTGATAGGCTATAGCCTGTCCCTGGAGGATTCAGACCCGCCATTTTCCTGTAAGCCTCCAGTCCATTAGAGCCAGCAGGGGGAGGCGAAGTAGAAAAGGGAACAGACTTATTCAGTGGGAACTAAAGAGAGAGGGAGACTCAGCCAGTGCGAGAGAAAGAGAGAGGGGGAGTCAGTTAGTGCGAGAGAAAGACTTTGTTAGGAGAGTGAGCTCATTCGGAATTGACAAGAAGTAAAAACTCTAGGTTTGTATCCAATATAATATACAACCAAACTTCAATTTCACCCTCAAAAATCGTGTATGTGGACTACATATCACCCTGGGATTTAGCTACAAGGGTAACGTTCCTGCCGTCTCATTTTCTCGTCTTTATTTTGTGTCATGTGGCAGAACTGTGGAAGCTACAGAGGACAATAGCGATTCCACAGGATTTGAAACATTTGTTCTATATCTTAATACAGAAGTGCAAAGATGTCTGGGCAAAGCATTACGGACAGGATAACCGCAGCTCAACACAGTGTTACCGGATCTGCGGTGGCAAAAACTGTGTGCAAGGCGACTACGCATGAAATTATGGGGCCGAAAAAGAAACATTTAGATTGTAAGTATCAATATGTCGGCGAGTTGCCACAATGTTGCGTTTGATCAAGCGTGTGTATTCGTTAGAAATTGTTTGGACTCTGGTTGAGGCCTACGAACATAAACGGACCCGTAGGCTATAATCAAGTAGTTCTTGTCTGATGTTCGCTGATGTACCTATGAAATGATGCGAGATTATCTAGAAATGTTCTACAATTACCCTAAATTCGAGTCAGATGTCATGCTGTCAATTTTCAATTGCAATTAGCCTTGGCACGTGCTTGGCATGTAAACAATGAGATTAACTGGATTACAATCACGTCATAGCCTATAGGCTTATTGTAACGTTTTAAACTTTTCAAGAAATGGTTTGACTTCCACCAAGGATGATGGTTCTAATAAAATTATAGGTAATGCAATTATTTAATAATATAAATCTGATAACTACTCTAATTTGTTTGTGCTGGCTTCTATTGAGACGTGCATGGTCCATTTATCTCCTTCCAATAGCGACTTTACTTGCTTACAGGCAATTTACTGTCCATTGAGTGTGCCTACATGATCGTATGCTCTGCGAACCTAGACGTTATCAGAGGGTTTCTCCTCCCAGTATTTTTGGCTGACTCAGTTCTTTAGTCGTTCAATGGGGAACCTCGACAGACACGTAACTTTTAGTGTCATTGCCCGCAAGATGGTCTGACTAGGTATGTAAAAGACATACCCTATGCACTTCCTGACATTTGACCATAGTTGAGTCACAGTTTTTCATTCAGTCAGTTTTTCCCCTTTTTGGCACCTATGGATAAGACCCAGTTATCACAGTGGGGAGTGATTTATGCCTATTAGGGATCAGGGGACCATTAGCCTTGGCCTAGGTGGCCATGATGTTGGGAATAAAGCGGGGACACAGGTTCACACCCCCAACTCTTGAGATAAGTACCATGGGATCTTTGTGACCAGATCACAGTGCACCACACCTTATACCACACCAATGTTATATGGTTCATGAGCATTGTGAAATCAACTTGCATGCACATAATACACAATAAAATAAACAGTGAATCAGGCAAGTAATCTGGGAAGGAATTACTGAAATTAGAACTCTACTTAATCCAACCATGTGTTGGTATATTTGATGAGCAATGTATGTGTAGGAGAATGATCTACATAAAGGAATGGAAGTGATTTCTCACTATAAATATTTTCTATTGAAGCATGTCATGTGTGCTCAGAGTACTGCAGTGATGTTTTGCTCTATTTAAAGTCCCTAATACAACAGGCTACCTACCCAGGTTTTTCTGGTTCTTCCTTCTGAATCCAACCAAAATTTGACTTGCACTTTATCCAAACCCCTCCAAAAGACACGCATATACAGTGCATTCGCTAAGTATTCAGACCCCTTGACTTTTCCCAAATTGTTAAGTTACAGCCTTATTCTAAAATGGATTATATAAATGTGTTCCCTCATCAATCTACACACAATATCCCATAATGACAAAGCAAAAACAGGGTTTTAGAAATGTAATACATTTTAGAATAAGTCTGTAATGTAACAAAATGTGGAAAAAGGGAAGGGGTCTGAATACTTTCCGAATGTACTGTATACACTGAGTGTGCAAAACAGGAACACCTACCTAATATTGAGTTGCACCCCCTTTTGCCCTCAGAACAGCATCAGGATTTGATACCAGCAACCCTCCAGTTGCCAGTTCACTTCCCGTCAAATTTCTCCTGTCAGACCTAGGATTTGAACTGGCAACCCTCTGGTTTCTGGCTTGCGCCTCGAATCGCTAGGCTACCTGCCGCCCCATAAATCCAGGGCTCCCCAAATACACCAAAGCAGACCCAGATAGACTGCTGAACAACTAATCAAATGGCCTTCTGGATTGTTTACATTGACCCCCCCCCCACCACCTCACCTTTGATTTTTACCCCGCTGATTGATACTCGCTGTTTATTATTTATGCATTTTCACTTCTTCTTTTTTTATTTGTTATTTTTACAAATGACCTCGACTAACCTGTATCCCCGCACATTGACTTGGTACCGGTACCCCCTGTACATAGCCTCGTTATTGTTATGTACATTCGTTACTTTTTGATTAGATAAAAACATTTTTTTAAGCTTTCGGCTATTTAGAAAATATTTGATTAACTCTATTTCTTGAACTGCATTGTTGGTTAAGGGCTTGTAAGTAAGAATTTCACGGTAAGGTCTACACCTGTTGTATTCGGCGCATGTGACAAAAGTATTTGATTTGAGATAAAACCAGGGTCAGACCCACCTCCAGACCAGGATTCGAAAGCGCAGGGTCTGATAACCCGGGATTACCCTAAATCACAGTGGCGGAGGTGCATAAATATGGCGTCCTCCATGCACTTACCAGAATTGCCTCGTTTACTAAGTTCGCTGTATTGTTCATGGCTCTTACTCTACACATTTAAAAAAAATATAATAATAATGTTTTTGCTAATAGCACAGTATACTTGAGCCATAAGACGCTGGCAATTTGAAAAACTGAAAGTAGACTGTGCTGATATAATGATGCATTGAACCATGTTGCACGCCTTAGCGCCAAATCTCTGTGGATTGTGCTAAAACAATCACGTCATATCTGAATCCCGACATCTCCATGTACCTTCACCATTGACAAATCAAGTGAACTTCATCTTAAAAGTCCTCAAACTGTCCACACATTTTACTGGATTAAAACAATAGGGGACCTCAACGTACCACCGACGCATGTGCTTTGCAGACATACCTATGTTCTTGTCTGTTTTTTCAGGGGATACCTGGAAAGTTGGTGTGCTACTGTTATATGTTGCAGATCTATGTGATAAGTATTTTCCAAGGAGAACTAGTTCACCAGAAAACAACCTCTTGTAATGTTGCAAGGAGTGTGGCTGGTGAAAGAGAAAAAAGGCACAAGCAGGTCTCAATGAAAATGACATTAGCAGTGGTTAAGCCTTTCCCCTTCCAACAAACTGACGTTGTGATTGCATGTTGACGCACAACAATAACACCTACATAAGAGTGCATCAAGTCTTGTTCATGAAAAACTGGAGGTATCAAGTATTTATGGCCAACAGATTTAGTCACCAGCAGAACCATCTTCTGTTACAGTGACTATTTACAATTACAATAGCCAGCCTTCTCAATGACTGAATAGGTTTTAAGTTGGCATTAGCATTACCCTTTTCGACTGTATCCTGGTTTATGGTGGTGGTAAACTTTGTTCAGACTCAGTCTAGGTTGGTTTTTAATCTAGTCTATTCCGTCTCTTCCTGGTGTTTGCCCTTGCCGTGTCGGGTTACTCCCGTTTTAATGGGTTTTAATTCTGGGTCATTCTCAGCACCCTAGCATCAGTGCTGAAGCAGATTGACTGCAGACATCGCCACATCAATAGCTGTTCACACCATGCTGCTTATTTGCATACGTCTCGGTTTCGGTGACTAGAGACTGAAACCAATTTCCTGCTGGGCACTATTTTTAGCAGTGGCTCCGTAATAAGAAATGTCATGTGTGGTGTTTGACGGCGGTTTTGAAGGGCATGTCTGAAACTCGAAGCTAAAAGAGTGTGTAGAGGCCATACCTCACTGACTCCTGTCCCTAGAAGGCTTCTTGATTGTCTTCTCCTTGATAAGGAGGCTGCTGGGGAGGGCCTCAAGGCTCCTTTTGTCGTCTGGGGGTGGCAGGAGCGGAGCAGGAATGTCACAAAGGTTGGAGGTACTTCAGGAGGGCCGGCAGCACTTGGAGTTGGCGTTTCCTCAGACCGAAATAGCAGTGGTGTGTCTAGCTCCCCTCCGGTCTGATTTGTACGCAAGATATGGCCTCTTTCTCTTAGCTCCTTTGATTTGGGTTGGGTTTCCGGCCAGTGTCCGCATTCTTTAACACGGCCTGTTAAATAAACTCCACCAAACAACTTTGAGACTTAACAGTTACCAGAGAGGGGGGGAAAAATGTGCAAAGGTCAAATTGTAGTCTTTTCCACGCTATGAGCCTGCTCTTGTTTTCTGGTCTGCTCTGGTTAAGAGCAGGTGTAAAATTTGCTCCAAGATGACTGTTCTTGCAATTTTAGAAATATAGATCTATCTATAAGCTATAGCCTAAAACTTTAGTATTCAGTTTGTTTTAATCGGTGCAACATACCCAACTCAATATTGCACCCATCTATTTACAGAGAGGGAAAAAGACTGTCATTTTATTGCATGTTAGGGATTTTATGGTTTAATTGCTTTTACGCTAACCCATTTCTGTCCATCCCAAAGTACAAGGGTCAATCGCGAGTGTAGTCTATTTGATGCTTTAGGGACTTTTCAACCACTGTAAATGGAACATTTATTTTGTCATTGTGTCACTAAACTTGTTTTGCGTCCCAAAACAGGATGTGTGATCATAATGAGGTAATGAAGTATAGTTCCCAACTTCCCACATCACCTGCCACTTGATATGATGGCTACATTTGGTGAACAATAAAGTAAAAACATATTTTAAAAAAAAGTCTGTGATGAGGACCTTTGTACTTGACTATAACGTCACCTTCCTTCAGTGAGTCAGCATGCCTGAAATTCCATTTGGAATTGTTCCCTTTTGATTGCGTCCTTTGTGTGTGTTTGTGCAAAGTTCTTTACAATTGGGCAAACATGATGATGATGATGATGATAGTTAAACCTTGTTTATTTCCAGAAGGAATTTACTTTGAAGTCTTAATTTCTTATTCGAGCTCAGGCATAAATCTCTCAATACATGCCCTAAACCAAAGTAATCACACAGGAGGGAGTAGATACGATAGTCCCTCAGCGACAGTAGCTGGGTGGCGTGGTAGCAATCACCTGACAGTACCTCAGTGGTCCAAATGATCTGGACACAGATCTAGGGTCAGCACACTTCTTTTTGGATGGAAACCTCAACACTGACTTTCCTATCATTTTTCTCATATGAAAATGCAAATACCAGGTATCCATGTTGTATTGTAGCTACTTTACTAAAAAAGGTTTTCCGATTACTGGTGAGACTGAAACTAGGAAGAACGAGTTTACCTGCTCTTGTTACTTTGATTATAATGTAAGCCTACAATATATGTGTTGTACAAAACACTTGTTTTGGTTCCTGGACCTATTTGCATCACAATAGAGGTTAGCTGCATGGGACAAGGTGTTATGTCACTTGAACACGCAACCACCTCCTACTTAAGGCCCTGAGTAGGAGTGGGCTTCATTTAGATAATTAACCAGAAATGTAAAATGTTATTTTAGAACAGTGTTAAGTTGTGAGGACATCTCTCTCCTCTGTGCATGTGGTAATACTGATTACTGAGCAAGCGTGTTCTATAGGATCCAAGCTTATTCTGGTAGCTTGACTTGTGAGTCAATCCTGCAACATGATGCTCCCTAGAATCTGCTGAGGGTAAGGGGCATGATCCATGTAGGTTTCAAACCTCAGCAGTGTGTAGAGTGGAACCCTCAAGCACTTCAGTGACCCATAGCTCTTTTCTTGTTTGTGGTCTGTATTTTAAATGGAGACAACCATATGCAGTCAAACTGGTGACCATAATATTCTCCCTGCTGAGCAAGGAAGCACGTTTAGAATTCAATGCATTTGAGTTGACATTGCATGTTGAGTAAGCCTACATGGATTCAAAATGTGGACAAGGAGGATTGGTACTGAAGCAGTCAGTTGGGTCAGGCCAGAGGACACGCTAACACATGCAGCATGAGAGGCTCTGCCACAGGTTCAACCTTACCCCCCCCCCCCTGCAGAACGCAGCCCACTCAGAGCATGTGACCGCAGTGGCATCGAATGACAGTCCCTCAAAAAGAGTGCTGACACCGCCTGCCCTACTGAATGGAGCCCACTGTAACTCTGAAAAGCCTTTGCGATTCAGTGTCATGATTCAAAGCTGCGAACCAGGCACTACCATCAAATACTCATTCTTTAACCTCCATATTCCGAGCTTGATTTCTATCTGTATTGGCCCATCTCATAGATTAACCTCATTAGCCATTTGTCTACAATGAAGTGAAGTGGGCAGTTTGCCTTCAGTTCAGGGTATTTAGCAAGATTTTTAAAGATTGACCCACTCTGGTCTTACTATACCTGTGTTGTGATCACTGAATTATTTTAGCATGGTCAACTCTATCATTATAAAATGATTGGATCATATCATCCATGAGCTGGTCCCTAATATAGAGGAAAAAAGGAAACTGGTTACAAATGCCACTGATGCAAATGCAGACCTTGAAAGAGCCACCGACTACTCTAAATGAAAATTGTTCAATGCACTGTAATCATCTTGCATCTGTCCACTGCAAGATCACGTAGTGAACTAACTTAATTGTACTCCCCTGGAACATATCCCTCTACAATTTCAGGAAATGAAAATTCTTAAAGGGGGGGAATCCTCTGGAAATTGACTGAATTGACTATAGTGTTAACGCTACTGTTCTGCTTTATATATATTTACTGGAGGAGGTTGAGCCTTGATTCAAAGCTGTATGCTACATCAATGCCATGTTTAGGGAAGTGCAAAACATTTTTTTTGTGGGTTAACACTAGAGATCGACTGATTTAATCGGAATGGCCGATTTTAATTAGGGCCGATTTCAAGTTTTCATAACAATCGGAAATCGGTATTTTTGGACACCGATTTGACCGATTTTTATTTTTTTTAAATAAAAATATAAAAATAAAAACACATTTTTTTACACCTTTTATTTTACTAGGCAAGTCAGTTAAGAACACATTCTTATTTTCAATGACAGTCTAGGAACGGTGGGTTAACTGCCTTGTTGAGGGGCAGAACGACAGATTTTTACCTTGTCAGCTCGGGGATTCAATCTTGCAACCTTACGGTTAACTAGTCCAATGCTCTAACCACCTGATTTACATTGCACTCCACGAGGAGCCTGCCTGTTACGCGAATGCAGTAAGAAGGTAAGTTGCTAGCTAGCATTAAACTTATCTTATAAAAAAACAATCAATCATAATCACTAGTTACAACTACACATGGTTGATGATATTACTAGTTTATCTAGCGTGTCCCGCGTTGCATATAATCGATGCGGTGCGCATTTGCGAAAGGACTGTCGTTCTAACGTATCCCTAACCATAAACATCAATGCCTTTCTTAAAATCAATACACAGAAGTATATATTTTTAAACCTGCATATTTAGCTAAAAGAAATCCAGGTTAGCAGGCAATATTAACCAGGTGAAATTGTGTCACTTCTCTTCCGTTCATTGCACGCAGAGTCATCGTATATGCAACAGTTTGGGCCGCCTGGCTCATTGCGAACTAATTTGCCAGAATTTTACGTAATTGACATAACATTGAAGGTTGTGCAATGTAACAGGAATATTTAGACTGATGGATGCCACCCGTTAGATAAAATACGGAACGGTTCCGTATTTCACTGAAAGAATAAACGTTTTGTTTTCGAGATGATAGTTTCCGGATTCGACCATATTAATGACCTAAGGCTCATATTTCTGTGTGTTATTATGTTATAATTAAGTCTATGATTTGATAGAGCAGTCTGACTGAGCGATGGTAGGCAGCAGCATGCTCGTAAGCATTCATTCAAACAGCACTTTCGTGTGTTTTGCCAGCAGCTCTTCGCAAGCACAGCGCTGTTTATGACTTCAAGCCTATCAGCCTAATGGCTGGTGTAACCGATGTGAAATGGCTAGCTAGTTAGCGGGGTGCGCGCTAATAGCGTTTCAAACGTCACTCGCTCTGAGACTTGGAGTAGTTGTTCCCCTTGTTCTGCATGGGTAACGCTGCTTCGAGGGTGGCCGTTGTCGATGTGTTCCTGGTTTGAGCCCAGGTAGCGGCGAGGAGAGGGATGGAAGCTATACTGTTACACTGGCAATACTAAAGTGCCTATAAGAACATCCAATAGTCAAAGGTATATGAAATACAAATCAAATAGAGAGAAATAGTCCTATAATTCCTATAATAACTACAACCTAAAACTTCTTACCTGGGAATATTGAAGACTCATGTTAAAAGGAACCACCAGCTTTCATATGTTCTGAGCAAGGAACTTAAACGTTAGCTTTCTTACATGGCACATATTGCACTTTTACTTTCTTCAACACTTTGTTTATGCATTATTTAAACCAAATTGAACAGGTTTCATTATTTATTTGAGGCTAAATTGATTTTATTGATGTATTATATTAAGTTAAAATAAGTGTTCATTCAGTATTGTTGTAATTGCCATTATTACAAATACATAAAAAAAATTGGCCGAAATTTATTTTTATTTTTTAAATTATTTTTATTAATATTTTTTATTTTTTTAAATCGGTATCGGCTTTTTTTGGTCCTCCAATAATCGGTATCGGCGTTGAGAAATTATAATCAGTCGACCTCTTAACACTGATCGCCGTTTGCAGTGAATAAAGTAAAGCCTTTTTCAATGCATATACAGTAATCCCTCGTTTATCGCGGGGGTTACGTTCCGAAAATGACCCGCGATAAG
This sequence comes from Salvelinus alpinus, assembly GCF_045679555.1. Lineage (NCBI taxonomy): Eukaryota > Metazoa > Chordata > Actinopteri > Salmoniformes > Salmonidae > Salvelinus > Salvelinus alpinus. The sequence goes on from NC_092086.1 coordinate 70,264,782, forward strand.
TGAAATCCGCGAAATAGAAAACTTTTTTTTTTTTTACAATTAGCAACTATTACATGTATACAAATACAGTGACTCACGTGTAGGCCGTTTCACTGCTCTTCAGACTGGGCCGCTGCATCCTGACTGCGCTCTGCAGTGTTCTCTTCTTCTGAAGCCCGCGGTGCAGGTGTGTTTGTTCGGGAGAAGAACATAGTGATAGGCAGCTGTTGTCGCTCTTTTTTCTTCTTTGCAAAAAGATCCTTGTACACCGACATGCCACCATCGATTACGTTGGAGAACTGTAATGAACGGCTCATCAAAGGGTCCCATTCCTCAGCTACTCGCTTAAGTTCAGTGGCCATTCGCACCATGGTTGCTAAGCGACCAAGCGTTAGTCCTTCCTTCCTTCCTGGCCAACTTAATGTAAATTTGCCAAGCTGTTTTATGTACGTACACATAACTGCACGAGACGACAAAATGATAGCACAATTCGTAGCATGTTTTGATACAAGAAGCGGGAGTGAGTTTTTAGCGAATCAGAATGCAGAGCACAATGCACAAAAAAAAAAAAAAAAATGCATTATGAAAATCCGCGAAATAGCGAATCCGCGTTAAGTGAACCGCGAAGTGGCGAGGGATCACTGTATTCGCAATGGATGGGTAAAATAAAAAAAGGTACGTTACCATTGGTTGTGTTCTTTAAGCTCCACTACACCGCAGGCTTGGGAAATAAACTCACTTCCTGAGTGTCAACAGCCGGGCAGGATGTTGATTTTATATGTATGTGTGCATTCCAAATATGTCAGGAAGCTGATTGTTTGTTAGGGTAGGAAAATAGTAATACCCTTTTGATCGGCTTTCTGTCATTTATTATGAAAGCGTATCGTCTGTCCACTCTGTCTCCCCACTAGGGCTGGGCGGTATACCGTATTTTACCATGTACTGGTATTGATGCATGGACCGGTTTGGGTTTTTACTTTACCTTCTGTAACGGTATTTGAATGTTTGGTTTGTTAAATGTTTAAATGTGATACGCCGCGTGTAACGTCCGTTTTTATAGTTTACTCCGCTACTTGGGTATCCCTCTCCGCTCTCTCTCTCCACGCCGCTTTCCACACAGACCTAGTCCCACCCCCTGTCACTCAAGGAGCGCATTTGTTGTTGCTTGACCTCGAGACACTTTACACGAGAAACTTTCGTTCGGTCAATGCAACGTTGTTTCCAATTTGATCTTAATATAAATCCACAAGTGTTTTATAGTTGCAATATTAGTTTGTTTCTTACATCTGCAAACAGCTAGTTTGTATTTTCTTAGCAAGTTAAGCTAAATCGTGTTAGCTACCTAGCTAACTAGCTAATAAAAGTACAGAGTCAGAGCAATAACTCGTCCATGGCATTTTCATTCGTTGTCATGTCAAACACTGTATTCAAAGTGCCCACTATTATTTCTATTTCCATGATTCCAAAAGTTCACCCAAGTGTTTTGATCTAAATCGCAATTGCAACATTTGGTTAAAAATAAGGCCTAGTATTTTTGCCCATATCGTGACAGTGGAAATGATCTCAAATGTGGAATTGCAGAAATTGATGGAAATGCAGGAAATTTAGGTTGAAGTTGAATTGAACAGTATAAAACAATCAGAATGGAAAAAGACCCATTGAAATAATTTAGAATATATGTTGCCACCCTAGGGTCACACACTACTCTTTAAGCAAATTTAGAACTTTTATTAATCAAAATCAAAAAATACTGTCATAGCGTCAAAAATTAGAAAAATACTATGATATCATATTTTGGTCATATCGCCCCAGCCCTGCTCCCCACACACCATTTGAATAGAGCGCTGCGACGATTTGACAAATTGGTCTTTGGCTTATGGCATTTCAAGTATGCACAGTTTTTGTGTGATTTGAAAATGTCTTCCACAAAACGATTCAACTCAACTTTCTAAATGAACTTGTCTACCTTCCCAACCAAAAGAAATCCACTTCTGGGGACATGTTCTTCAAACTCAAGCCTAGTTTTTGTAATTCAGTCGTCGACAAGCAATTAGTTGTACCACAAATTACTCTTTATTTAGATGTTGAACCCTTGTAGGCCTATAGCTTCACTATGGTGTCCTCCAAGCTCATGTTTATGGGTGGCATCTGTCTCTTCAAAATGAATAGTGTCATTGACAAGGCTCGTAACGCTATACTGTACACTTCATGTGGTTTTTTTCTGTCGAACAGATGTACTTATAGGCTAGATTTGGGTTCTGCCGGAGGCAGGAAGTGTTTTGGGGTAATTAATGCTACCCATTTTTTTTCCCAATAAGTGGGAAAAAAAAGGGCTTCATTATTATAATCTTCCCCCTGTAAACCTTGTGTTCTGCTGAGCTTATTGGAACTGTTTGCCAAAGCCATCAGTCTGTTCCTTGCATGTTTGGCCCTTGAAATCTGGTTTGTTAATTAAGGAGCTCTCAAGGGAATGCGAGGGAAATGCCATTGCATTCCAATCATTGCTAACTTGTCCAGAGTTCCGCATGGGGGGGGGGCTTCTACTTTCTATTGGACTGTTTAGTTCATTTTAATGCTTTTAGTTCCCGTCAGCTGCCCTGACCATGTCATCACTAACATGTAATGGCTATTAAATACCCTTATCTACAGTACGTTTCACCTATGTACAAGCCCTTGACCCTTGCATTTGGAATAAATGTGTGTTGACTCAATGACCGACCACTGAGAAAATGGTGAGGGGAAGAAACACTTTCAACGGGAGGTCCAGGTCAACCACTGCATAAGCATTCCATAGCACTTAATGTCATCACACTAAATCTGGACTCATGAATCGCATGTATTATAATTATTTATAAATTGATTGCAAATAAATGATATACAGTAGCTTATGAAAGTGACCTAGCTTTTATTTTCTAGGACGGTTTAGTAATCATTTTCACTTTATTTCATATTTTAATTATGACTTGACATGTGGCTACAGCTGCTGATGCAGGCTCTTTTGCAGACATTGGCAATGCACTCTCTCTACCCAAAATATCGTGGTTTGTCATTACTGGAATCCTTTTGTCATGCTTTTCATTTTTAAACTTTCCACACAACCCTCCCAAACCACAAAGTATTCAGAATAGAGCCTTGTCTGATTTCCCACCAGCTTGTTCTTTGCACTCCATAACTCTTTCATGCTTTGGATTCGAGACCTTTACAATTTCAGCTGACATCCTTGCCAAAATCAGTGCTGATGTGAAAAGCTCAATTTGCACACTGTTGATATGACACTTGCTGCCATTGTTTTTGTGAGTCACCAAGACTGACTTGTCTAATATGTACTCTTTCATTGTGATGATTTAGCACTAGAGTAAAGTCTGTAGGCCTTCTAGGATTTTCAGGCTGGTGGTGTTTTACAAAGAGACCAGTGGTTTAAACTTGGTTGGGTAACTAAAGTAATGGACAAATCACCAACCGTGTTATTTTCGTTAGAGAGGCTGGTCTCATGAGACCCTATATCTGTTGTGTGAGATTTATGATCGTTATGTACATGATTGCAGTGCTTACTGTACACGTACAAAATATTTGAATTCAAGCGTGACATTTTTTTGGAAGTTTCAAAGAATCAGACCGACTGCCTGGAATACATGGGTCAGATGAGAGAACATGCAAATTGGTCTTGGTTTGCTTTATGGAGTGAAACTGCAATTTAGGTTGCTGGACTTTGCTACGCCTGGCTCTCTTTTTGAACCAATGTGTCAGGCATTTTGCCCAATTCAGCCTATTTATAAATCAGACTCTGGCAAGCTTATTTAACAATAAAAGTTTGGTCTAATTTAAACACTTTAAAACATTTTTACTAGAACCAATAGCTTGGTAGATGTTGGGAGTCAGAATCAAAGGGTTTCAGAAACGCTACATTAACTAGAATGGTGATAAACAATGAAAGTATATGTTCGCTAGTAGTTCCAAGAGTAATCCCAGCCATTTTAGTAGGCTCTAGTTTTTGTCCGCTTCCGCTGCTGCGGCCGAAGCCAACTTTCTGACCGTAGTGTCTCCAGATGTTAACAGAGCGAATGCAAGATTTATGGTGTGCAGCTTTGCAAGACTCAATTACCATCTGTATTTTGTCTACCACGAGGTGCTATGCTCAGGTTAACTAGCATCTTCTGAATTCTGCCCTTAAATGGATTTTTATGGCTTTTAATACTTCCTGTGAATAGATGGTCAGTTTCCTCTCTCCTAGACTTAGGGGTGTGCCAGTCAAATCAGATGTATATCAAATTGTATTGGTGACATACACATGGTTAGCAGATGTTAATGCGAGTGTAGTGAAATGCTTTTGCTTCTAGTTCCGACTGTGCAGTAATATCTAACAATTTCACAACAACTACCTTATACACACAAATGTAAAGGACTGAATAAGAATACGTACATATACATATATGGATGAGCGATGGCCGTGCGGCATAGGCAAGATGCAGTAGATAGTGTAGAGTACAGTATATACATATGAGATGAGTAATGTAGGGTATGTAAACATTTTAAAGTGGCATTGTTTAAAGTGACTAGTGATACATTTATTACATCCAATTTTTAATTATTAAAGTGGCTAGAGATTTGAGTCGGTATGTTGGCAGCAGCCACTCAATGTTAGTGATGGCTGTTTAACAGTCTGATGGCCTTCAGATAGAAGCTGTTTGTCAGTCTCTCGGTCCCAGCTTTGATGCAACTGTACTGACCTCACCTTCTGGATGATAGTGGGGTGAACAGGCAGTGGCTCGGATGGTTGTTGTCCTTGATGATCTTTTTGGCCTTCCTGTGACATCGGGTGGTGTAGGTGTCCTGGAGGGCGGGTAGTTTGTCCCTGGTGATGCATTGTGCAGACCTCACTACCCTCTGGAGAGCCTTACGGTTGTGGGCGGAGCAGTTGCCGTACCAGGCGGTGATACAGCCCGACAGGAAGCTCTCGATTGTGCATCTGTAAAAGTTTGAGCGTTTTAGGTGACAAGCCAAATATCATCAGCCTCCTGAGGTTGAAAAGGTGCTGTTGCGCCGCCTTCACCACGCTGTCTGTGTGGGTGGACCATTTCAGTTTGTCCGTGATGTGTACGCAGAGGAACTAACTTTCCACCTTCTGCACTACTGTCCCATTGATGTGGATAGGGGGGTGCTCCCTCTGCTGTTTCCTGAAGTCCACGATCATCTCCTATGTTTTGTTGACGTTGAGTGTGCGGTTATTTTCCTGACACCACACTCCGAGGGCCATCACCTCCTCCCTGTAGGCTGTCTCGTTGTTGGTAATCAAGCATACCACTGTAGTGTCGTCTGCAAACTTGATGATTGAGTTGGAGGCGTGCATGACCACGCAGTCATGGGTGAACATGGAGTACAGGAGAGGGCTGAGAACGAACCCTTGTGGGGGCCCCAGTGTTGAGGATCAGCGGGGTGGAGATTGTTGTTTCCTACCCTCACCACCTGGGGGCGGCCTGTCAGGAAGTCCAGGACCCAGTTGCACAGAGCGGGGTCGAGACCCAGGGTATCGAGCTTAATGACGAGTTTAGAGGGTACTATGGTGTTAAATGCTGAGCTGTAATCGATGAACAGCATTCTTACATAGGTATTCCTCTTGTCCAGATGGGTTAGGTCAGTGTGATTGCGTCGTCTGTGGACCTATTGGGGCGGTAAGCAAATTGGAGTGTGTCTAGGGAGTCAGGTAGGGTGGAGGTGATATTATCCTTGACTAGTCTCTCAAAGCACTTCATGATGACGGAAGTGAGTGCTACGGGGCAATAGTTATTAAGCTCAGTTACCGTAGCTTTCTTGGGAACAGGAATAATGGTGGCCCTCTTCAAACATGTAGTAACAGTAGACTGGGATAGGGATTGATTGAATATCAGACATAGATATAAATATAAGAAAAAATATATATAGTTAGAAGTTTGCATACACTTTGGTTGGAGTCATTAACTTGTTTTTCAACCACTCCACACAAAAAAAAGAAACGTTTTTGCAAGTTGTTTAGGACATCTACTTTGCATGACACAAGTAATTTTTCCAACAATTGTTTACAGGTGGATTATTTCACTTCACTATCACAATTCCAGTGGGTCAGAAGTTTACATACACTAATTTGACTGTGCCTTTCAACAGCTTGAAAAATTCCTGAAAATTGTCATGGCTTTAGAAGCTTCTGATAGGCTAATTGACATAAATTTGAGTCAATTGGAGGTGTACCTGTGGATGTATTTCAAGGCCTACCTTTCAAACTCAGTGCCTCTTTGCTTGACATCATGGGAAAATCAAAAAAATCATCCAAGTCCTCAGAAAATAAATTGTAGACAAGTCTGGTTCATCCTTGGGAGCAATTAACAAATGCCTGAAGGTACCACGTTCATCGGTACAAACAATAGTATGCAAGTATAAACACCATGGGACCATGCAGCCGTCATACCGCTCAGGAAGGAGACGCGTTCTGTCTCCTAGAGATGAATGTACTTTGGTGTGAAAAGTACAAATCAATCCCATAACAACAGCAAAGGACCTTGTGAAGATGCTGGAGGAAAAAGGTGCAAAAGTATCTATATCCACAGTAAAAAGAGTCCTATATCGACAACCTGAAAGGCCACTCATCATGGAAAAAGCCACTGCTCCAAAACCGCCATTAAAAAAGCCAGAATACTGTTTGCAACTGCACATGGGGACAAAGATTGTACTTTTTGGAGAAATGTCCTTTGGTGTTATGAAACAAAAATATTGAAGCAACATTTCAAGACATCAGTCAGGAAGTTAAAGCTTGGTCACAAATGTGTCTTCCAAATGGACAATGACCCCAAGCAAACTCCCAAAGTTATGGCTTAAGGAGAACAAAGTCAAGGTATTGGAGTGGCCATCACAAAGCCCTGACCTTAATCCTATAGACATGTTGTGGGCAGAACTGAAAAGGCATGTGTGAGCAAGGATGCCTACAAACCTGACTCAGTTACACCAGCTCTGTCAGGAGGAATGGACCAAAATTCTCCCAAATTATTGTGGGAAGCTTGTGGAAGGCTACCCAAAACGTTTGACCCAAGTTAAACAATTTAAAGGCAATGCTACCAAATACTAATTGAGTGTGTGTAAACTTCTGACCCACTGGGAATGTGATGAAAGAAATAAAAGCTGAAATAAATAATTCTCTACTATTATTCTGACATTTCACATTCTTAAAATAAAGTGGTGATCCTAACTGACCTAGACAGATAATTTTTACTAGGATTAAATGTCAGGAATTGTAAAAAACTGAGTTTAAATATATTTGGCTAAGGTGTATGTAATCTTCTGACTTCAACTGTAGGTTAACATGGCAGCACTTTGTTACAGTGAAATGCAGGCTAGTTATTACTGACTTTTTTTGTGATGTGTATAAATTCCACATTTATTTAATGGATATATAGTTTGATCTGTTAAATCATTTGCTTTGTACAACAAATAATTTCACAAAAATATTTATAGATGTTATTTGCCAAGCAACCATTTGGCAAGTGATTGTTTTGAATATTGTATTGTGGGAACAGCCCCCTAAAGTCATAAGTTTTGCTTGAAACGGGGAAGGAAAATCAGAGAACAGGGTCTCGATTGGTTTTACATGTAAGATAGGTTGGTGCTTGTATAATCAGCCTTTTGCACTTACAATGCACCTGGAGAGAGTGCGTGTGCAAACTCCTGTATACCACTTTTGATAGAATAACCCCCAAGCTGTGAAGGTAGAATTGTATTCTATGTCTTGGATGACAACTGTCTGAACTGAACTCTTCTCAAGTGATTGTGTTACAAATAGTGTCATCAGACTATCTGCCATCTGCCTGGTACAGTTGAAACTGGGATTAATCTGTGAAGGGCACACTTCTCCAGCGTGCCAGTGGCCATCGAAGGTGAGCATTTGCCCATCTGAAGTCGGTTACGACGCCGAACTGTAGTCAGGTTAAGACCCTGGTGAGAACGATGAGCACACAGATGAGCTTCCCTGAGACGGTTTCTGTGGGGAAATTCTTCGGTTGTGCAAACCAGCAGTTTCATCAGCTGTCCGGGTGGCTGGTCTAAGACGAGCCCGCAGGTGAAAAGGCCTGATGTGGAGGTCCTGGGTTGGCATGGTTACACGTGATCTGCAGTTGTGAGGCCGGTTGGACGTACTGGCAAATTCTCTAAAATGACATTGCAGGCGGCTTATGGTTGAGAAATGAACAGAACAATCTTCTGGCAACAGTTCTGGTGGACATTCCTGGAGTCAGCATGTCAATTTGCATGCTCCCTCAACTTGAGACATCTGTGGCATTGTGTAGTGACAACTGCACATTTTAGAGTGGCCTTTTATTGTCCCCGGCACAAGGTGCACCTGTGTAATGATCATGCTGTTTAATCAGCTTCTTGATATGCCACACCTGTCAGGTGGATGGATTATCTTGGAAAAGGAGAAATGCTCACTAACAGGGACATGCACAAAATTTGAGAGAAATACGTTTTTAGTGCGTATGGAACATTTCTGGCGTCTTATTTCAGCTCATGAAATATGGGACCAACACTTTACGTGTTGTGTCTTATATTTTTGTTCATTGTATTTCAATGTTTGATCAGCCAGCTACTGTGTTGTCATAGAACGGTACATGATTGGTGAAATCTTATCAGTGCAAGCAGCAAATTTCCTCTCGAGCTTTCAGTGATGGACCATCTTCAGTGTGTGAGAGAGAGAGAGAGAAATCTCTGTTTGTTTAAGGCCTGTATTAGAGGGTGTATGAATGACCTGCTGAGTTCTGGCATGAGAGACCAGTCTCATGGCACTGATGGAAAGGTGCCAGAAGGCATCGGCTTTCACTACAGGCCAGATGGCATGGGAGCCCTGCCAAAGGCTAAATAATGCCCAGGATGCGCTATCCTTAGACGTTTGTGACAACAGCCTGAATATAAACACTGGGATGCAACCTATCCTGGGCTGTGCTAAACAGCACCATAAGGACTTAGTGCTCTGTCAAACCTGGTGGGTCCAACTGACGAAAACCTGTACCAAGAAGTTTGTCCTTAGCTCACCACAATGGCTTGATTCTGTGGAACTGGTTGTTCAAAATAACATTTGCCAACGCTTTCGCTTACACACTCAATCGCATGCAGTCAAACACACTCTTTGTCTCGCTCACACACACACACAATAATATTCCATTAAGACCCTACAGTGACCGTTTCTCCTACTCTCTCCCCCAGACTTGATCCACTGCACCAATGAGATGAATGTGAACATCCCCCAGCTGGCAGACACGTTGTTTGAGAGGACGGCCAGCACCAGCTGGGTGGTGGTCTTCAAGTCTCTCACCGCCACCCACCACACCATGGTCTACGGCAACGAGGTGAGTGAAACCTGTCTGGGGGCACAAATGGTTAGGGTTGGGTGAGAGGATTCTGTACCTGGGGATATTTTTCACCCCAGAGCTCTGCAACTCAACACTTCCAGCAGAGCCATATATAATGGATCTGACTCCTTGGTGATCATGCCAGACACACTCTGAATTCCAACTCAACCCCTATCCCTCCATACATACGGTAATGGTACCATTGTAACATGCTCTACTCCTGGTGATGCCTATCTCTCCTAAATATGATGTCATGAAAGATTTCACGTATAAGAAAATAAATTCAGTGTCAGAAGTGACACTAATACTGTGGTGTTTAAGGTCTTTTGAAATCCTTTTAACACTAGTGGTTTTGAAAAGTGTCAGCAATATCCAGTCCACAGAATTGTGTCATTTGTATTATACTTCTTCTTTTGAGGAGGCTCTCTTATGTAACATTGCTATGCATTTTCAAAAGTGGTTGGCTTGTATTGCTGTTAGTCAATCATTTGCATTCACCATCTATGAAGGTTTGCACACACATGTTTCTGTGTTGCAGAGATTTATACAGTACATGGCTTCAAGGAATACGCTTTTCAACCTCAGTAACTTTTTGGACAAAAGTGGCCTGCAAGGTGAGTAACGTCAGCTCTGCACAAACTTTGCTGAAGTACTCTATTTTATCACGGGTTCAGTATCATCTAAACTGGATGAGGTGAAACGCTCCAATATTTTAAAGGTGCTACACATTTTAATATTTGCGTTGTAATTTCAGAAAATGTCCATAATCTATCTACCGCTGATAGTGGAATGATCGTGTTTCGCAGTATTACTTACCCGCCAGTGTTTTGATTGGCTGTGATATTCACCTATTGATTACTCCCACCGGAGCAGCATCTGTTGTTAAACTAGGAAAGCTGTTCTGACTTTGGCTGTGTTATCTAGCAAAAATGTAGTTTTTACAGCTGTTTGAAGCTGGTCGACCAAAACCGAAAGTAACTTTTAGTTTTGGTCCACCAGCTTCAAACAGCTGTAAAATTATATTTGTTAATGGAAAGATATTTCTCAGGGATTTAGATGGTAGAATGATTCCCTACGCTATTCAGTGCTTGTTTCCTCACAGAAACTGAAATTGAGGGAACAGTGTAGAATGACAGAGCGATTTCCACTAGATAACACAGCCACAAAGTCAGAACAGCTTTCCCAGTTTGACAACAGATGCCGCTCCAGCGGAAGTAATCAATCACAGCCAATCACAACACTGGCAGATAAGTAATACTGTGAAACAATATCATTCCACTATTAGCGGCAAATATATTATGGACGGTTTCTAAAGTTACAATGCAAACATTTAAAAAAATTCTGTGTACACCTTTTTTTTTGAGGCGTTCAGATATAAATATATTTTCTCGAACAAGCATGCTTATCTGACATGTAGAATAAGGAAACGTCAGCTCTATTCAAAACCTGCAACGTACCATAACTTTTGCCTACTGTGTGTGTGTTTACACACGACAACAGGCGATATTGAGACCTGCCAAACTATGTTAGAAGCGGAGAACAATTATTTTAGACAGTCCTACCCTTTTCCCCTCCGCTCTATTCCCAATGAAATGGCAACATGGCCGACTCAGCTCACATCAAGCCCAGCAGAATTTATTTACTTAAAGTTGTTTCCCATGTTAACAAGATGCCTGGCAGCCCAGACCAGTGGGACTTTCAAGGGCGAGTGTAAAGGCAGAGTAAGCGCCCCTAATCATAACCTAATGCCTTTTGTCAAGTTGTTACTTATAAATTAGGGGGATAGGGAGCTGTCAGTTTGACTACTGGATTTAGGTTGGAGTATAGCGCTCATGACAGAAATCCACTAGATGGTGGGCCTTTGCTTTCGGAGAAATATGGGATTTTATTTACGATACATACAGTATTTATGATAGTTCATGGTCATTTTCATACCTTGTTTGAAGTAGTGTTGGCACAATTCTCAGTATTGCAGTTGCGTAAAAAAAAAAAAAGAAACCAGGAAACGGACTGAATGTCCAATAGCTTGGAAAATAAACGTGACACCCTTATGAGTCCCATTTGTTTATTTTTTCAAGCTATTGCACATACTATTTCACATAAAACAGGTATTCCTCAAAGGGCCATACAATTCAGTCGGTTTTCTTTTTCCATGTAAAGCTTTCACAAGTATCACGATAGTATGACATTGGTATCATGGCAACACTGGAACACACACGTGAAGTGTCCTAAAGTTTGCCTGTGTATTTGTCCGACGGGAAGTAGCCCATAAATCTACGAAAAAAAATCAGCAGTCGTAACTTTCATAAATCAATGGAAGAATGTGCCTTGGCTTATTCAAGCTCAAGTGCATCCCTTATTTTCCCTAATAAACAGTTAAGAGTATAGGCTTGTTGCCACCCTTTGCCTTGATGCCAAGTGTGCAAAGCTGTCAAGGCAAAGGGTGGCTACTTTGTAAAATATAGTTATTTGATTAACACTTTTTTTTGGTTACTACGTGATTCCATATGTGTTTCATAGTTTTGATGTCTTCACTATTACTCTATAATGTAGAAAATAGTACACATAAAGAAATACCCTTGAATGAGTAAGTGTCCAAGCTTTTGACTGGTACTGTATATGAAGATGCACCTGATGCTCAAAGAGTAATTCCCCTATTGTCTTTTTCAGGCTATGACATGTCAACGTTCATAAGGAGATATAGTCGCTACCTGAATGAGAAGGCTGTGTCGTATCGACAAGTCGCTTTTGACTTTACAAAAGTTAAACGAGGGTAAGGACTTTAATTCTCTATTCACATTTCCTTATAGCATCAGGATCCGCTAGCATCCTCTATATTGTATAAATACTGTACAGTCGAGTCCTGAAGTGTTTTGGATATTTTTTTGGCATAGTGCTTATTCTTCCACAAGTGCATATAGTTTAGCGGCTAGGGGTTGATTTGGCGTCTAAGTGCATTCTTTTAAATTGCATGCTTCAGCTTAGTACACACATTCATGACAGTCCAAAGCCATTAGGATTGGGCCCTTAATGATTGGAATATTATCTTTACCCAAGGGCGGATGGCGTTATGAGAACCATGAACACAGAGAAGTTACTAAAGACCATACCTATTATCCAAAACCAGATGGATGCGCTACTTGACTTCAACGTGAGTTTTCAATGCTTGACATTTTGTACGTTGTTGTATTGCTATGGCCTCAAACTCTTCAGCTCATGTATTGCAAAAAAACATAGTCGACGATTGAGTAGTCGAGATCCTTTACCTCTGTCCTGTGGATTGGGAGCTCTGTGAGTCAGACCAATGAGTGGTCGATAGGTTGGCTGTCAATTCATTTGCTTTGGACCCCCTCCATCTCCAGGTCAACGCCAACGAGCTCACCAATGGAGTGATCAACGCGTCCTTCATGCTTCTGTTTAAAGATTCCATTCGACTGTTTGCGGCCTACAATGAAGGCATTATCAACCTGCTGGGTAAGTGCTTCCGCCTTCCGGCTCTCAAGAGTCTCTGTCCTGCCAAAACCAAGTCCTTATCGCCGTGTCATCGTTACCATTGAGTACTGATGCAAAAACACCTTTGATGATGCATAGACACCTTTGCACCCTGTCGTACGGAGTTCATACTGTATCCCTGCCTCAAATGTTTACCACCACTCACTATCAGCCTGCTGCCATGCTAGCCTGGCTGACTTAACGGGGGCCGACGAAGGACATGTTATGCTACTACTCTGTTTTGCTCTCGTGTTCTAGTTGTGCTGGGTGACATAAGGTCTGTATTTAGGTTTAGGGGTTGGGTGAATTCCCTTTTGAACTGAGCCATTCTATTTGATTTCTGAAACACATAAACAAATCTAGTTTCCAATTCTTCTCATTCCTATTAAATGAGTTTCCTGAAGGGACTGTGTTAAACTGAAATTGAGCTCAATGCTGGTGGAGAGACTGGTCTTGCACACAGTCTGATTTCAACTACTCTGTGCTGGCTGTCTTTCACACAGTCTGAATTCAACGACTTTGTAACGTTAGATCTGTGCATGTTCATCAGTGCATGTGTGATTCTATCTGTTGGAAATTAAAATAATATCTAACGTTGGAAATGGAAGTTCCAGTACACTGACATTCTTGTATGCTCCACAAAGTTGGACATTATAATGGAGTTAGAGAATTGCACTTGTTTATTAGACTTGTTTACGAACTTTATGCAGCTATGTGATATTTATGCTGTAGTGCTAGTCATTTCATATCAAGGCTATATTCTCTGCTATGAGGATGTGTGCCTTTCTCACTCAGATGTGAGCCTTGGGTCTTTTGAGGGGACTGAGCAGGTCCTTGGAGGGGAGCAAATTGGAGATGCGCAAACATCAGTGAGAGGTTTACAAGCTAGTGAGACATTCATGCACCACTCTGAAGAGTTTGTATACGTCCTGCAGACATCCACATTTAACTCCCAAGTTTCTGATTTGAGAAAACAGTTAGTTCTGGAATTATACTATAGAAAATTAAACATCTCTCCCATTCATTTGTAAAGGCTGTTTAATTATTTGATACAGTTTATCCTGATTTGATAAAATGTCTGTTACAGTGCCTTGGGAAAGTATTCAGACCCCTTGACTTTTTCCACATTTTCTTAAGTTACAGCCTTATTCTAAAATGGATTAAATAAAAATCCACTTAATACATCAATAAAATCAATTTAGCCTCAAATAAAAAGTTGGCTGTCTTTGTTAGGAAGAAATAGTCTTCACACAGTTCGCAACGAGCCAGGCGGCCCAAACTGCTGCATATACCCTGACTCTGTTGCAAGAGAAGTGACACATTTTCCCTAGTTAAAAGAAATTCATGTTAGCAGGAAATATTAACTAAATATGCAGGTTTAAAAATATATACTTGTGTATTGATTTTAAGAAAGGCATGGATGTTTATGGTTAGGTACACGTTGGAGCAACAACAGTCCTTTTTCGCGAATGCGCGCCGCATCGATTATATGCAATGCAGGACACGCTAGATAAACTAGTAATATCAACTACACATGGTTGATAACTAGTGATTATGATTGATTTTCATAAGATAAGTTTAATGCTAGCTAGCAACTTACCTTGGCTTCTTACTGCATTCGCGTAACAGGCGGGCTCCTCGTGAGGCAGGTGGTTAGAGCGTTGGACTAGTTAAGGTTGCAAGATTGAAACCCCGAGCTGACAAGGTAAAAATCTGTCGTTCTGCCCCTGAACAAGGCAGTTAACCCACCGTTCCTAGGGCGCCATTGAAAATAAGAATGTTTTCTTAACTGACTTAGTTAAATGAAGGTGTAAAAAAATAAATAATAATTCGGCCAAATCGGTGTCCAAAAATACAGATTTCCGATTGTTATGAAAACTTGAAATCGGCCCTAATTAAATCGGCCATGCCGATTAATCGGTCGACCTCTAGTCATTATTCCAGTGAGATTGCTAAGGCAAACACCGCCGTGTTTAGTTTTGCCCAACCTAGATCGAGGCACAGACACGGTCTCATTGGGAATAGCTGAGCTGACTACACTGACTGGCAGACTCCACTAAGCTGGCCTGCACCCGATCTCATTGTGGAACTAGGGGAGTTAGAGCCCTGTCTATGTTCGTAGATAAGATGAGAGCACCGCTCCAACTACGATGGAGTCCGTCCATCCTCAGCAGGCTAGGCTTGGTCCTGTTTGTGGGTGAGTCCCAGAAAGAGGGCCAATTATCTACAAATTCTATATTTTGGGAGGGGCAGAAAACAGTTTTCAACCAGCGATTGTGTTGTGAGACTCTGCTGTAGAGCTCATCGCTCCCCCTAACTGGGAGGGGGCCAGAGACATTTACTCGATGCCGACATCTTTCTAGCTGATTTACATGCTGATGCTATGTTGCGCTTTGACCTCTGACTGTTTCAGCCTAACATCATTGGGTAAGTTGAAAAAGTGAGCAGGGGAAAAAAAAATATATATATATATATATATATATATATTACAGTAATTAAAAAGTAAAAACCGTGAAGTTGGCAGGTAGAAAAGTAAGGTTAGCAACAAACCGCACAGCAGCACGTAAACAAGTCTACAAGTTGTGACCGGAAATTGACTCAGCCATGCCTCCTTGCCCGTCCAACATTTCCTCATCTCCCAACCCTTCTAATGCGACTTTCCCCAATGCTTCTCCCTCTTTTCCCCCTGCCCCGCTACAAAGTTTCTCCCTGCAGGCAGTTACTGGGTCCGAGGTGCTAAAGGAGCTCCTGATACTTGACCCCCAAAAACCATCTTAGTCAGATGGTTTAGACCCTTTTCTTCTTTAAGGTTGCTGTCATTGCCAAGCCTATCTCTGACCTTTTTAACCTTCTCCTTTCTGGGGAGGTTCCCATTTCTTGGAAGGCAGCCACGGTTCATCCTTTTATTTAAATGGGGAGATCAAGCTGATCGTAACTGTTATAGGCCTATTTCTATTTTGCCCTGTTTATCAAAAGTGTTGGGAAAACGTGTCAATAATCAACTGACTGGCTTTCTTGATGTCTATAGTATTCTCTCTGATATGCAATCTGGTTTCCGCTCAGATTATGGATGTGTCACTGCATCCTTAAAGGTCCTCAATGATGTCACCATTGCCCTTGATTCTAAGCAATGTTGTGCTGCTATTTTTGACTTGGCCATAGCTTTTGATACGGTAGACCATTCCATTCTTGTGGTGTTTCTGAGGGGTCTTTGGCCTGGTTTGCAACTACTTCTTTCAAATAGTGCAGTGTATAAAGTCAGAAAATCTGCTGTCTCTGCCACTGCCTGTCACCAAGGGACTACCCCACGCTCTTCTCAAGTTACATCAACAGCATAGCTCAGGCAGTAGGAAGCTCTCTCATCCATTTATATGCAGATTATACAGTTTTATACTCAGCTGGCACCTCCCTGGATTTTGTGTTAAACGCTCTACAACAAAGCTTTCTTAGTGTCCCACAAGCTTTCTCTGCCCTTACCCTTGTTCTGAATATTTCCAAAACAAATGTCATGTGGTTTGGTAAGAAGAATGCCCCTCCTCCCACAGGTGTTATTACAACCTCTGAGGGTTTAGAGCTTGAGGTAGTCACCTCATACAAGTACTTGGTAGTATGGCTAGACAATACACTGTCATTCTCTCAGGACATATCAAAGCTGCAGGCTAAAGTTAAATCTAGACTTGGTTTCCTCTATCGTAATCGCTCCTCTTTCACCCCAGCTGCCAAACTAACCCTGATTCAGATGATCATCCTACCCATGCTAGATTACGGAGACATAATTTATAGATCGGCAGGTAAGGGTGCTCTAGAGCGGCTAGATGTTCTTTACCACTCGGCCATCAGATTTACCACCAATGCTCCTTATAGGACACATCACTGCACTCTATATCCTCTGTAAACTGGTCATCTCTGTATGCCCGTCGCCAGACACACTGGTTGATGCTTATTTACAAAACCCTCTTAGGCCTCACTCCCCTCGGTCTGATATATCTACTGCAGCCCTCATCCTCCACATACAACACCCGTTCAGCCAGTCACATTCTGTTAAAGGTCCCCAAAGCACACACATCCCGGGTCGCTCGTCTTTTCAGTTCACTGCAGTTAGCGACTGGAACGAGCTGCAACAAACACTCAAACTGGACAGTTTTATCTCAATCTCTTCATTCAAAGACTCAATCATGGACACTCACTGACAGTTGTGGTTGCTTTGTGTGATGTACTGTTGTCTCTACCTTCTTTCCCTTTGTGCTGTTGTCTGTGCCCAATGTTTGAACCATGTTTTGTGTTGCTACCATGTTGTGTTGCTACCTTGCTGTGGTGTTGTCTTAGGTCTCTCTTTATGTTGTGTTGTCTATGTTGTGTGTTTTGGCTGTAACGTAACAAAATGTGAAAAAAGTCAAAGGGTCTGAATACTTTCTGAAGGCACTGTAATACCAGCGTTTTATCACTGCTATTTTGCATTAGTTCCAGTGCTCCGTTATAATTTTCCTGTCTATTCATTTCACAGAGAAGTACTTTGACATGAAGAAAACTCAATGCAAGGAGGGCCTTGACATCTACAAGAAATTCCTTACTCGAATGACAAGAATCTCTGAATTCCTCAAAGTAGCAGAGGTAAGATCCCACCTTTTGGAAACTTCTGTGTGATCGGACTCCTACATTCGCTTTTATCTCATGTCATCTTGACCCACCTCTCTTCTTCCTTTTCAGCAAGTAGGGATTGATCGAGGGGACATCCCAGACCTCTCCCAGGTAAGATGTTAAAAGTGAGGTAAAAGCAAACTGCTGCCAGCATCCTCAGATCAACTGAACACATCACACCAATAATCCACAATCTACGATGGCTCTCTGTGCAGCAGGGATCCATCCCGTATTGACTACAAGACATTCCTCCTCGCCTAGAAATCCCTCCACAACCTGGCACCCACCGAACTCTCTGACCTTCTCTCAGCCTATGCCCCCTCCCTCCGCTCTGCTGTTTTCCTTTTCACCCCCACATTCCAGTTCTCCATCATGGGTGCCAGGGCCTTCAGCTGCTTGGCACCCAGGCTCTGGAAAGCACTCTCCCCACACATACGACATGCAGACAGTCATCTCATTCAAAACACACCTCTTAGAGAACCTATAGCCCAGTGTCCATGATTGACTCTTAATGTCCTTGAGTATCTTGAAAGGCGTTCCCCCAAAAATGTATTTTTAGTATTTATCGCTTTCCTCTCTCTGCCTGAAAGTGCATGGGGTCTGAGACGGAGCCCTGCTGGACCCCTTAGCTTGACTTTACTTTCAACCCCACCTCAGTGTGCTGACTGCTCTCACCACTCTCACCACGCTGCTGTTTCAGACCTTCCAAATTGCTCCAGGTTTCTGTACCTTTGCACAGCTCTAGCTATAACGCATTGCTTGCTGGACCCACACTGCATGTGGCCCCGTCATAGAGGAAATGCCAGACTCGGTCCCTGTCCGAATACTTTCAAAATGCTTCCGTCCTCCCTTCAGATAATCACAGATCTGATTTGGTTGGATTGCTGAAAGCAATAGCAATGGGTTGATATCCTTTCTCTCGTCTATCCAATCACTTCTAGACCTGTGATCAAGGCAGGGAGAAAGGAAGGGTGCATTTTATTTGCATTCGAACAGGGCCTCACTCGCTCTCCCCTGACCTTGCACTGCATACAGCACATAAAGGTGTTAACATTTGCCTTTGTCAAGGGCTATATCGAGTAGGCTTGAGCCGAGATGAAAGAACTAGGAGGAAAATAATACCCCCACTTTGCATATATTGGAAATTATAGACACGGTATGCTATTATACCATTTACATGTCACCTTTCAAAAAGGGACACATTTTGTATGGGGTTAGCTACAGGTAATTGCCAAAATAAAGGGAACGCCACCATAGTGTCTTAATAGGGCGTTACAAGTTGGCAGAACAGTGTCAATGCGATGTAGATTCTACAAGTGTCTGGAACTCTATTGGAGGGATGGGATGCCATTCTTCCACAAGAAGTTCTATAAGTTGGTGTTTTGTTTATGGTGGTGGAAAACGCTGTCTCAGGCGCCGCTACAGAATCTCCCATAAGTGTTCAATTAGGTTGCAATCTGGGCCCAGTTTTTCAAAAATTAATTATCTGGATTTTGCCTACAGGATTAAATGCATTGAAATATAATTAATAGAACGGGAGTCCCCATTTAAGACAACGATTAGTCCACTCTATTCATTCTATTGCTATGCATTTAATCCTATCCGATAGGTGAAATTCAGATAGAACTGGTGACTTAGACACACCCACACACAGCAAATATTTTACTGTCCTTGTGGGAAGCAAAACATTTTTTAGACTCATATTTTTCATAAACCCAAACCCTAAGCCTAAAATAGCCTTTGTGTTCTTGGGGACTTGGGAACCTGCTTTCAATATACTTTGTACATCACTTACTCAAGGGTTTCCTTTATTTTGGCAGTTACCTGTATATCTCTCACTTACTTATCTAATCTTAGAATAACATGTTTAACATTGTTTTTACGAACATGTTCAGATGGTGCTTTACCAAGACCAGCAGTATTTCACAAGGTCCCTCATTTTGTGCTTTGTATTTTACTGTTTTGGATTTAAATAGATCTATTACTTTAGTTAGTTGGTACCTTGCTCCCAAAACCTATTGTATTATCTCTGACAATTATCACCTTTATATTCTGTATCTTTCCTTAACTTTCCATCTTCAGATTACAGTTAGTGTAAGTATCTGTATCTCACTCTCTTTCTGTGTTTGTAAGCCAAGTACGTTCTCTTCGTGTGCGTTGTGAAATAGCTGAGCATCCTTACTGTTTGTTTCCTTCTGCTGTTACCCGGTTGTGATTTATATATTTTTTCCTGAACTTTGAACTCACTGTGTCTTTCCATTTTATAATAGGCCCCCAGTAGCCTCTTAGATGCCTTGGAGCAGCATTTGGCTTCTTTAGAAGGGAAGAAGGTGAAAGATTCCACAGCAGCCAGCAGGTAGTCCTTTTCCCTTCCTTTTGCTCACTTGCCAGTCCAATGCAGTCCAGTCAGACAAAGCCTGTTTGCTCAGGCACCAAATTTAGCAAGTGGGTATGAGTTGGAGCTGAAGTGTTTGTTGGTGGGCAGCAATCCCAACAATATGTTTTGTTACTGTGGTCCAATGTATGCTTTTCCTTTCTGTGTTTTGCCAGTTGTTTCCTTGAAAATATTGACAAATGCTCCGGGAGCTACAGTTGCAGTGTTTATCTTCAATTTATGCAAGTCCTACATTGTTAATAAAGACCTACTTGTCTGTGGCTAATATCAGGGGCATTTGATTTTTGTTTCCTTTTTGTGTCTTTAAATGCACTATAATTATGTGCACTGACCATCAGTGCTGATACACTTCTCCCATTCTAAACAGAAAACCTGTATTATAAAATTGAATTATCCCTCTCAAGCAGAAATCCTTTCTATTTTATGCCAAACCTCCTGCTACTATTGTAGCCATCTATCGAAGTGCAGTTGTAAAAATATGCGCCACTTTCTTTTACTGAGCTTGTAGAACTCTTCTTCTGCCAACACAGCACTTTTGACAATGGCCGGTTAACAGTCCCCCCCGTCCCCCCCAGCTGACCCCTGTCTCTCTTCCTCTTATTCTGTCTCAAGGGCTAGCACACTCTCCAACGCTGTCTCCTCTTTGGCCAACACGGGCATATCTTTCACCAAAGTGGACGAGAGGGAAAAACAGGCAGCTCTGGAGGAAGAGCAGGCTCGCCTAAAAGCGCTAAAGGTAAATTTTTCTTCTAGTGCCCTTGTTTGCTCTGCTTATTACCTGACTGGGTTTAATCTGTTCTGGTTTTTCAGCATTTTGAGATACTTTTTTTTTTTTTTTTAGCTCATAAGTTGCTCTCATTAGGTCCTTAGTCATTGGCTGATGATTCCAGTGACTCCCCACCACCAAATTAAGTTTAAAAATAACATTTTCAGAGCTTGGATTTTAATTTGATCTGGCTAGTAGGTAGGCCTGGTGTTGGGTTTTGTTGAACTTGTCCCGTTCCACTTAGGAGCAGCGTCTGAAGGATCTCCAGAAGGGGCCTTCTTTCTCTGCCACCACGGCTGCCTCCCCTGTGTCAATGGACGGTGGGACCATCAACACAGCACCGGCCATCGACCTCTTCTCCACGCCCAGCTTCGCAAACAGGTGAGAGCACCCTTTCTATCCTAGCCCTTACCCAATATCTATGCCCCACTGCCTCCTCCCTTCTGACCATCAACACCAGTGTCTTCCCAGTGTAACTGATGGAGCGAGGAGAGTCTGTCACTAAGCAGGCAACATGGCAGAGTAGTGAAGGCAGAGGCTGATATTCAAACAACTCAAACCGCTGTCGGGTCTGTCTAGCAAAATGCTGTGAAGTTGCATAGACTGAGGAATGTTAGTAGTTCATACAGACAAACTCTAGTTACTCGGCTAGCTAATAAACCTTGTGCTGAGCAAAATGATGAGGAGTTTGGTGCCGTTGCTTTGCTGCCAGCTCGTACATAAACGTTGGTAGCACTGTCATTTATCAATAAACAGCCAACCCCTCAGTTATGTTTCTTTACTTAAAATATACATAGATGCCATGCTGGCTGGCCTAAGTACTTTTTATATACAGGAAACGGCCAAAATGAATGGAAGCACTTGAGTAAATGAGGGATACATACAAATTATATTGAAGCGGGTGCTTCTGCAATTAACATCCCATCGTGCTTTGGGTCATGCATAAAAATGCTGGGCAGGCCATTATATTGGCTACCATGGCTATGCCCCCATAGGATGACAATGCCCACATCCACAGGGCACAAGTGGTCACTGAATAGTTTGGCCATATGCCATGGTTGTCTGTCACCAGATCTAAACCCAATTGAACTCTTATGGGAGATTCTGGAGCGGTGCCTGAGACAGTGTTTTCCATCAACAAAACACCAAATTATGGAACTTATCCTGGAAGAATGGTGTCACATCCCTCCAATGGAGTTCCAGACATTTGTAGAATCTATGCCAAGGCACATTGAAGCTGTTCTGGCTTGTGGCGGCCCAACGCCCTATTAAGACGCTATGTTGCTGTTTTCTATTTTCTGTAGTGGTTTTATGTACCCGCGTCTACTATTGTAATTCCATTCTGTTCAGTGCACATTAATGTAAAAGTGGCGGAGTTGGCCAAAAAACTAGGTTACATGCATAGTGCCAAGGCACTGATGTGAACAAAACTCCTTATGGAATTTGTTTGTGTCCCAAATGGCATCCTATTCCCTATAAAGTACACTACCTTTGACCAGAGCCCTATAGGGAATAGGGTGCCATTTGGGATGCACCCAATGTTTACGTTTGTTTACCCATCCAGTTATTTCAGATCTTTGAGTGGGGCATTAATAATAGCCTCATTGTTGAATTTAGACTGAGCAAACCTCCTCATTCCACACTAGCAAGCCACTGCTCAGTAGTTCAGGGCCTATTCCAAGAGAAGCCAAACTAGACAGTCAGTGCCATGTAACCATAGATATAAACACTCCATTGCTATTAATAGGCCTGCCCATCTATTCTTACACACTCCTTCCTGTGCCTTTGCCCACCTAAAGAAACCGATGCCAGTGGAACGCATCTGTCGTGCCACAGCTGCATGAATGTCAATGTACTTCTAAAAAATAATCTCATTCATAAATGTAAGCATTACAAACAATTATATCTCCAACATTAAGGTGAATAATAGCAAGAGTGGTTGTTGCTTAACGGCACCGCTAGAACGCATTGCATTCCCATGTTCGAATCAGATCAGGGTAGCTGTTCAAGGAGCGCCTCTGGCTGTACAAAGGGTATTGATTGCATGTGACTTTCAGAGAGACTACTGTTTCTCCCGCTCGACTGCTCAAACAAGACTGCAACCTTTGTCTTCAGTGTGGGTGCTTGAAATGTTTGGGATTGTTTTGAGAGAAAAAAAGTTTGTAGGTGAGGGGTGGGAGTAAGGAATAGGTAGAAAGCACCCCCCCCCCTCCCCCCTGTCCTCTGCTAGATGCAACTTCTACCTTGAGCGTTATGAAAACCTTTTTGAATAGGCTACGGATGAGTTGGGGATTTAGCTTTTTGGGAGACTGATGCATCTTTGTCTTTTACACTTCTCTTCCTCCTCTCCACTCAAGCACTTCCAAGGCGGCGAGCGACCTGCTGGACTTGCAGCCTGCGTTTCAGCAGCAGGCACTGCCCATCTCCACTGCCCTGCCGACAGCCAACACATGGGGAGGTGAAAGCTCCCATCACACTGTGGACGCCTGTTTTACAACCCTTATTGACAAGCATACTGTACATATACACACTCTTCATTGTATTCCTCTGTGTAAACTAATGTGATAGGCCTGTACATGCATCATAGTCATACATGTTCAAGCAAGCCTGTGCCTAATTAAAGGGCTTATTAACTCAGTATATACCTTGTGTATTTGACAACTCCTGAAAGCTATTGGTGAACTTGAATAAAAAATTGAGTGGGGAGGCCTCCTGAGTGGCGCAGCAGTCTAAGGCACTACATCGCAGTGCTAGAGGCGTCACTACAAACCCGGGTGCGATCCCGGGCTATATTACAGCCGGCCGTGATCGGGAGTCCCATAGGGCGGCGCACAATTTGGCCCAGCGTCTTCCGGGTTAGGTGAGGGTTTGGCCAGGGGGGCTTCACTCCGCTCACGGCACTCTAGCGACTCCTTGTGGCAGGCCGTGTGCCTGCAGGCTGACCTCGGTAGTCAGTAGAACGGTGTTTCTTCCGACACATTGGTGCGGCTGGCTTCTGGGTTAAGCAGGCAGGCGTTAAGAAGCGTGGTTTGGCGGGCCATGTTTTGGCAGACACGTGACTCGACCTTTGCCTCCCGGGCCTGTTGAGGAGTTGCAGCAATGAGACAAGATAGAAATTGGGGAGAAAATAGGGGTAAAATAACATTTGGGTAGTAATACTTCTCAATATCAGCTAAAGTCAGATATTGAGAATATGAACAGATATTCATTCAGAGTATTATTCAAGTTATTAATTTACCCCATCTGATTGCTATGACACCTTCTGTCCATCATTCATGGGATTGGTAGTTAAACCTTACGACGGAGGTGGCAAATTAAGAGGCACCTTTATCTTGAGTGCCTTGTAATGTTGTGTGCTTTGGAATTCAGGGTCTTGTGTCAATGGAAAGTAAATAATGATAAGGTTGAAATGATTAGATACAAACCAACCTAACTGCGTTTGCCTTTTCACTTACAAATACACCAAGTTTAGTGTCCCTCAACTAAAACGTTGTTCTTTTGTGTTTTATTCCAGTCATTGTGCTATCGCTAGTTAGCGTTGGCTTGCGAAAGTACTAAACTTCCTTTATTCTGGACACATACATACAAATGGTATCCACAAGTTCATCTTACTTTAGGGAAGTAGATAAAGGGCCTCATTGCCAAATTCCGAAGTATCCCTTTTTAAGGCTCTGTTTGTTTCATGTGAAGAAGTGACAATTTTGGACTGGTGCACAAATTTAGTATATGGCCTTTGGTGTAAACATATTATGGGGTGAGATGCATGTGATGGAAGAACCTGCTTCATGTCAAATATTGCTTACATAGCTTAGATACAATTATTGTGACTCTGGGTGACCAACAAGGCTGTTTTGTTTCCTTGCAATGATACGTTGAGTATTTTTGATAAGAGAACTCAGTTCATGAAGAATTCTGTCTGGGTAATTCTGGCATGGGTTTTATGTTCTGCCGCACCCTATGTTGTGTTTCTGCATGCTTCGTTTGACCTGACTCATCGTCCTCTACTAATACCTCCCGGTTCTCTCTTCTGTTTGTTCCCTTTGCCTGTGTAGATCCTTTCTCTTCTACAGAAGCTGTCGATGACTCCATTCCAAACTTTAACCCTTTCCTATCACATCCTGTTGTTGATGCTGTCCATCTACCTGTTGAATCTTCCGATGGTGTTAGTTCTAGGACACCCAGTCATGAAATGTTTGGTGGTAAACAACATTTCTTTATTTCTCTATTATGGGGTGTTGTCAAATTGTCCCCATTTGTCATATTCAGCCTGCATGCACCATTCTGCCCTCTTTGTCCTAGTTTTTACAACTCAAGCTGTGTGAGTGTGTGTGATTTTGTGTTTACATGGGGTATATGATGTTGTAGTTAGATGTGCTGGCGCTACCAACGTTTTTCAGGAATCAGGTGCTTATCTGGGTTGCTGTAGGTCTTTGGTATTCCAAATAAGGAAAGGTGATATCGTTTCCCATAAATGACCACACCAACAAGGTTTTAAGTGCATGGTGCGCTTTTATTTTGAAAAAGATGATGCATTTCGACCGTGTGGTCTTTGTCAATTGCTAGCACCATTACCTAAAACACTTGCTGTGACAGTATATTATTTGTTTTTGTTTGACTGTGTGCAGTGATGACACAGGCGATTTTGGAATGCCGCTGACTCTGTTTGCTCACCCATGTAGGTTCATAGCATATAATGTAACATAAGACTTCTGTCATTTTGTTTTTGCCTTTTTTAAAGTGAGATCACATTGTTTGAATTTGTATTTTTGATTCTCCAGATCATTACAATCCCTTTATTGATTCGAGCACCTCCATTGCATCTGATCATGAGCACACGGTGCGGATAGAGCAGTTTATCTCAGGTACTATGATGGGGAACCCAACTGACCTATGTTTTCTGGAAACCACGGAAACTTAGGACCCTGAACCTACCCCGGGTTCATGTTTGCTCTAGTCTAGTTGCTTTCCTGATTGCCATTTTGCTTTTAGTACTAGGGTTTTGGGTTTAAGCTTTTTGAAGAATTCCTTCCTTTTCACAAACTGCTCTGCTAGATTTTACTTTTCCATTTTGACCATCTTCTTGTGCCACTTTTCTGGAGCTATACTTTTCATTTGTTTTTCTTCATTTCTAATCTTGTTTCTCAACGTGCCTTCTAAAACTGCCTCTCTTTGCTGTCCATCCTTCCTGCTTGCCTCTGGTTGTGTGTCAGACTCCTTCTGTGGGCCAGCATCTTACCCTACCACCCCTCTCTTTCAATCTGAGCCCCCTGCTGTAGCTGGTCTATTTGGAGGTAAGTACTTGGGGCTTGCCATTCCTACTGTCTCCTTGTCTTATCTCTGGTCTGAAAAGAGAACTTGGGTGTACAGAATAGATTTGACTGGACAAGAAGGGTTTCTGCAAGATGGCTGAAGATGGTGGAACCATCCTACTTAAGTTAACAAGTGAAAGAAATGACTTCCATTTTGCACCATAAAGCTTAATGGCTTGATTAATGCCTCAACTAATATCAGCCCCCAACCCTCTTCTGTTTCCTCTAACCCAGGGTTCTCAGCATCTCCCACCCTGCAGCCTCAGACCGCGAGAGGCCTTAATGTCGACTTTGACTCTGTGTTTGGCAACAACGTGGACTCGGCTGGTAAAGATCACTTATCCCCCTACCTCTCCCAATTTACCACCATGAAATATGGGCATGAATGATTTGCTTTGAAGTGTTCCCTCGCTTCACATAAAAGTTACCCTTCGGCACATCTCTAGGATCAGCTTACCCTCTTCTAACCTTAACCATCAGAGGGGAATCACAAAGCTGAACTTAGAACAGTGTCTAGGGGCAACATAATGCTTCTCCCATGGGCACCACATCCTCTGCTGCCCACTGGGGGCAACTCACCTCATGGGCCATCGCAGTGCTTGGGGATTGGATGTTTTGGAAATGACTTGCAGTGAGTGCTTGGTCAATGATTGAGAAAATTTACCACCATGAAATATGGGCATGAATGATTTGCTTTGAAGTGTTCCAAAAGAAGCATTCATTTGATCTTATTTTTATATTTTGGGAGATGGGAAAGCACAGACTTCCCTTGGGGATTCATATGCACTATTTTCAGTTACCTGTCTGTCATTCGAGACATGGTGGGTTTCAGGTCTGCTCTGGTGCCTTTGAGCTTCTTTAGTGAACACTTGAACTCTTGCACTGCTGGGGCCTGCAACATGGCAGTTTGTCATGAATAGAACCCAAAGACTCAGGGTAGTGCTTTCCTCAGCATCACACTGTAACATAACACTTAAAAGGAAAACTACCCAAAAACTATGTTTTGGTATTTGTTTCATTATTCCGTTGTTGATATAGTCCCAGAATGTTTTGCATGTAAGCAATCAAGTTTTTAAGATGTACAACTTTCAAAATACAGCCAGTATGATGCATTTAGCACAGTATTCCTTTAAAGTGTCTCTTTTTAAATGAATACTACATTCAAAAAACATATTTTAGTACTTTGTCAATTTTTCTGCTGTTAATAAACCCCCCCCCCCCCCACACACTTTTTTTTTTTAGCATGTTTTCAAGATAAAGCACTTTATAGAAAGCAAAAACATTCCATGATCCATCATAGGATTTAAAATGCATGATTTTTACGTTTTTTTTGTGTAGTATTCCTTTAAAGTCCATCTAGTCATTTTATTCCTTTCACATTGTCTAACCTTGCATGATCTTTAAGGAAAATGGAAGAGCTTAGGAAATGAGTATTGGCACTATTTCAATCTCTCTTAATATAGACTACTGCCCCTGAGTAGTTGTGCCTATGACGTCAATAAGCACGTCACCGATGGGAGCATTTGTCAGCGAAGGGCCCGTTGGTGCTCAATAAAGTGTTAGTGAAGAGGGGAGAATGTACACGTATGTAATGTGTGGTTTTTGGGGCGCTTCGCTCACGACCTCACCGTTGTTTTTGTTTCTCTCCCTTGTCCGTTGGGTGAACACACACTTTGGGCCTTGGCTTTTGCATGGCACATGCATGACTGGGTGAGTTGACTACACACTCCTTAGTCCCGGACCACCAGAAATGTCATTTTCACATGCGACACCCGCTTCCCATTTCGCTCACGTTAACCATTTCCTCTTACCTGTCTCGTCTCTGGTGTTGTGTGTTGTCTGGCGTTCCTTTACTACCTCCTTTTTTCCCCCTGCCCCCTTTACTTTTAAAACAATGTTTTAGGTGGCATCCTCAAACCCACAGTGGCCTCCTTGTCCGGCCAGGGGCTAATCCCCAGCGGGCAGCAGCCTGGGAAGCTGGTGTCCGACGACCTGGACTCGTCCTTGGCCAACCTTGTGGGCAGTATGTATCATTTAACGTGCTCCTTAGGCCTTTCTCCTACTCTACTGTAATGGTCAACTGCATATGCTATTGATGAATACTCAACATTTTTAGCAGACCAGCTTCCAGATGACGTGTCACGTGCCAGCTCTGTTGGACATTGTCAAGTCAGTGGCTCTATGCACTCAACTGTCAATGCATTCTCTTTCCTTTTCAGATTTGGGAATTGGCAATGGCGTGGCAAAAAAGTAAGAATGCTATGTTAACTAAACTGGAATCAATTTTTTCTATTTTTCCCCCATACTGATGTGGCAGTTAAAAGAAAAATAATTAACATTTCCATTTTCTTTATTTAGTGATATTCATTGGAGTCAGCCTGGTGAGAAGAAGTTGACGGGTGGAAACAATTGGCAACCAAAGACTGCTCCCTCTACCACATGGAACCCTGCCACCATGGTAAGTTTGTTCGGTATTTGTCTTAATTATTTATAGTTTTCAAAGTTCTGATCACAAAAATCGATTGCATTGATCAATATAAATTATACAATTTATGAAAGGAAATGTGCCATTTCCTCATCTGCTTTTGGAATTGTTTAACCAACCCAAACGCTGCTTGGTTTAAGTTCCTGGTGCATACGGATCATATGGACAGAAAGCACCAACTGCCTTTGTTAGTGTGTTTTTGTTTTTACTGTGTTAACTGAACGTGTATTTTTTGTTGTTTCAATATCTTCTAATCTCTGTCTCAAATGTCTGCTGCATTGTATAATTGTTCTCCTGGGGGAAAAAATACAGAACGGAATGCATTTCCCACAATACGTAAGTTTCAATGGTCGTACCATTTCCTGCTCTTTGACCAAAGCTGGCATGCCTGGTATTAACCCCACACATTCACCCAGCCACGCCTTCTCTCTGACTTGTGGGCCAAGAGGCCCGGGTCACTCATCACCCGCCCTGCGGTCTGCCCCGTGGGCGCCTTACGACCTGCTGACCTCAATCTAACACCGATGCCACAGCATGATCTGTCATGACTGACCTCTCCTCCTCAGCTCAGCCCTTTGTTCTCCAAAGGCTGGTTTATACTAGGTCTAACGACATGTCTCTAGACTATAAGAATACATCCATGGACCGTCGTTACACCTACTGTACATATTTAAAAAAAAAAATATTATTCATTTGATTTAATAGTCTTGTCTTTTTTATTGAACTTCTGGTCACACCTTACTCTGAGCCTGCATTAAGGGTCACATACTACCTGTATAATAAGGACATAACTGTTGTGACACCATGACAGTCATAACATGACAACGGGGTTTAGTAGGGTGAAACATTTTGTAACTATCTGAATTTCTACAACAGGAACACCCCTTTTGCTACTGTGTGCCCTTGTATGTTTTGAGGGTGGTGGTGTTAACCACTAGACCACTCCAACTCGGTAAAAGTTAGCAAGACCTGTTTCCATAAGCTGATCTCGCCTGTTCACAACACTTTCAAATGTCATTATTAAGACGGTGTTCTCCAAGCTCATGACTGAAGGTTCAAGTGAAGGGTTTCCAAAAAAGTTTCAATGGTTTGTGAGTGGGTATGGTGTTTCCATAAGAATGTTAAATAAGCATTCTTACAACGACAACAAAAGCCTAGTCAGCTATTATCAAGTGACAACTGTTATGGAAATATGCCGAAAGACCATGGTATCTTTGTCTATTGATACTGTCGAGGCCAATGGGTGGATGGACAAGAAACTGAGGTAACATCTTGGGTAGCTGCATGATCTACAACTAACACGCTTTATGCTATGTTTTACCCAGATATCACTTTACCGTAAGGCATCTCTTCAATTTTTATTTATTATTATGATTATTTTTCCCTTGTTTCTTCTGAACAGTGTGCAAAACAGCATGTTTGGTTATTATCGCAAAGCGACTGCTCATGATTTGCATAAAGTTCTGATGGCATCGTCAAAAGTCTCTGCACTTCACCTCCCTTTCATTGAAAATGACTGCTTTCTGTTTGGGCATTAGAAATTGTATCTGGTGAAAACCCGGAGTTAAGATTTTCCACATTCTAACTGATAATTCAGTGGAAGGTTATTAATGGTAGTAAAATCGATCACCAAAAAGAAAATCATTACGGTAGTTACGTTGGTCACCAAGAATAATGACGATCACCTTCCAAGCCGTTAAAAGCGGCCTTTGTTTTGAATGGAAATACAGATTTACATTTTTTTGCTGTCTTGTTGGATGTTTGGATGTTCCGTCTCCCTGATACTTGACATCCAAAAAAACAAACTGCCCTACACCAATATTTGTAAGCATTATGTTTGATTAAGATGTTAACCTTTTGGGCTACATGATCAAAACGGGATTCCAAAACGCAAATACTTAAAATAATGTTTTAAGCAACATTTAACTTGTTTTTTTTCACCTCACCCTGGACAAGTTCCAGGGTTTAAGCTTCCACAGTGGACTCCCTGGCCTAAATTCTCAACATTGTGTTTTACATTTACATTACATTTAAGTCATTTAGCAGACGCTCTTATCCAGAGCGACTTACAAATTGGTGCATTCACCTTATGATATCCAGTGGAACAACCACTTTACAATAGTGCATCTAACTCTTTTAAGGGGGGGGGTTAGAAGGATTACTTTATCCTATCCTAGGTATTCCTTAAAGAGGTGGGGTTTCAGGTGTCTCCGGAAGGTGGTGATTGACTCCGCTGACCTGGCGTCGTGAGGGAGTTTGTTCCACCATTGGGGTGCCAGAGCAGCGAACAGTTTTGACTGGGCTGAGCGGGAACTGTACTTCCTCAGAGGTAGGGAGGCGAGCAGGCCAGAGGTGGATGAACGCAGTGCCCTTGTTTGGGTGTAGGGCCTGATCAGAGCCTGAAGGTACGGAGGTGCCGTTCCCCTCACAGCTCCGTAGGCAAGCACCATGGTCTTGTAGCGGATGCGAGCTTCAACTGGAAGCCAGTGGAGAGAGCGGAGGAGCGGGGTGACGTGAGAGAACTTGGGAAAGTTGAACACCAGACGGGCTGCGGCGTTCTGGATGAGTTGTAGGGGTTTAATGGCACAGGCAGGGAGCCCAGCCAACAGCGAGTTGCAGTAATCCAGACGGGAGATGACAAGTGCCTGGATTAGGACCTGCGCCGCTTCCTGCGTGAGGCAGGGTCGTACTCTGCGAATGTTGTAGAGCATGAACCTACAGGAACGGGTCACCGCCTTGATGTTAGTTGAGAACGACAGGGTGTTGTCCAGGATCACGCCAAGGTTCTTAGCACTCTGGGAGGAGGACACAATGGAGTTGTCAACCGTGATGGCGAGATCATGGAACGGGCAGTCCTTCCCCGGGAGGAAGAGCAGCTCCGTCTTGCCGAGGTTCAGCTTGAGGTGGTGATCCGTCATCCACACTGATATGTCTGCCAGACATGCAGAGATGCGATTCACCACCTGGTTATCAGAGGGGGGAAAGGAGAAGATTAATTGTGTGTCGTCTGCATAGCAATGATAGGAGAGACCATGTGAGGATATGACAGAGCCAAGTGACTTGGTGTATAGCGAGAATAGGAGAGGGCCTAGAACAGAGCCCTGGGGGACACCAGTGGTGAGAGCACGTGGTGCGGAGACAGATTCTCGCCACGCCACCTGGTAGGAGCGACCTGTCAGGTAGGACGCAATCCAAGCGTGGGCCGCGCCGGAGATGCCCAGCTCGGAGAGGGTGGAGAGGAGGATCTGATGGTTCACAGTATCAAAGGCAGCCGATAGGTCTAGAAGGATGAGAGCAGAGGAGAGAGAGTTAGCTTTAGCAGTGCGGAGCGCCTCCGTGACACAGAGAAGAGCAGTCTCAGTTGAATGACTAGTCTTGAAACCTGACTGATTTGGATCAAGAAGGTCATTCTGAGAGAGATAGCAGGAGAGCTGGCCAAGGACGGCACGTTCAAGAGTTTTGGAGAGAAAAGAAAGAAGGGATACTGGTCTGTAGTTGTTGACATCGGAGGGATCGAGTGTAGGTTTTTTCAGAAGGGGTGCAACTCTCGCTCTCTTGAAGACGGAAGGGACGTAGCCAGCGGTCAAGGATGAGTTGATGAGCGAGGTGAGGTAAGGGAGAAGGTCTCCGGAAATGGTCTGGAGAAGAGAGGAGGGGATAGGGTCAAGCGGGCAGGTTGTTGGGCGGCCGGCCGTCACAAGACGCGAGATTTCATCTGGAGAGAGAGGGGAGAAAGAGGTCAAAGCACAGGGTAGGGCAGTGTGAGCAGAACCAGCGGTGTCGTTTGACTTAGCAAACGAGGATCGGATGTCGTCGACCTTCTTTTCAAAATGGTTGACGAAGTCATCAGCAGAGAGGGAGGAGGGGGAGGAGGATTCAGGAGGGAGGAGAAGGTGGCAAAGAGCTTCCTAGGGTTAGAGGCAGATGCTTGGAATTTAGAGTGGTAGAAATTGGCTTTAGCAGCAGAGACAGAAGAGGAGAATGTAGAGAGGAGGGAGTGAAAGGATGCCAGGTCCGCAGGGAGGCGAGTTTTCCTCCATTTCCGCTCGGCTGCCCGGAGCCCTGTTCTGTGAGCTCGCAATGAGTCGTCGAGCCACGGAGCAGGAGGGGAGGACCGAGCCGGCCTGGAGGATAGGGGACATAGAGAGTCAAAGGATGCAGAAAGGGAGGAGAGGAGGGTTGAGGAGGCAGAATCAGGAGATAGGTTGGAGAAGGTTTGAGCAGAGGGAAGAGATGATAGGATGGAAGAGGAGAGAGTAGCGGGGGAGAGAGAGCGAAGGTTGGGACGGCGCGATACCATCCGAGTAGGGGCAGTGTGGGAAGTGTTGGATGAGAGCGAGAGGGAAAAGGATACAAGGTAGTGGTCGGAGACTTGGAGGGGAGTTGCAATGAGATTAGTGGAAGAACAGCATCTAGTAAAGATGAGGTCAAGCGTATTGCCTGCCTTGTGAGTAGGGGGGGAAGGTGAGAGGGTGAGGTCAAAAGAGGAGAGGAGTGGAAAGAAGGAGGCAGAGAGGAATGAGTCAAAGGTAGACGTGGGGAGGTTAAAGTCACCCAGAACTGTGAGAGGTGAGCCATCCTCAGGAAAGGAACTTATCAGGGCGTCAAGCTCATTGATGAACTCTCCAAGGGAACCTGGAGGGCGATAAATGATAAGGATGTTAAGCTTGAAAGGGCTGGTAACTGTGACAGCATGGAATTCAAAGGAGGCGATAGACAGATGGGTCAGGGGAGAAAGAGAGAATGTCCACTTGGGAGAGATGAGGATCCCAGTGCCACCACCCCGCTGACCAGAAGCTCTCGGGGTGTGCGAGAACACGTGGGCAGACGAGGAGAGAGCAGTAGGAGTAGCAGTGTTATCAGTGGTAATCCATGTTTCCGTCAGTGCCAAGAAGTCGAGGGACTGGAGGGAAGCATAGGCTGAGATGAACTCTGCCTTGTTGGCCGCAGATCGGCAGTTCCAGAGGCTGCCTGAGACCTGGAACTCCACGTGGGTCGTGCGCGCTGGGACCACCAGGTTAGAGTAGCAGCGGCCACGCGGTGTGAAGCGTTTGTATGGTCTGTGCAGAGAGGAGAGAACAGGGATAGACAGACACATAGTTGACAGGCTACAGAAGAGGCTACGCTAATGCAAAGGAGATTGGAATGACAAGTGGACTACACGTCTCGAATGTTCAGAAAGTTAAGCTTACGTTGCAAAAAATCTTATTGACTAAAATGATATAGTACTGCTGGCTGGTGAAATAGGCTAGCTAGCAGTGGCTGCGTTGTTGACTTTGTTTGAAAGTGTAGCTGGCTAGGTAACCTCTAACTGGCTAGGTAACCTTGACAATTACTCTAGACTACACAATTATCTTTATGTTTATGTTTATGTTTTAGTGTTGTTGTGAAATGTCAGAAGGTGCTGGGCTATGATGACTATTGCAGAGGTGCAGTAGCAGAGAGTGAGCTTCTCCGGAACCTGATAATTACCTCCATATTTTCCTATTCAAGCAAATGTCTGCAATCGTTTTGCATGGCCTATATTGTCTGCCGAGTATGCTTTTATGCAAAGCATTTGTGATGAATGTGAGAAGTTGAAAAATGGTTGTTGGACTATCGAAACAAGTGCTGAGTATGTAATGAAACCCACATTTATGTTTTATATACGTCCACTTGTTCATTCTGTCCGTTTTTCAATGGGTTGATTTGCTAATGAAATATTTCCTTCCCGAGGGTGCCTTTTCATTCAACTGAAAGGCCTGTGATGTTGAAACAAATCGGGGTTTGTTACTACTCTGAGGGCTGTTTGAGAGTCTAGTAGTTTCTCTATAAAAGCCCCCCTCTGTATTTTTCAGAAGAGCAGCTCTGCACCTGCAAGTAACAGCTTCTTGCTTCAGGGCTCTCTCGCTCTCTCTCTCTCACCCTAACACACACTAAGGATAAACTAGGGGGAATAAGGACAGGCATGCCAAATGTTTCCCAGATGTGCCATTAGTCTTGCCAAAGTGGAAGCAGGCAGGCAATGAGACTGAAGTGTTGCATGTGAATGAGACAATTGTAGCTTGTCTGAGAGATGAACAAAGACAACTTTGTTCAGGTGGGTTGTTTCTGGAGAGGAGGGAACTATACGGACCAAAATGACTAAGCATTTGCACCTGTTTTGCAAAAGTGATTAATGAACTAAATAAACATGAATATAAAACGGTCATTATTTACAATTGGTTATATGCTAACTTTGGGTAAAAGTGACGGAGTGTCCTGGTTTATTGTGAGTGACCATCTTTGCTTGTCATCTCAGGCACCATCTGTCATGGCCTTCCCTGCAACGACGCCGACGGGAATGATGGCATATGGAATGGTAAGTATTTTTTTTGGGGGGGTGGATCTTCTTTTCAAGCTATTGCAGCCATGCCTCAATCTTTCTGAGAATGTGCAACCATATCTGACTTCTGGAGCTTTGTGAATGCCTCCCTCAGTACATTAATTATGTTTATGAACCTTATTTTTAGCTGACAAAGAGAATTCCACTTTTACTTTGAATCAATAACAATTGTTTGCTGGGTTTACTTATAAAAAAAAATAAAGATTATACATTTGCCTCTGGTTCACTCCAGGGCCCGGGTTCATAAAACATCTCAATGTAGGATCAGTTTTGCCTTTTTAGATTATAAGGAATGGACAGGAGGGGGCCTGATCCTAGATCAGCCCTATTTGACATTTTATGACTATAGATCTTCCGATGCAAAGGCACCCAACCCTGTGCTTTCAATGAAGCCATAGGGCCAACTCCTTGCAATGATCAAAATGTTAAATTTCACCAGCATAAACTCTGTACAAATTATAAGCAGAAAAATATATTTAAATGGCAAAACAAAAAAATTCTGCCGGCCTCCCGGGTGGCGCAGTGGTCTAAGGCACTGCATCGCAGTGCTAGCTGTGCCACCAGAGATTCTGGGTTCGAGCCCAGGCTCTGTCGCAGCCGCCCGGGACCGGGAGGCCCGTGGGGCGACGCACAATTGGCCCAGCGTCGTCCGGGAAGGTTTGTCCGGCAGGGATATCCTTGTCTCATCGCGCACTAGCGACTCCTGTTGGTGCGGCTGGCTTCCGGGTTGGATGTGCGTTGTCAAGAAGCAGTGCGGCTAGGTTGGGTTGTGTTTCCGAGGACTCATGGCTCTCGACCTTCGCCTCTCCCGAGTCCGTACGGGGGTTGCAGAGATGAGACAAGACTGTAACTACTACCAATTGGATACCACGAAATTGGGGAGGAAAAAGGGGTAAAAAATGTTTTTGTTCTGCAGTCTTTGACTGTAGCCTATAGCACATTTTCTATATTTGCGGTTGGATGGGTTATTAGAAATTGCTGGTGAAAAACCTTAATGTCCAATAAGAAATGCACATTTTCGTTTTCTGTTGCAAAAGTTTTCCATTGCGTGCGGTTATGAACATGACCCTGTTTCCTGGGGTTCTAAATTCTATCGGGAAGGGAATCTTGGTGGGGAATATGTTATGTTAGGCTTTTGAAAAATGTGACACTAGGACCAATTTGTGACACTGTATGTTCGCAAAAACAGGTATTCATTTCTACACCCACAGACTAGCAAAAAGGTCCATGACGAATCAAATGGAAAAATGACCAAGACATTGTAATGGATGTCATCTTGTAATGATTGACAAAGCAAGCTGTTGATATGCATCAAGACGAGCTGATTCAGCCATTAACTTTTACATCCCAGTGCTCGTGTCTCATTATGGAGCTATATTTGAACTATAGTTAATCAGTAACCAGTGTCAAATCAGCCGAGGACAACATGTACAATGATTTTGTTCTGTTAACTCGACTGTGCTTGAACTGAGACGTCGTACTACCATGTAACCCGTCATATATCGCTGAAATAATTGACAGAATTGCTCATGTTATCACCATTTCTTCAGCAGTAAAGAATTTGGTGCACGCAGAACTTTCATGACGTTTTGATTTTCACAATTTCATTTTTTCTTTGTCTTCCTTCAGCCTCCCCAGATGGGTTCCATGGGCATGATGACCCAGCCCACTATGATGTACAGCCAACCAGTCATGAGGCCGGCCAACCCCTTTGGCTCGGCCCCAGGAGCACAGGTACTGGACTCTCCATTCTACTCCCTTCCCTGGTAGCTTTTCTCTGAACAGATGCCAAGCAGTAGGGTGATGTTGCCCCGTAGACGCTGATCTTGGGTTAGTTTAGTATTTTACGCCCTAAAGTAGGAATCCGTTGCAGTGAAACTGCCATGTACATTATTTCAAACACTGTTTTTATTCCTTCTGACATCAATGCATGTGCGATAGAACAGCAGAGTATGTACTAGAATTGATCATATATTACGTTGCTGGATTCTCAGCTGTTTCGCCCTAATGCGGATCTCCGCTTTAAGTTTAGGGGAAGCTGATCCTTGATCTGTACCTTGGGGAAACTTCACCCCCCCCCCCGGAGCGTTTACAAACTCTCCCTGCCCTCGGAGGAGCCTGGTTAGATTGTTCACGTCCTCAAACTAGTATCTTTCAGAATGGAGTCGATTCCATTGCAATTTGGCAAGTTTATTTCAGTTTACTTGCTGAGTTGAAATGGATTTGAGCCCAACCATGCTTTCTACTGCCTTTTGCAATAGAATGAAGTTTGACTGTGGCCAACTTCAACACCCTCTGAGGTGGTATGCCTGTTGTCTGTATGAAAAATCTATCTGCAGGATGCATTGTCCAGCCCCACAACTCATTCTCCATAAAAGTGGTATTGTAATATACACATGGTTATTTCATATATCACTGGTAAATGGTTTAATGTGGCAAGTGACTGAAGGAATTATATTCTGGAGGTCAATAGGAATTCTGCGCTTTGGGACTTCTATTCAGAATGAGCTTTCATTCACCCTCGTACCATTTTAGCTATTA
Source organism: Salvelinus alpinus (assembly GCF_045679555.1). NCBI lineage: Eukaryota > Metazoa > Chordata > Actinopteri > Salmoniformes > Salmonidae > Salvelinus > Salvelinus alpinus. The sequence continues at coordinate 70,302,116 of NC_092086.1, forward strand.
TTCTGAATGATGCCTGGCATGTCAACATAGTATTTAGAATAGGATATAACACCCTCATCCTCCTTTCATCTCTTCAGTAGGCTCTAAATCAGAACGGTAGCTGCCTTAGGAGAATATATCTTGTGAAGCGTGTATTTTTTTCTGACACGATTTATCTGCTGTAAGGTTTTACCTCCACACTGACCGTGTTAGGGCACTACACTCTGGACCTGAACCTGTTCTCTCCATTCCGCTCCCTTTATATCTGTAGCTAGGTTCTCCCCTCTTGTTTGTAATTTCCCTCTAGCCGTTCCTCGATTCCCCTCACCCTGTCATTCTCTCTCTGAACTAGCCCTCGTCAGCTTCTAGTCCTTCCAGTCAGAGTCCTCTCAGAGCACCAGGAAAGGACCCCTTTGCACAACTCTCTCTCAAGGATTTCTTGTAGAACCTCTTTAGGTACAACATGTCCTGTGTGTGTGTGCGCTGCATGCTTATATCTGCACACTTCTGCTCCGCTTGCCAACACACCAATGTCTCTAGGGTTTGATCATTATTTGTGCTTCAAAGCTGAATGGCCCAGTCTTTCCCTTCATAATCACTCAACCACCTGTAAGATGTCGCTTGCTCCGTTGCCTTGCATGTCTGCACGGAAGTCTGACCTAGACTGCGAAACAACACTTTTCGAAAAGTACATTGGCCCATGTGACATTTTGACGACGTAATGAAAGCAGCGCTGTTAACAGACCGCATCACTTCATAAGCTGAGACATTTATTTTGAAAACAAAGCCACATTGGTGTGCATCAAACATTTACATGCATGTGCATAAATTATCAGCAGCCTCTTGTGGAAGTTGACCGTTAAAATAAATGTCACCACTAATATGGGTACTTTTGACACTCGTCTATGCTTACAAAATGGAGCCCTTTGAGATAATTCTGTGACAATTCTGCTAAATGTTTATTTTCTCTAGAGTGGACTTCAGCCCTATGTTTGTTTATCATGCTGCAATTCAAGCTTCAAACCAGGGGTGGAACCAAAATTATATTCCAATCGATTTGTTCTGAACAGAACCACTTCATTTTGTTCCACTGTTCTGACCAGCAAAATAATGTTCTGAACTGGTTCAAACCCCTCAAAGTACTGGTTTATATTGTTCTTATTTTTAGCCTGTGAAATCAAGTTTTTGTTGTTGTTTACATTTAGCTCATTAAATAACTTAATAGAGCAGGCAAGCTAGTTGTTTACATGGTGTAAAATGTGACTGAAATTTTGTGGGTGGGGAGAGAGCATTGAGGAGGCTAAGTGCTGGGCATCTTATGACATGCATTATACGAATTAGGTCCACAGAATTATACCTAGGAGGAGCAATTTTGAATGTCCTTAGTTTGAGCTAGCTAAGGCGTTTGAGGAAGCTAGCAAGCTCGTGTGTGCAGAGTGGCACCAGAATTTAAAAACGCGTCTTACCTTTTTTTAGTTAATAGATCCAACTTGAAACGTGATAACTAGGCCTGTAGTACCCTTAACTAGCATTAAAAGTGAATCCATTCTTTTCAGGCTAATTAAAAATCTTTCTCCCTATCTTCTGAATCAAGCTTGTAACTAACGTCAGTACAGTAGCCTATGCTTCGGAGGGGCAGGTAGCCTAAAATCGCACAGGCAAAGATTTTCAGTTTGCAGACAGACACTGGAATAAGTTCTTGAGTGACAGAGTGAGGGCTTTGCATGGGTGTTTTGTTGTGGGACTTGGAAAAAAATGCCTGGAACGTAAAGTAAGGTTATTCACCGGTTCCCATGCTTTTAAAGTAAAGGTTCTGTTTCTGTTCATTGAAAAAAATTATTTTACGGTTATCAGTTCTGTTCCCTGAACCGGTTTCAACCCCTGCTTCAAATAATCGTTTCCCCCATTTTTGGGGGGGCTGTCATCTTCATTGCAATACATTCCATTTGCATTAAATCAATGTGGCCAGAATGTATTTAATAGATAGTAATTTGTTCTGCACTACGCTTTCAGGTGTGTTTGATTTGGCCAACAGTATGTCCTGGATGGAAGGCATTTTTGATCTAAGAATCATATGTCCTGTTTTGTGCCGGAGGACTTCTCAGCTAGTCATGACACAGGACTGGCGATTTAACTGAATCGTGTCAAGGATTCACTGTTGTCCTGATCAAACACACATCCGAGAACGCAAGTGCTGGAGAAAAAATATCTACAAATATTTTTCTATTGTATTCTGGCCTACGTTTTGTGAAGGAACTTGGTTTGTTATCAAGGGAAACAAGGAGTATTAATGTTTGGCACTTAAATAAATACATTCAATATAGCCTTTATCTTTCTCTCAGCAGATGCAGTTCATGTAACCTAAAAAGGAGGATTTTGCCCTCCGAAGACAAACCATGAAGCAGCGAGACTAACTTTCAAGCAAAATCCAGTTAGCTGTTATACTGCTCGTCGAGAATATCAGCACAAATAAGGACTCAAGAGGGGAAACCATGTCCAAGAGGCGTCAAGTATAGGACACGGATCCCATTTTGTAATTTGTCTTCCTGAGAAACAATGTGCGCTGCCATTCTAACCTCTCTACAGGGATCACTCATCCCATTTGTCTTTTGTAAAAGATACAAATGGTTGCGGAAAGGGAGACATTTTGACTTTGCTGTTATGTATGGATAATAGTGGTTTATCACAGAATTGATTGATCCGATCATCAATCGTACATTATCTAATTTAACCATAACTGATTAGTAAAGCTAACCTCTGTTAATACCATGATTTTCAAAAAAAAATGATGTATTACGTTTGCAGTAGACATTCCTTGTGCATTGTTTATTTATTTATACCCACGGAGGATATGAAATAGAAAAAAATGAATGACATTGAACTCTTTGTGGGAGGTATTCAGGTGTATACATCGGTATGATTTGATTTGTATAATTGGAGTTTGAGTGTGACTGAGTAAAAAAAAAAAATGTTAATATAAAGATGGAAAAATGTAACCGACTGAACCAGCATAATGTCAAGCACAGTTTTTAGTAGCTCAGTCACAACCCTGGGGTGATATTGGCATAAAACAAGTGTAATGATTCAACTGTCAATTCTGTGAGCTAGGGTCTTTTTTTTCTTCTTAAGGGAACATTTTCACTCACTTGCAAAGCACTACGTTTGATTTGCCGGCATTGCGTTGGGAACGATCCACATTTATGCTTTACACTTGGCATGTAATTTATTTTACATGGAACAATTCTATGGCTGCCTTTCCAAAATGAATGTGCAGAGTGTCCTTCATGCTCAGGCCATCTTTACATAGACCAGCGTTGGGGGAAAGGAGGTGGTCACAGGAGGCAGGGGAAAGAGCTGTGGTTGTCACTGGTCAGCTCTAAGTGTCGGATCTGGGTTGAAATACTATTTGAACTCTTTTAAATACTTTGTTTGCTCTAGCTTGTCTACAGTGCCAGAAGGGCCGGGTTAGCAGTTTTGGGACTATTCTATTGGTCTATTAAGCCATACAAGATCAATCAAGCACAGATAAAGTATGTTAAATGATTTAATATTTGAATAAATGTCGGGTAAGTGGGCAGTAGGGTCCAGTTGAGCAGGGGGGGGGGGGGGAAATGGAGCACTGTTGATCGGTGCTTTGTGTATATAAAATGGATCATTTCCATCGTGGTGGTGGGTTATGTGCAGGATGGTCAGAACATGAAGGTTATTCTATTCATCAAATTAGCATTTTAACAGCATTGTACCTGCAGATTTATATTTTTGTTTATATTAAATATATAAATAAATGTATGCAGAATTTGGTAGATTTTTCTTTTTTCTCAATAAAGTGCAGCTTCCACAAAGTGTTTTGCAACTATCTTGAGTTTGTGTGGGTGATTTGATGATAATGATTTGTAATCAACTGTATTACAGAAGTATGGGGGGATTATACCCATTTGGGTGTAAATGAGGTAAAGGTTTATATGTGGCGAAGAGTAAGACAAGTGAATCACTAATTCCCCCGGGTTATAACCTGGGTCTATATCCACATTTTAACATCAGTTACATGTGAGTCTTTTTATAGATCTTAATGAATAAGATTTTATATGAACAGAACCTAGATCAATACTTCTACTCTGAGCTGCTTTAAACCTGTGAAGCATCATGTGGCACAATTGTTCCTTAAGAAAACATTCTTAGACCCTTGTGTTTGTAGTATCATTGCAGGTTTAATGGTAATACATGTCTCTGATCCCAACATGAGGCCAATGCTAGATTTTACAAAAGTGTGTGTATTAGTGCTTGGGCCTGGCTACTTGAACCTCTTGTGGATGATGCCAGCAGTGAGGGGCCAGTCTTCGGGAGCCTGGAGCATCCCTGGAGCTGAGGAGGAGCCGTCAAAGCCGGGGGTCTCGGATGGCACAGGGTGCAGGGGAAGGGCCTGGCCCACCACAGTCAGCAGCTTCATCTCCAGAGGGCCCAGGTGCATGTCTCCCTGCTGGCCAGCACAGAGAGGGGGAAGGGAGTAGTCCCATATAAGAGATGCATCCTGTTTGGCCCAAGATTTCCCATCGCAACAAGGAGAGAGATTGTTACTCTCAGATCCCTAAGTTGTCTCCACTGCCAAGAGGTGGCACAGAGGCAATCCCTAAGGCGCTCTCTCTCGCACCCTTTCTTCACTCAAACCTCTATCCCTGTTTTTTTTTTTAAATATTTTTTAGGAGGATTCAATACCTTCTGAATCTAAAATGAATGGCATCTGTTCATTTTAGATATAGGATAGCCAAGTTCGATGTCACATTCATGACTTTGTTTAGCACCTTACTGAAATCATGTTCTCCAACACTGGTAAAATGAAATTCCCAATTGAATCAGGTGGGCACATGGTTTGGATACAGATTATTGCTGTGATTTAGCAGCATGCATAAGGAACACCCAAGCCACACACTGCTGTAATATTTAGAAGAAAGAAGAAAAAACATTCAATGCTCTGGTGGACATTCCAGCAGTCAGCATGTCAATTACACACTTCCTCAAAACTTGAGACATCTGTGGCATTGTGTTAAGTGACAAAACTGCACATTTTTAAAGTAGCCTTTTACTGTGCCAAGAACAAGGTTCACCTGTAATTATCATGCTGTTTAGTCAGCTTCTTGATATGCCACACCTGTCAGGTGGATGGATTATCTTGGCAAAGGAGAAATGCTCACTAACAGGAATGTAAACATTTGAGAGAAAAGGTTTTTGTGCATATGGAACATTTCTGGGATCTTTTATTTCAGCTCATAAAACATGGGACCCACACTTTACATGTTGCTTTTATAGTTTTGTTCAGTGTAGCTACGAGCTCTTGCTTGTGCTGTCGCTCAGCTGAGGCTGACCTATATATCTATCGACAGATGACGATGGAGGCTGCCAGTACAGCTTTATCTTTCTACTGAACTTTGGCAACTAAGAAACAAAAATGTGTTGGACCATGTTTTTGCTTTCTATTCTACCTGAGCCACCCTCAAATGGAAGAACTATCGGCCAAAGCAAGGTGAATGCCACGTAGAGACAACTGCTGTAAACAGAGCTTATACCCTTGGTCGAGGGAAGCTGAGTTGAATTGTGTTATAAGATGCCTCTTTTAATGTAGGCACAGATGGAGAAAAGGAGTCGAGGAAACCACATTTGATTATTGAGATATGCCCATAGACGTATAGAGATTCAGTTCTATTCCAACTCTAACGGATGTGTTGAATCCGAGAATAGCCTGAGATGGGTCTTACCTGCAGGTAGGTCTGGCTGCCGTACAGAAGCACACTGAGGTCCTGAAGGGGGTCCTCTGTTGGCCTGTAGGCTGCCTCACTGCAGCTGCCACTTGTTTCATCCCTCTCCAACTCTTTGGCCTGCTTTTGAGCCCGCCATGCTTCCGTTGCTGGGTGGAGGGGAGGTACGGGGCTGCTGCTTACCCCGTCTGGTGGGAATCATGAAAATCATTAGAAATTGGGAGAGGGGGGGTTAAAATGACTACAGTGATTTACTGAAAGATAAAAGCCTGTACAGTATCCAATATGGAGGAAATTTGGATAGGGTTAGGGGTGAAAAGAATTAGCTCAGTAAAAGAAAATGCCACATTCCAAGAGAGGAACGTGCTGGTAGCCATTGTTAGTTTAAGTTTTTATCTTGAGTTGAGCTGAGAGGACATGCCGTCTTAGACGGAAATGAGTGTTGCCATGTTGCCAAATAGTCTTGGGAAGGGAGCTGTGACTCAGTGGCTTCCTGTGCCCGGGCGGGCCTCCCATTAGAGTTAGACGATACTGATCACAGCACCTTTCTCAGTGGCACACTGGTGCCCACTTAGTGGAAGATTGTTTTACTAACCAATCATCAAAGGAAAGTCGTCGTCTCCGAAAACATTTAATCGTAGATCGAAAATGATCAGGTATGTCTATTTCTACTTGCTTCCCATTTCATGTGAAATTGTGCATTTTTCTATTCTTTTATTTCTCTTTTTTTTCTCTGCATTGTTGCGACGGTCCCATAAGTAAGCATTTCAGTTAGTCTACACTTGTTGCTTTCAAAGCATGTGACAAATAAATTAATTAATTTGTCAGACGATTGTGATAATTGACATTTGTAAGTGGCAATAACAGATGATTAAGAAACGTGAGTATTTCAGAAAGGCTAACATATTTAGATTTGTGATATATGCTTGTCAATACAGTCTAAGGCAGCAACTGTTGCACAAACTCCAAAAGTGACAAGGAATCACTACTCTGTCCCTCTTGTGGTCTTCCCTGCTTCTAGTTAAGGAGCTGCACTACTGGCAACACTGGACAAATGTCATCACTTGTCAGCAATAAAAATGTATCAATAGTTTCAATTTGAAAGACATCCTAGACCTAGGATCTACACTGCAGGACCGAGAACTATCTGCAGTGCCATCCCAGCTTTGGTTCGCCTGCTAAACAGTTGAAGATAGCTGTGTTTGTATATTATGGTGTTTTGTTAATTTGTATTTAATAATGTCATTAAGTTGTTGTTTCAATTCAGCTTGTTGCTGACATTTGTACAAGGATGTCAAATAAAAAATACAGTTGATCATCATCATAACCTGATGGTTGGCCACAGTCCATGAAGTGCTTCGAAAGGCTGGTCATGGCTCACGGCTCACATCAACACCATTATCCCAGAAACCCTAGACCCACTCCAACAGATCCACAGATGCTGCAATCTCTATTGCACTCCACACTGCCCTTTCCCACCTGGACAAAATGAACACCTATGTGAGAATGCTATTCATTGACTACAGCTCAGCGTTCAACACCATAGTGCCCTCAAAGCTCATATATACGCTCAGGACCTTGGGACTAAACACCTCCCTCTGCAACTGGATCCTGGACTTCCTGACGGGTCGCTCCCAGGTGGTAAGGATAGGTAACAAAACATCCGCCACGCTGATCCTCAACACGGGCCCCTCAGGGGTGCCTGCTCAGTCCCCTCCTGTACTCCCTGTTCACTCATGACTGCACGGCCAGGCACGACTCCAACACCATCATTAAGTTTGCCGACGACACAACAGTGGTAGGCCTGATCAACGACGAGACAGCCTATAGGGAGGTCAAAAACCTGGCCGTGTAGTGCCAGGACAACAACCTCTCCCTCCACGTCATCAAGACAAAGGGGATGATTGTGGACTACAGAAAAAAAGAGGACCGAGCTCGCCCCCATTCTCATCGACGGGGCTGCAGTGGAGCAGGTTGAGAGCTTCAAGTTCCTTGGTGTCCACATCACCAACAAACTAACATGGTCCAAGCACACCAAGACAGTCGTGAAGAGGGCACGACAAAACCTATTCCCCCTCACGAGACTGAAAAGATTTGGCATGGGTACTCAGATCCTCAAAAAGTTCTACAGCTGCACCATCGAGAGCATCCTGAAGGGTTGCATCACTGCCTGGTATGGCAACTGCTCGGCCTCCGACCGCAAGGCACTACAGAGGGTAGTGCGAACGGCCCTGAACATCACTGGTGCCAAGCTTCCTGCCATCCAGGACCTCTATACCAGGCGGTGTCAGAGGAAGGCCCTAAAAATTGTCAGACTCCAGCCACCTTAGTCATAGACTGTTCGCTCTGCTACTGCACGGCAAGCAGTACCGGAGTGCCAAGTCTAGGTCCAAGAGGCTTCTAAACAGCTTCTACCCCCAAGGCACAAGACTCCTGAACAACTAATCAAATGGCTACCCAGACTATTTGCATTGCGCCCCCCCCTTACACCGCTGCTACTCTCTGTTGTTATCATCTGTACATAGTCACTGTAATAACTCTACCTACATGTACATATTACCTCAACTAACCGGTGCCCCCCGCACATTGACTCTGTACCGGTACCCCCCTGTATATAGTCTTGCTATTGTTATTTTACTGCAGCTCTTTAATTACTTGTTACTTTTATTTGTTATTCTTATCTGTATTTTTTTAAAACTGCATTGTTGGTTAGGGGCTCGTAAGTAAGCATTTCCCTGTAAGGTCTACAACGGTTGTATTCGGCGCATGTGACAAAATGTTTTATTTGATTTGAGAGCGTTACTCTTCATAATGGTCTCCTGTACTGTGGAGTCAGAGGGTCCCAGTCCTGCCGCCTGAGTCAGGAAGACGTTTCTGTGGACAGGAGAGCAGAGATGGGTGAGACCACAGATGGAAAGGAAGGAGAGTGCCGTTTTACCACAGGTGAGTGGATTAATAGAATAGCATTGCATATAATTGATTGCCGGGTCCCAGATCTGTTTGGGCTGTCTTGCCTAAAAATGGCATGACAAAGACCATAGGAGTTGGCTATGCAACACAAACTGATCTGGGACCAGGCTGTCCAGCTTCATTCAGTAACATTGACATGTCATGTCACACAATGTGACAGTGAAATCAGGGCAAATGGCCATCTACAGTATATGAATGTGGGTGAAGAGTTATGTTGAAGTGAGGGACCTAGAGATGTGCAGGTCCTCCAGGCGACGCTCAAACAGTTGACTCATGTGCTCAAGATTCTCCTCCTCCAGTTGTTGGACGGCCAATGCTGTAATGGATACCTCTCTTGTGTAAATAGCAAGCTGTGGGGTATTCCAGAAAGCAGGATTATTAAATTAGCCAACTAAATTTGATAAACAGACACACAAACTTGATTTTCTGGTTGATTAAGAGAACTTGTATATTGGTTGTTGCTGTTCAGTCAATTATACCTTGTCAATTTTAAATCTATATTTCTCAAAAACATGAAATTATTTTGGACAGTTAGCTGGCTAACTTATACTCATGAATCCATCTTTCTGTTACAGACGCCTGGAGCAAGGGGATGTGCTTTCTGATCATGTCTGGTAACACTTTATTCAACAACCAAAGAACATCCAGCCAACTTGACAACTGTGGAAAGCATTGGAGTCAACATGGGCCAGCATCCCTGTGGAACGCTTTCGACACCTTGTAGAGTCCATGCCCTGTTGAATTGAGGCTGTTCTGGGGGGGACTACATTTTAAGTGTTGCGTGTTCTTAATGTTTTGTACAGTGTATACTGTGTAACAATAGGGTCACACAAACAAAACCCCAATTGGTACCATGTTATTATGGTATGTAATGATGGGTCTTACTGTGCTTTCTTATGCTTTCTTTTAGAACAAATCATGATGACTACCAGATTATGAACTGTAAAATAAAGCAAACCTAATGTGCTGTTTATATTTTCAACCACACATACGCCATACCTCTCTCTTCAGCCACTCATTTTCTTTGATCTCCTGTCGGCTGTGCTTGTCAAGGTGTTTGATGGCCCTCTGAGGAAAAAGTGTGTTATCATCAAAACTCAAGTAATCTGTTCTGCTGATGTGCCTTATGTCTTACCTCTGTAGCCAGCTGTTTTTTTTCATCTATGAGATGCACTGTCTTCTTGTCAATTTCATTGAAAGTTACATCAAGAGAGCGCTGAATATTGTCTGTAGAAGTAAGAGACACGGTCAAGGAAAAGCTATAAGGACATCTGTCTCTCTCTGTCTTGTAAATTAATTGACTTTTGTTTTTGTAAATATTATTTCTTTGATTAAATCATTTTCAGGTTCAATCTCGCTTCGCAAGAAAAGTTTATTCCTAAAACCAGTTACTGGTTTGTATAGGGTTACAGGGGTCTGAATAAGAGTTGACTTCCCAGAAAATATAGGCCTAGTTATCCATCCCTTATAGGAGCCAAGCCTGTGAGTGCATGTACCTGCCATCTCCTGAAACTCCTTCTGCATCTGAGGCAGCTCGGCCTCCAGGTGCTGGATCTGCTGCTGGTGCTCTTGGCTTCCGGTCATCTTATACTCCTGCCTGATTTGCCTCTCGGCCTGCAAGACGAGCACGTCCTCCTCCAGGCGGCTGACTTCAGCGCGCAGCTCTCTCACGCACAGGGACAAACTATTTGTATTCATGTTACATTAATATTGCACATTCATAATATTCCAGGTGGGGAGTACCGGTGGATGGTAAAAACAGTTATTTACAGGTAGCTTTATGATTATGTTATATCGTATTGGAGAGCCGAGAGACTACCTGCCAGTTCTTTCTCCTGGCTGCGGACTAGCTCCAAGTTCTCCTGCAGAGCTTGCTCCACCTGCTCTTTGTTGATCACCTCTCTCTGCTCCAGCTTACTCTCCTGTTCTTTAGCCTGCTTCCGCAAGACCTTTATGTGCCCCAACTGCTCCTCTTTCAACTGCTCCCTCTGTGAGCACAAAACACTTAATCATTTTATAGTGCATATTCTCTCACTCAAGGAGTCTGTAGGTAGTCTAGTCAATGACCTTAGGGCAAAAACCCAAATGTGCACCTAGCACTCCACAGCTGATTCAAATAACCAACACATCATCAAGCTTTGATTATTTGAATCCACTGTGTGGGGGTGGCAGGACCGTGTTTGGGGAAACTTTGTCCTAAACTAATAAAACTGTTGCAAAATAAAACTACTGATGTTTTGGGGAATGGAAAATTAATACAGAACCCTGTGAATTCACAATTGCTTAATGTTCTCACCAATTCTGTGTATCTTTGCTTCTTTGTCTCGAGTTGACTGACCTCCTCCTGGCACTCATGTATTTCCTTTCTCTTAACTTGGAGCCTAAATACAACACACAAGTAAGTCATAGTCTGGGAATGTGTGGTTTGAGTCAATGTCAAAAAGCTGGCACTTTCAATTTCTGTTGCTCAAAACGTTAAGGTCTATCAAGCTAGAGAGGCTTAATGTTTCTGTCTATTTCAAAGGTTATGTGTCTAGCTATGATCAATTAAAGGAGAGCCGCACACTAGGGGCTCAGATGCAATAACCTAATAACCAACGTTTCGACAGACAAGCTGTCTTCATCAGGGTATAACGAAACGTTGGTTATTACGTTATTGCGTCTGAGCTTGAGTGTGCAGCACTCCTTTAATTTTACAAGTGTTCTCCGATAGCCAGCACCTCGCCTAAATAGGTGTGCGTTTCTTTTTCCTCTAGATTATTATGTATCTAGCTATAACATACCTCGTGAATTTCTGCATCATTCTATATAGCTAGCTAGTTGAATGAATGGATCATAAAAAAAGTAGGCTTTACATGTACGGCTTTTCAATTCAGATCGCAGCTAGCTTGGTAAACTGACAAGCAAATCTAGCTAGCTAACCAAACTGTCTCGCTTACTAGCTAGCTAACGTTAGTTCACTGACTTTAGAGAGTGATATTTGCAATAAACCAGCGTTGCAACATTGGTTTAGTTTATTAGCTAATAGGGTTAATAAAACAGTGCTTACTGAAAATTGATAAAGGCCTCCGCCAACGTAGTCTTGTCTTCATCGGATGACTTCTTACCCATGTTGGCTAGCTAAAACTTCACAAAACAGCTGATGATTGTTTGACAGAGATGTCTGCGTTCCCCTATTTCCATGGAAACCCCACATTATAGATCGACTCAACTTTGCCCCCCAGCTTCAAGAAAGTGAACTGTGGGCCTATTCGGGCAGTTCCTGCATGTTGGTCGTCACTAGGTACCGCAGCTACAAAGTCATAAACTCATTCTATTTCAACAATTTATCTTCTTAAAATGTGATTTTAAACTTTAACCATAACCGTAATCACACTGCTAACCCTAACCTTAAATTATGACCAAAAAGCAAATGTTTGTTTTCATGACTTTTTACAATATGCCAATTTGACTTTGTGGAAGCCCAACTTTTTTTGCCCATGACACCATTTTGATATCTAAAAATTCTCGCACCCCAACCACGTGAAAAAAATGATGTAATTAATAGTCTGCTTACTTTTTTATTTAGGGCTATGCAATGGCAACCCGTCTTTCATGGCAGAGGGGGCTGTCCCCCACCTGTTTTGAGCCCCACATTTTTAGCCCCCCCAAAAAATAGATATATTTTTTTTAATGGGGTTTTAATGGGGTTTTAACAGGCTTGCCTGTTTTGCATGTTATTTTGGCATTAATACATGTCACATATCAGTTTGCAAACAATGTAACAAAAAAAAAATATATACAGTTGAAGTCAGACGTTTACATACACCTTAGCCAAATACATTTCAACTCAGTTTTTCACAATTTCTGACATTTAATCCAAGTAAAAATTCCCTGTCTAGGTCAGTTAGGATCACCACTTTACTTTAAGAATGTGAAATGTCAGAATAATAGTTGAGAGAATGATTTATTTCAGCTTTTATTTCTTTCATCACATTCCCAGTGGGTCAGAAGTTTACATGCACTCAATTAGTATTTGGTAGCATTGCCTTTAAATTGTTTAACTTGGGTCAAACGTTTTGGGTAGCCTTCCACAAGCTTCCCACAATAAGTTGGGTGAATTTTGGCCCGTTCCTCCTGACAGAGCTGGTGTAACTGAGTCAGGTTTCTAGGCCTCCTTGCTCGCACACGCTTTTTCAGTTCTGCCCACAAATTTTCTATAGGATTGAGGTCAGGGCTTTGTGATGGTCACTCCAATACCTTGACTTTATTGTCCTTAAGCCATTTTGCCACAACTTTGGAAGTATGCTTGGGGTCATTGTCCATTTGGAAGACCCATTTGCAACCAAGCTTTAACTTCCTGACTGATGTCTTGAGATGTTGCTTCAATATTTCCACATAATTCTACTCCCTCATGATGCCATCTATTTTGTGAAGTGCACCAGTCCCTCCTGCAGAAAAGCACCCCTACAACAGGATGCTGCCACCCCCGTGCTTCACGGTTGGGATGGTGTTCTTCGGGCTTGCAAGCCTCCCCCCTTTTCCTTAAAACATAACGATGGTCATTATGACCAAACAGTTCTATTTTTGTTTCATCAGACCAGAGGACATTTCTCCAAAAAGTACAATATTTTTCCCCATGTGCAGTTGCAAACCATAGTCGTTTCTTTTAAAGTCGGTTTTGGAGCAGTGGCTTCTTCCTTGCTGAGCGGCCTTTCAGGTTATGTCGATATAGGACTCATTTTACTGTGGATATAGATAATTCTGTACCTGTTTCCTCCAGCATCTTCACAAGGTCCTATGCTGTTGTTCTGGGATTGATTTGCACTTTTCACACCAAAGTACGTTAATCTCTCGGAGACAGAATGCGTCTCCTTCCTGAGCGGTATGATGGCTGCGTGGCATGCAGGTTTTCATGTCATGGTCCTTAATTTATAAACACATTTTTTCTCCACACAGATATTATATATGGAATAATCGGGATATATTGTATAAAAATACTTCTTTGTTTTTGGAATATTGGTTCCGAAATAATATCCTATTGGTGAGCCAACTGGTAAATGCAGAGGGTCTTTTACTCAGTTATAAGGAATTCTTATCACTTTACAAGGTCCCTGTAACACCTAAAGATTCTGCAATTGTTTTAGACGCCATTCCCTCAGGTGTTGCTCTGTTATTCAGGAACGTGTCAAGACCTGACCCTCAGAGCCTACCTTCTATTGACCCTGTTGACTCATCAGTAGGAAAGATTTGTTTCTCTTTTGGTCCATTCAACAACAGAGCGATACGAACCTTGTTTCAGCAGGATGTTGTATCTATACCTTATGTCATGCCTTATTGGAATGGATTTATTGATAATATCTGTTGGAAAAAAGTTTGGATGTTGCCACACACATACCTACTTGTTAACAAAATTAAGGAAGTTTCCTTTAAAATTATTCATAAATATTATCCTGCCAACCACTATATGAAGAAGTTTAAGGAAAACATCAACTCAAATTGCTCCTTTTGTAATGACCACTCAGAAACAGTGTTGCATCTTTTTTGGCATTGTATATATGTAAGAAAACTGTGGCAAGACATCAGTAGATTTATAATTGAACACATTTATGAAGATTTTACACTATTGTGGAGAGATGTACTGCTTGGATTCTTTACATATGATAAAAATAAGCTGAAACATTTTAATGTCATTTCATTATTCTTTTGGCCAAATTTCATATACACAAATGTAAATTTACTAACAAAAAAACACATTTTCTTACCCTACAAAAATAAAAGTAACTGTATTTTAAGACAGTTAAATACTCTAACAAAAAAGCTGTTAGAATTGTAATTGTATGTATGTCCCTTAAAGGTCCTTGTGTAATTGTAATGTGATATTGTACCCCCTAGCTCGATTGTCCATTATATATAATCTATATATACTTGTGTTCCCTTATGTACTTTCTGTATTGATTTGTTGTTAATAAAAATAAAAAATAAATAATAATAATAAAGAGGCCCAAGTTCCCGAGTTGGAATTCTGAGTTGGATGAAAGTTCAAAACGACTTTTCCCAGTCGGAGCTCGGTTTGTTTTCGAGTTACCAGTTGTCTTGAAAGCACTGAAGTCGCACACTTCAGAGTTGTTTTGGACGCGTCATAAATACTAACTGCATGGCGCCTCAGTGTTAACGTTCTGAATTTCCACCGATGAGTCGCCATCTTTTGTACGTTTCGAAGTTCTCTCAGTTTGTGTGGTCAGTAAGTTTACCGACTTTCAAACAACATTTTAGATTTTCCTACAAGAACCTGAAGAATACTGCAAACAAATAGATACAATCTGATCTACTTAAAGCTTGACGGACGGTAAGTGTGTGGTTATATTACTTAAATGCCGTGTAAGACATTGTTTGTGCGCAATGCCAATGGCTGTCTAAGTAACGCTAACCTGTTACGACTCAAGTAAAGGTTGGTCAGATTCTGTGCTAGGTATGCTTTACACTACTCAGATTTAAGTGTAGCTAGCTACCTAACGCTAGCAAGGCTAATGTCTTTAGGCCTAGTTAGTTAGCTTGTCAACATACATTTGTTGGAACATCCTAGCAATCCATGCAAATACTCATGTGATAATTGAGATAATGCTAACGTTACTAAGTAGTTGGTGTTTTCGCCAACGTAATTTTTATTTAAAGTTAGCTAGCTATGTTAATGAGGTAACCCACCACAGCCATAAACCCAGCCCATTTCAGCGATGTATCATCTTAAAATCGGATTTTAAATGTAACCACACTGCTATAGTAACCTTAAATTAAGACAAAAGTAAATAGTTTAACGATATACTATATCCATTGACTGTGATGGTAACTCGTGACAACCCTTTACTTGGGGATACTTAGACAATTGTTCTAAACTTCCATGACTTAAGTTAGTTGCATGGGGTTCGTTTGAATTAAGAACATGCACCATTATTAAATGAAATACATGTGTTGCTCCGTGAAGCACTTAATCAAATGTGTACGCTGCCATCTTGTCCATTTCAAATATTTTCATTGACAGGGCGCACACAGTTGGTTTACTTCATGGCCCAAAACATTTTATATAATTTAGTAACGGAGCATTTTCTAAATTCAATCGAACCCCATGCAACTATACATGGACGTTTATGGGTGTTATCTGTCTTCCTAGTCGGGAATTGAGGAAGTATCGCCAAGTTACGGTTAGTCAAATTCTTAGCTGTGTATTGCTAAGGCAAACACCCAAAACTGGGCCCCAGGACCGAATTTGTGATATTCTACCTACTGTGGTAGCGTTCCAAACACTTAAAAGACACACTGTATCCCCTCATCCCTCAAATTAAGTGGACACTTCTGATGACGTATCATGAAGTCTGACGAGTATACACTTGCAGTGTGAGGAAGGAATTACTTTTTAAATGGGTCGCCCTTGCCCGGAAATGCGTTAATCCCGCGATGATTGTATTTTCAGCCACCGGTACCTTGCGCTATATGCGCAACAGTCCATTATGATTGCATGTTTACTTACATTGTCTATATACTTATTAATATATGCCTACTGTTTAATAACTAGCAAATGAATTAGCTAACTAACTTTAGCCTGCCTAGCTGGAACTTCTGAAGGAAAATGTTTGTATTTCAAAAATGTCCAAAAGCTAACCAAACAAAAACATAATTACTTTTACTAGACGTGTTTGAGCTGTCATGTGCATTAGTAGCACAATTTCTAATTTATTTACATTCGTTTTTTACTTACACTTGTATGTTGACTTCTCCATATTGCCGTTGAGGTTTTAAGTTTTGTGTGACTTTTCTTAGCGGATGTACAATCATCGCAAATTGAATTATGGGGTGTTTCAGGCCCTGAAGTGAACATAATTGTACACTCGCAATCACGATCAAAAACAAGGGCTGAGGGCCTTACGTTGTGAACTTCCCTTGTTTGGAGCGACATCCAAGATGGTGACGGGTATTCCCCCTAGGGCACAAGGCCAGGGTAAGTGGACGAGGGTGTATATTTTATTAGTTTGAAACGCAGCCTGTGTATTGCGGTATGGAATCATTCCCAAATCACTGTGTAGCTACTGGCTAGCTATATTCTCCGAAAATATTTTGGCGTCTAGATGCAGCCTGCTTTGAACAGCGGCACAAGAAATGTTTATATAAAACAGCCTTTCATTTTTTTCGACGAAGACCCTCACAGCTACAGTGGTGGAAAAAGTACCCAATTGTTATAAACGCAGTAAAAAAAATAAACGTGCTCTCACTGTGAACTGCGTTTATTTTCAGCAAACCTTAAATAAAATGTGTACTTTTTTTGTATGAATAGAACAATATTCAACAACTGAGACACAAACTGACCAAGTTCCACAGACATGTGACTAACATAAATTGAATAATGTGTCCCTGAACAAAGGGGTGGTCAAAAGTAACAGTCAGTATCTGGTGGCTACCAGCTGCATTAAGTACTGCAGTGCATCTCCTCTTCATGGACTTCACCAGATTTGCCAGTTCTTTCTGTGAGATGTTACTCCACTCTTCCACCAAGGCACCTGCAAGTTCCTGGCCATTTCTGGGGGGAATGGCCCTAGCCCTCACCCTCCGATCCAACAGGTCCCAGACATGCTCAATGAGATTGAGATCCGGGCTCTTCGCTGGCCATGGCAGAACACTGACATTACTGTCTTCCAGGAAATCACACACAGAATGAGCAGTATGGCTGGTGGCATTGTCATGCTGGAGGGTCATGTCAGGATGAGCCTGAAGGAAGGGTACCACATGAGGCAGGAGGATTTCTTCCCTGTAACGCACAGCGTTGAGATTGCCTGCAATGACAACGAGCTCAGTCCGATGATGCTGTGACACACCGCCCCAGACCATGACGGACCCTCCACCTCCAAGTCGATTCTGCTCAGGAGTACAGGCCTCGGTGTAACGCTCATTCCTTTGACGATTATCGCGAATCCGACCATCTCCCCTGGTGAGACAAAACCGTGACTCGTCAGTGAAGAGCACTTTTTACCAGTCCTGAATGGTCCAGCGACGGTGGGTTTCTGTCCATAGGCGACGTTGTTGCCGGTGATGTCTGGTGAGGACCTGCCTTACAACAGGCCTACAAGCCATCAGTCCAGCATCTCTCAGCCTATTGCGGACAGTCTGAGCACTGATGGAGAGATTGTGTGTTCCTGGTGTAACTCGGGCAGTTGTTGTTGCCATCCTGTCCCGCAGGTGTGATGTTCAGGTGTACCGATCCTGTGCAGGTGTTGTCCACTGCGAGGATGATCAGCTGTCTGTCCTGTCTCCCTGTAGCGCTGTCTTAGGCGTCTCACAGTACGGACATTGCAATTTATTGCCCTGGCAACATCTGCGGTCCTCATGCCTCCTTGCAGCATGCCTAAGGCACGTTCACACAGATGAGCAGGGACCCTGGGCATCTTTCTTTTGGTGTTTGGTGTGACTCAGTAGAAAGGCCTCTTTAGTGTCCTAAGTTTTCAAACTGTGACCTTATTTGCCTACCGTCTGTAAGCTGTTAGTGTCTTAACGACCGTTCCACATGTACATGTTTTAATTGTTTATGGTTCATTGAACAAGCATGGGAAACATTTTTTAAACCCTTTACAATGAAGATCTGTGAAGTTACTTGAATTTTTACGAATTCTTTGAACGACAGGGTCCTGAAAAAGGGAAGTTTCTTTGAATGAGTTTACTTGAGTAAAAGTATAGATACCTTTTTAATAAAGTTATTCAAGTAAAAGTTAGTCACTCAGTAAAATATTACTTGAGTAAAATGATTGATTTCTAAATATCAAAAGTAAATGTAATTGCTAAAATATACTTTAGTAAGTTGTTAAGTGTGTGAATTAGCAGGACAGGAAAATGGTCTAAGCGTTCAAACTGTAACGAGTACTTTTGGGTGTCAGGGAAAAGGAGTAAAAAGTACATTATTTTCTTTAGGAATGTAGTAAAGTAAAAGTTGTCCAAAAAATGTATTAAAGTACAGATACCCCCCAAAAATAGTTAAGTAGTACTTTTAAGTGTCTTTACACTACTGCACAGATTTGACGAGGATGTCGCCAACAACTTATTCACTAGGGATGGTAATTTTAGCTAGCAAACGTTAGCTTATATTTATCAGGAGCATGTTCTTTAGAACCTAACTAGTTCTAAAGAAACATTTTTGTATCACAAGAACCTGATTTTATATTTGGTAAAGGAAACGTGCATGGCCTCAAGACAGAAGGCCCTTCCAAATGGGGATTGAGATAATGGAGGGAATCTGAAGAATAGGCGTAACTTACTCACTGAATGCTCAAATATTTATTTCATTGCTAATCTGTTGAGACCCAACAGATTCTTTAGACCGACCTAATTAAAAACAATGTTACTAATCAATGTCCTTTTGTGTATCCTCACAGAAAATCTATGCAGAGTCCAGATTGGAGCGGAAATAAATTTGTGGTCCCCGTCGTCAAAATCTAAAATGATCACCAGACGAAGAGGTCATTCAGACAACACCGATGTGGAGGTGCACACCTCAAATTGTCTTTTTGAAATTGAAGTCCCTGACTTTGTTGAAACTATACATTTTAAAACGAGTCCCTATGAAGACATGAGCTCAGAGAATGGGGATAGTACAGTTGGATTAGAGCTTGATGGTTTATTTGGAATCGACAAGTTAAACTGGACATTTGAGAAGGACGCAGTCTCCCCTCTTTTCGACATTGGATTGACCGAGTTAGGTGTGGATGACACAACAGATCAAGATTTTGGAATCAACGCGTCCAGGACGCCATCGCCAGAAGGAATGTCTGCTGGTCAGAAAAGGAAGTGGAGAGAGAACCCGTCTGGGCGCATGATCAACAAGAACGCCATCGCTGCAAGAATGAATCGTCTGAAAAAGAAGGAATACGTCAACGGGCTGGAGAATAAAGTCGGGTCTCTGTCGTCAGAAAACCACATACTTAAACAGGAGAACGTCCAATTGAATAAGAGGGTGGAAGAGTTGGAAGATGAGTCGAGGTACCTGAGAGCTGTGTTGGCCAACGAGAGTATGTTAGCCCAGCTGTTGTCAAGGCTGAGCGGTGTGAACGGCATGAAATTATCTTCCTCACTTTTCCAGGAGTCCAACAAGAACAAAGACCATGATTATGCCTTGCCTAGGAAACTTGTGAAGATGGAGACTTCTGGTGGCATCTGTCTGCACGTGGACAAGAACCACGTCTCAGTGGAGTTCTGCATGAAGTGTGCAGAGAGTGCAAGCGCATCACTCAAAATGTAGGGTCAAGTACTTTTATCTGTTTTCAGATGTTGAGACTGAACCTGCTTTAACTTCAGAGTAAAAAAAAATATCAGGGGAATTTATGAACACTTAAAACTGTTTTGAGATCATTACTTAAGAAATGTTGAATGTGCATGTGTGAAATCTTATGAAACCAATGATATAAGAACTCGTTACTCGTTAAACCTTGTTGCCAGTTTTCTTCTAGGTGATGATTGTTCAACCATGCTGGATGAATGGGTTACAGAACGTCCCTGTCTGCTTGGCTCCATGGTAAGGATCTCTTAACAAGAAAAGCTGATTTGATACCTTCTCGGATGTTTATCAAGGTTATTTCAAGTTTTAAAATAACTTTAGGTATAGTATACACTGGAACATATGTTTCTCTGTTAGTTTGAGTTGAGTAATTACTTCAATTTGTTACTTCAATTTATATTCAACTTTTCTTTTATTAAGCTCTGTGCATTAAGAATTTAACCTGTAAATATACAAATCTAACTGATTTCACGCCCAAATATAAAGAAATGGGGCCTTTTTGAATTTAGCAGTCAAGTTTTATTGGAATTGAAGAAAAAATAAATGGAGTACGGTGATGTTTCACAAAGAGTTTAATCGTAGAATATTATTAGTTCATATTGGCTCTAACCAGAATGGGGGGGAAGAAACAACACATATAGTTGGTTACCACGGTTTGGTTAGAAATGGTCTCTTTGTGAAACATTACTATTCTGCTGAAGGATGTTTTTATTTAGCGGCCCTATTTTTCTTTATTGCTAAAGTGGATTCTGCTGTCGGGGAAGCTGAAGAGGCGGAACCCGCTGCTGCCAACTTGGCCTGTTATTTTTTTTTTGAAGGTAGTATAACAAATAGTGTAAGTGACTACATTTTACCAGTATCCTACCACACCTTTGAAAAAATGAGTGAATTTAGAATTTTGTGGGTGACAAGTGTTCCACTACCTATTGCATTGACAATATCAGAGGTCGTATAATAGTTTCTTCACAAGTTTAACTTGACTTGTGTTGACACTTTTGAATGTAACCCAGTTGTAAAAGTATATTTTGTTATTGATGTTGTGATCCTGATAGTTTATACAACATTGGTGAAGTCCATTTCTGAGTCAGTATGTCTTGAAGAATTATGTATAATACAAGATTTTGTGCCAAAATCTCTAAACGAGAGAACAATGTTTCAGGAAGATTGGTTTTGATAAAGTAATTGACAATAAATCTTATTTTGATTATACATGCTTCAGTTATGTATTTTGTCTTGAATGTTGCTGTATGTCATTGATATTAACCTTTATTTTCTCTTTTCAAACAGCAAGCTTTTTCTGCAGACAGAGCTATCAATTCCTCAACAAAATGGGGGGGGGGGGGGGGGGAATTGGTAATGGTTCCCAAACACGTGAGGCTTCATTTGAGTGGAGAGCTCAAAGCATATTGTATGTGCATACACCTACTAGTCTGGTGTACTTGTTTTTAACATAATGCTGCTGCATTTAGGTTTAATGTAATAGTTTACTCTTAAATTGGCTTCAGGTGTTTTCAGACCTCAATAAGTCTGACTGAAGAAGTTCATGTCCAGCTATATGCCTGAAGCACAAATTAATAGAACATACAGGTGCTGTTCAAAATGATAAATATAAGTAATTTTGGATAGCACTTATCTTTCCCATTTAATTTTGAGTTGTGGCATATAGTAGGATTTACACACCTGGTAGCGTAGGCCATTGACTCTTTTTGACAGACCATTTGAGGTCTGAATGTCCAACAAATAATGTAAGGAACTGTCACTCGTACGTTTGTCGAGCTGGATGGCATGGCAGTGAATATATTTAATGTGAAGTATCCACAAGGCTTTATGAATTTTGAGTGGTTACATTTCTCCAGCCCTGTGATCCCGCACCCTTTTTGCAAACCAAGTGGTGGGGCTGCTGTTGACTGAAAATGTGTAGTGCCTTTTAAAGGATAAGTTTGGTATTTAAGAACAAAGTTAAATGGTGTCTCACACTGAAAGTGCAATGTGTCATTTGGTTTTCTTTAAAACAGCCACTTTAAACTTTTAGCCATTGCTAACCAAAAGTCAATGGGGGTGATGGTGGTTTTCCCCCAAAAAATGTTTTCTACACTGGTCAAATTGAGAATCCATTAATTTGATATAGCCCGACTAACTTAAATCAAAACTATCCTCAGCTAATATTTAGATTTGGCCATTTACTAGCAGGTCAACCAGCCAATGTCCATTATACATTTTGATATCAGTATACAAAGCAAATGTTTCTCATCAAGTATATTGCTTGACATTGATAACTAAATGTTATGCTATTTTGACTGGATCGCAATTGGATCATATTTGCTTTGTTTATCAGTTGCATTACCCTAGGATATGGCACTTTCAAACCTTTTCCCATGTAGGGCCACTCCAAAAAAGTATAATATTCCACACCTGATAGTCATGCGCATGTTGAATAAATTTTTTATTTTTATGACCTTTGTGTTAAAAGAGCATCCAATTTAGAACCCAATATCAGTTTGTTCATTTAACACACAGCTGTGAGGTATTTAAACAAAAAAACAACCATTTCATTGAGATCCTGATTCGGAGGTTTAACTTCCTATCACTAAAATTGGCGCATGCGTCACAAATTCATTTCAAAATACCTTTGATTTCAAATGTGCGATATGCGAAGTTAAAACATTCAAAATGCAGAACTGTTGTACAACCTGATAATCACTTAATTCTAATGGAAATTAAAGCATGCATTAAGGTATAACGTATGTACAGTGCCTTAAAATATTCATACCCTTTATTTCACTTTTTGCATTACAGCCTGGATTAAATAGATTTCTCACCATCTACACAAAATACCCCATAATGACAAAGTGAAAACATGTTTTTAGACATTTTTGCAAATATATCAAATGAA
This sequence comes from Salvelinus alpinus, assembly GCF_045679555.1. NCBI lineage: Eukaryota > Metazoa > Chordata > Actinopteri > Salmoniformes > Salmonidae > Salvelinus > Salvelinus alpinus. Next base: position 70,324,998 of record NC_092086.1, read on the forward strand.
ATACAGAACTCAATTAATTAAGAATTCACAAGCAGCGATTACAGCTGAGCCTTTCTGGGTATGTCTCTAAGAGCTTTCCACTCCTAGATTGTGCAACATTTGCCCTTTTATTATTTAAATTATCCAAGTGCTGTCAAATTGGTTGTTGATCATTGCTAGACAACCATTTTCAGGTTTTGCTGTAGTTTTTACTTAGATTTAACTCAGGAACATTCAATGTCTTCTCGCTAAGCAACTCGTGTAGATTTGGCCTTGTTTTTTAGGTTACTGTCCTTCTGAAATGTGAATTCATCTACCAGTGTCTGGTGGAAAGCAGATTGAACCAAGTTTTTTCTAGCATTTTGTCTGTGCATAGAAATGGAATGGAGCTTTTTTTCTTTTCTTTTTCTGGCAAAACTCTGCAGTCCATAACAATTACAAGCATACCTATAACATGATGCAGCCACCACTATGCTTAAATACAGTGGTAGTCAGTTGTATTGGATTTGCCCAAAACATAACTATTCGACAAAGTGAATTGTTTTATCACATTTTTTACAGTATTACTTTAGTGCCTTGTTACAAACAGGATGCATGTTTTGGAATATTTTATTTATTTTGAATGTATAATTTGACAGGATAATTGAGCTAAGACAGTTGTGCATCTCATTAAGATAAGGCACATTCTTCAAAATCAGGGTTGATTTTTAGACTAGCTTTGAGTGAGAACAGTATGTATATAGTGCATTCAGAAAGTATTTCAGACCCCTTCCCCACATTGTTACTTTACAGCCTTATTCTAAGATGGATAATTTCCCCCCCCCCCTCCCCTCTACACACAATACGACAAAGCGAAAACCGATTTAGAAATGTTTGCAGATTTATAAAAAAAATGAACTTAAGTATTCAGACCCTTTGCTATGAGACTTGAAATTGAGCTCTGGTGCATCCTGTTTCCATTGATCAATCTGATGTTTTTACAACTTGGAGTCCATCTGTGGTAAATTCAACTGATTGGACATGATTTGGAAAGGCACCCACCTGTCTATATAAGAAGGTCCCACAGTTGACAGTGCATGTCAGAGACAGGATTGTGATGAGGCACAGATGTGGGGAAGGATACCGAAATATTACTGCAAAGCATGGTGGTGGCAACATGCTGTGGGGATGTTTTTCAGCGGCAGACTGGGAGATTGTTCATCTTTCCCTTGATCCTGACCAGAGCAAAGTACAGAGAGATCTTTGAAAATCTGCTCCAGAGCGCTCAGGACCTCAGTCTAGGGGCAAAGGGTCACCTTCCAACAGAACAATGACCCTAAGCACACAGCCAAGACAACGCAGGAGTGGCTTCGGGACAAGTCTCTGAATGTCCTTGAGTGGCCCAGCCAGAGGCCGGACTTGAACCCAATCGAACATCTCTGGAGAGACCTGAAAATAGCTGTGCAGCGACGCTTCCCATCCAACTTGAGAGAAACTCCCCAAATCCAGGTGTGCCAAGCTTGTAGCGTCATACCGAAGATGACTCGAGGCTGTAATCGCTGCCAAAGGTGCTTCCAAGTTCTGAGTAAATGGTCTGAATACTTATGTGATTGGAAAAATGTCTAAGCCTGTTTTTTTTATCGTTGCAGTGTGAACGCTATCATCTACTTGAATTAGTTATGAATGGGCCTCTACTTTCCGATACAGCCGTAAACGACCTCATTGCAAACAGCGGGGAAAAATTACTATCTGCAGTACTCCCATGGTTTTGTTTTGCCCTTTGACATTGCATATAAAATATTTATTCCAGCGATGGCGTCGATATAATTTAGTCATTACATTATGATTATCCAGATGTTTGTACGTGTATGTAACTCAAGGACTGAAGAAAATAATGCAGAACATTTAGGTTTGTTAGAAACTGTTTTAATCCTGAAGCTCCTCGCCATTTGAGACGGACAACTGAATCAATTTCAAGTAGCTGTCAAAATGTCTGGAGCTTAGGTAGGTTCCAAAGAACACCTGTAGTACTATCACAACACCCATTTTCCTCAAGATGGGTTGGGTAATGTTCATCCAAAAACGGAGGACGTTTCCCTTTTCTGGCAATGGTGCAGTGTTGTACCTGTCAGATAATTACAATGGCATAATTATGCAAATTCAGTCAGCCAAGCATCTTGATGAAACTGACTGCAAAGAGTAGCACATACCTGGTTGCAAGGCCTGCATTCACAGGCAAAGCCAACAGAATAGGATATACACCAGCACCAACTGCGCCGACAAGGGCACCTCTTATCAGGACACAGGTTGGACAGTTAAGGTCACCTGAAATTAGTTTAAGAATATCAGAAACAATTAAAATATTGTCAAACTTCAACTGCAACTGAAACAATTAAACACTCACCAGACAATAATGGTTTGGACACAGCTACATTATACATGGCCACTGTTGTCAAGAATGGTAGGACAGCCATCGGGAGATTTGATGTAAAACGCCCTTGAGTGACATTCAGTGCTCTCCTGTATAAGCTGTTGGCAATCAGTCCTGCAAATGCCCCATTACCTCCCAGGTACACGGGGCCATAGGTGAAGATTTTCCTGTAGAACAGTGATATTTCATAGGTTGTTAATGTTATGAGAGCAAAATGCAAAAGGCTGTCAATTACAAGTAGTGCTAGAGCTGTCAAGGAAATGAAAACATGTCTAGGCTATAGAGATGGATGACTCATCTTTGTACCTGTTCCATTAGACAGGTTGGTTGTTTAGCAACAAAACAGACGTGCTCAACTATGCTTCAGGAAGCTTACTTTTCCCCATCACTATTGCAAGCAATCTGGCCATCCAGAATCACAACACATGGACTTCTGTGCCATTGAAGCGTGCGCATAGTTTGTGAAGTTGTTAGTTAACCCAGGGTTTCCCAAACTCTGTCCTGGGGTCCACCCCAGTGCAGGTTTTGATTTTTGACCTAGCACTACACAGCTGATTTAAAACCAAAGCTTGATGATGAGTTGGTTATTTGAACAATCTGTTGCGCTAAGGCAAAAACCAAAACGTGCACCCAGGTGGGGCCCCAGAACCAGGTTTGGGAAACCCTGAGCTGACCAATCAAAAGTGTCTGTGACAGTGCCATTGAAGCCATCTCCATTTTGAAGTAGTACATTTTCTTCTTCAAGATTGGCTGATCACTCCTGATGAACTGGTTGGACATGACTCCAACGGTCACCTGGAGGGATCAGTCAGTTGACTACATTAAAATAGTCTAAGCCCTCTGTGGCGCTGTCCATGCTAACAACATTTTGGCCACTAGAGGCCTCTATCATTCTCTTTGGCATAAGCCTACAAAAACGTACCTGTCAAGTTCAGGCAACCGTTCGAAATTTTCCGCCATCATTTGAATGATCAGAGCTCTGGGAACTGTGCGGCTGGTGCCTTTCTGTACAACGACATTGCTGTTTTCTGACATCTTCAGAAAGATTCCCTGCAATGCATGACTACATTTTTAAAATAAATGTCACTGTCTATCAATAATGTTGGCTATCATTGACAGGGCTGAGTAAACGTGTATGCAACACGTTCGATAAGACTGCTAACTTTACCTAGCCAACATTACATGTTATAAAACCCAGTCCAAGTAGCCTAGTTCAGAGAGCAAAACATTTATATATTATTAATCACGATTACACTGGAATAACGCCAGTCTATGTATTGCTGTACTGTCGAGTATTCCTTCCTTACCTTGGCGATGTTTCAGCTCTAGTGTAGCTATATGCTGCAAACGTTTAACTGTTTCTTCTTCTTTGGTGGGGTTTAACGTGTAGCTGTTTCAATATTTTCTTCTATATCATTATTTAGTGAAGGGCGCAGCCATTTTAAACCACGTGAACCAGAATGAACTCTGAACCTTTCACAACAAATTGTATTGGTTAATACTCCCGAGCCTGGACAAAAAGCACCGCAAAGCCATTGGTTGTAAAGTTTTGTCAATCAAGGTGTAGCTAGTAACAAACCTCTCCGTTGCTAAGCTAAAACTGATACTGCTTTCCACTCCGTGGCTGTAGATTTGGAAATAAAAACGTGGTGATGTGATACAGCAAATAAGAGGATGAGGAAGTTCCAGATATTTCGCAAATAATATATGAAATGTGTAAAATAGACGGGTTATTGCAAAGACATACGTTTTACAGCAAGATCAGACAGGCAGGTATTTTCCTACATGCGCGAGCGCACTGGCATCAGGAAAGCCTATCGTTAACCTAACGCTTTGCCAACTTCCAGTTTCACTGTCCAGGCTTTCGTTTTAGGTAGCCTAGCAGGTTGAGCAACAACGATGCATGTGTTTGTGAGCATTGGGTTCATTTCAGTTTGTGAATGGTTGAATAGACTTGGGCTATAAAGCATGTCATATCCTAAATCAAAGGAAAACGACGGAGAATCACACCAGCTACATAACCTTAGCTAACTGAGATATTGGATGGAGCCCATCAATTGTATTCGTGGTGGTATGACTTGCAATACATTTTGGCCAGCTAATGTTGTGTATTTTGATTGCCATATCTGCACACCTGGTTCGTTTGACTAATTGGGCCACCCCAAATTCATAGAAAAAATATTAGGCTGAGTAATTGCTGCAAGGTAGGGTAATTAAACTTGATGTGATGTTAGTGTTAGGCTACAACAAGGCGGCTAACGTTAACCCTACTCATTTAATTATTTAGCGTTTTTTTTTCACGCGCTAAAATAGCAATGGTTGCATATTTCACTCTGCCGATTAACGTTACCCCACCTTTAACGTTTCTTTGGACTGCCATTGGTTTTGATTTTTTTTTAAATCTCCAGGTCATCACATGGGAGTGCCATTGACTCAATGCCAGCATCAAACTGCAAGGACAGTGATAGAAACGCGGAAAATCTCACTGAGCCGAGCTCAAGAAAAGTTTGCCAATTGAGGAAATATACCGACCGACCACTTAGCCTAGGCTATAGTTAATGTCCATGACATATTATCCCCTGCCAACTATCTGTGTGGGAACATCAGAACGCGCGCTACAGCCGTTGCACCTGTCAGCACAGCAGCATGCCTTCATCGGAACCATAGCCCACACAAGCTACAGACAAGATACTTTTCACAGGACAACAGAAAATAGGATTTGGAATTTTATGTATTTACTTGAACACTTTCGGGCTGACTGCATCACGGCGAAACATTGGTTAGGCTACATCTTTGCTGACGATTAACTGAACAAGCATGCCGAACTACATTGCAAGTATAGTTTTTGTTTGTGGCCTGTTTGGCCCTATAGTCTAGCCCACTGATTCTGTTGGAGCAAAAGCCTATAGTTTTCAAAACTGAACCTAAGGGCACACACGTTATAGCACAACTGATTCGCCAATGATGTGGGTTCCTACCTAGCGGTTACCACTGCCGGAAACTTTTAATGATGCACTGAAGAGAACTGATAGCAGAAGTAAATCACCAATACGGATCCAGGATTCAACTATGCCTGTAAGAAAAAAAGGTGAGCAGAAACGTAGTTGGCACAACCGGTGTCTCGCCACTAAGCGGTTTCACTAAGTGAAAAAACAACAATGGCTCTTTGTCATTCAGCACTTTTAGACCCACGTTGGCGTGTAGGCTTGCCTACGTTCCTGTAGGTAAGCTAATGGCAAATTAAAGAAAAAATGACCCATAACTTGTAATGCAAGCCTAATGTGGCCTATGAAACAGAACAGTCATTGGTAATGTACAGAATAAAGGAAACACCAACAAAGTGTCTTGATAGGAGTTGTCACCAGAACAGCTTCAATGCTTCTTGGTAAAGATTCTACAAGTGTCTGGAACTCTATTGGAGGGATGCAACACCATTCTTCTACGAGAAATCTGTAATTTGGTGTTTTGTTGATGGTGGGAAAAAAGTGTCTTAAGTGCTGCTCTGGAATCTCCCATAAGTGTTCAGTTGGGGGGAGATCTGGTGACACACACCCCCTTTAACCCTCTATGCTCCTTTGAAACCCCTCTTTCAAAATCACTGAGCTCTCTTCTAGCAGTGGTAGCCAAAATAATGGGCAACTGGGCGTTTTTATACATGACCCTAAGTATGATGTTAATTGCTTAATTAACACAGGACCCACACCTGTGTAGAAGCACCTGCTTTCAATATATTTGTATCTCATTTACTCAAGCGTTTCCTTTATTTTGGCAGTTACCTGTAGTTTATTATAGATAGGAATATTGGGTAACAAACACTTTTTATAGCTTTCATGAATAAGCATTTATACATATTTTAAGTACTAGGCCTAATACAGTGCATTCGGAAAGTATTCAGACCTCTTTACTTTTTCCAATTTTTGTTACAGTACAGCCTTATTCTAAAATGTATTACATTTGTTTCCCTCATCAATCTACACTCAATACCACATAATGACAAAGCGACAACATGTTTAGAAATTTGTTGCATATGTATTAAAAATAAACCGATAACTTATTTACATAAGTATTACATACCCTTAATTACATAAGACCCTTTGCTATGAGACTTGAAATTGAGCTCAGGTGCATTCTGTTTCCATTGATCATCCTTGATGATTCTACAACTTCATTGGAGTCCACATGTGGTAAATTAAATTGATTGGACATGATTTGGAAAGGCACACACACACACACACACTTGTATATACAAGAGCCCACAGTTGACAGTGCATGTCAGAGCAAAAACCAAGCCATGAGGTCGAAGGAATTGTCCATAGAGCTCAGAGACAGGATTGTGTCGAGGCACAGATCTGGGGAAGGGTACCAAAACATTTCTGCAGCATTGAAGGTCCCCAAGGACACAGTGGCCTCCATCATTCTTAAATGGAAGAAGTTTTGGATCCACCAAGACTCTTCCAAGAGCTGGCTGCCCCGCCAGACTGAAAAATCGGGGGAGAAGGGCCTTGGTCAGGAAGGTGACCAAGAACCCGATGGTCACTCTGACAGAGCTCCAGAGTTCCTCTGGAGATCGGAGAACCTTCCAGAAGGACAACCATCTCCGCAGCATTCCACCAATCGGGCCTTTGCCTTTATGGTAGAGTGGCCATACGGAAGTCACTCCTCATTAAAAGGCACATGACAGCATGCTTGGAGTTTGTCAAAAAGGCACAGAAAGGACTCTGACCATGAGAAACAAGATTCTCTGGTCTGATAAAACCAAGGTTGAACTCTTTGGCCTGAATGCCAAGTGTCATGCCTGGAGGAAACCTTGCACCATCCCTAAGGTGAAGCATGGTGGTGGCAGCATCATGCTGTGGGGATGTTTTTCAGTGGCAAAGACTGGGAGACTAGTCAGGATCGAGGGAAAGATGAACGGCGCAAAGTACAGCGAGATCCTTGACGAAAACCAGCTCCAGAGCGCTCAGGGCGAAGGTTCACCTTCCAACAGCACAACGACCCTAAGCACACAGCCAAGACAACGCAGGAGTGGCTTCGGGACAAGTCTCTGAATGTCCTTGAGTGGCCCAGCCAGAGGCCGGACTTGAACCCAATCGAACATCTCTGGGGAGACGTGAAAATAGCTGTGCATCGACGCTCCCCATCCAACCTGATAGAGCTTGAGCGGATCTGCAGAGATGAATGGAAGAAACTCTCCAAATACACGTGTGCCAAGCTTGTAGCGTCATAACCAAGAAGATTCGAGCCTGTAATCTCTGCCAAAAGTGCTTCAACAAAATACTGAGTAAAAGGTCTGAATACCTATGTAAATGTGATTTATTTACATATTTTGGTACCCTTCCCCAGATCTGTGCTTTGACTCAATCCTGTCATGGAGCTCTATGGACAATTCCTTCAACATCATGGCTTGATTTTTGCTGTAACATGCTCTGTCAGCTGTGGGACCTTATATAGACAGGTGTGTGCCTTTCCAAATCCTGTCCAATCAGTTGAATTTACCACAGGTGGACTCCATTCAAGTTGTAGAAACATCTCAAAGATGATCAATGGCAACAGAATGCCAGGTCTGAATACTTACGTAAATAAGGTATTTGTTTTTTATTTTGATAAATTTGCAAACATTTCTTAACCTGTTTTTGTTTTGTCATTATGGTGTATTGTGTGTAGATTGATGAGGAAAAAATATTTTAATCCATTTTAGAATTAGGCTGTAAGGTAACAATGTGGGAAAAAGTCAAGGGGTCTGAATACTTTCCGAATGCACTGTAATTCCTTATTTCTAAAGCATGTATAAGTTATACAGCATTTATACTTATTTGTAAGAATTTATGAAGCCTTTTTCATTAAAGTGATGGCATTATTTTAATTGAATATTGCAGGGAATAGCCTTATACATAAGGCCTATCGTGGATAATGGAGATAACTTCCAGCCCAACTATGTCTAGTGTTTATGGGAATTGTGTGATCATATTCAGTAAAGGATTTTTATATCCTTTTTATACATGGTGATTGTAGTGTAAGTTCAGTCCACAAAGCAACTCCATATAAATAGATGTGTAATGAGGCTTGTCCTGGCGTGACCTCAGATAGTCTCAGCCACTGGTCTGTAATTGTGCAGCAATAAAAAATAAATGCTCTCCGAGTTGTTCAACTGTACTGTACAATGAAAGTAATGGAAGAGGCCTCCCGAATTGGCGTGGTGGTCTAAGGCACTGCATCGCAGTGTTAGCTGTGCCATTAGAGATTCTGGGTTCGAGTCCAGGCTCTGTCGCAGCCGGCCGTGACCGGGAGACCCATGGGGCGGTGCATAATTGGTGCAGCGTTGTTAGGATTAGGGGAGGGTTCCCATCGTGCACTAGCGACTCCTGTGTCGGGCCGGGTGCAGTGCATGCTGACACGGTCACCAGGTGCACAGTGTTTCCTCCGACACATTGGTGCGGCTGGCTTCCGGGTTAAGTGGGAATTGTGTCAAGAAGCAGTGCGGCTTGGTTGGGTTGTGCTTCGGAAGACGCACGGCTCTCGACCTTTGCCTCTCCCGAGTCCGTACGGGAGTTGCAGTGATAAGACAGGACTGTAACTACCAATTGGATACCACAAAATTGGGGCGAAAACGGGGGTTAACATAAAAAAAGAATAAAAATAAAGTCATGCAAGATCGTTCAACCTTCCAGACTTATACTTTTACATCTGGAAACTCGAACTAGACAGCAGACTGTCACATCAAATTAACAGGAATTATAAGTCAATAACAGTAAAGTAAAGACCATTTTACAGTCTGTTCTCATGAGTTTCTTTGAAACAAGTCATAGTTTAGTGTACTGTGGTCTCCCTTGGTGACAGGGTCGTAGCCCAAGGATGATGTCTCTGAGTGGTATCTCGCCCCTGACACCCGTGCCAAGCAGGGACACTATCCATGCTCCACATTTCTGTGCCGTTACAAAACTGCCTCATATTAGTAGTGAAAATGGTTGCTAATTATAAACCATACAAGTGACCTCATCGTCTTTTGCACATGCAGTTGTCATTACATGCTTAAGATTGTTTTTTTTAGAATCGTTTTCACAAATGGGGACAAAAATGTGGGCAGAAGCTCAATCTACTGTAAACCTTATTCAAACAAATTGGCTTTGTAAATTAGTCCTGGCAGTGCTTGTCTGATGTTTGCTATTTTATCACTCGACTGTATGTTTAACTATAAACTAAAATGACTTTTTTCTTTTGAATAACATTCTAACTGGTCTCCAATCCGTACCCTCCTGCAGACACAGCTAGGGCCCTAGGCCTTTTGGAAGACTACTGTGCTAAACTGAGGAAGCCAGAGGAACAACAGCTCAAAACTGCCATTCAGAGAGTAATGGGGGTCTTCAAAAGCAGCCTGTTCCAAGCACTGCTTGGTAAGTCAGCTGGATATTGGAATCCATCCATTCTTTTAATTGACTCCAGTATGTCAAATGCTTCACCTGTCATTATAAATCAGAGGCATGCCCCTCTTCAACTGTCTAACCATGTTCACCCTTATTCTATTTCATACATACAGTATGGATTTTGATAGACACAGTGAATGTCTTGTCTGCAAAAATGCACGCAAGTAATACCTCTTTTATAATCAAGTCAGTACTTTTTGGGATTCACAATAAAACACTAGAGATTTGTCTATTGTCATATTTGCTCAACCTGCATTTTGCTATTCCTGAGCAAGTGGGCACATTCTGCAGGTGTTTTTTCTGAAATATAGTTATTTTGAACTCTGCTGATATTGCAGTAGATGCTTCTCAGTGCCTGCAGTATTGTTAAGGTGCTCCTCGTACTCTTCGTAAGGATTCAAACGAAGCATATTGATGTAGGATTTTTGCATCTTTGATTGTTCACCACCTTTCAATGATTTGAAGGGCATACAAGTATCTCCTCAATGCATTATTGGAGATGGGTATAATGCATGATTCTTATTCATCATTCAAAGGTTCATGACACGATCATTTTCCGAATGATAAAACCTACAATCTGAGCTCTCAGGTTGAGTTTGATAATGTATTGTGAAACGTATTGCTCGGGCCACGCATTGTTGTTCCCAAAGCCTTCTCTGCAATTAGCAGTGGCAAAGCTTAGATGAAATGAATGCTAGCACGCTACAATCTCTGTATTATTATATGTGACATGAAATTCCGAGAAATGTAAGTGCACCATAACGTAGTAACACGAGAGGAGTTCATCATACATAGTTCCCTGTGAGTTGGCATTCAAAGGCTGGGCATGCCTTTTACACACCGATCAGACCATGTTGTACTTGACCACCTGGAATCTCTATCCTCCAAATCAGGTTAAGGCTGTTTTAGCTTATCTGAGAATGGGCTTTCACTCTTTCTGGCACAAGCTCCCACTGGCTATCAAAAAGGGAAACAATGACGGAACAATGATAAGGAGAGCGGAAATATCAAAACATTTAACATGCATTTAAATAGATTGATCTCTAAACCTAAGTAGAAATATTATTTAAATATTGAACATGAATATTGGACTCTCAATGACTTTTGGCCATGTTCCCTTTTGAAGCTTGAAACTTGAGGATTAGCAGTCACTGGTAAAACGAATAATAAACAGATTTGATTCATGTAGATTTTACAAACCTGACAATGTTTATTGATCCCTAGAGTCATTGTACTAACATGAGCTGTTGCAGTAAACGTTTATGGTAATGTGATACTTTTTATTTGGGACCGTACTGGGATTTTGACAACTGTAGTTATGGTTTTAGGAGGAAGAGTAAGTGCTGATTGGGGTTTAGAGTAAGGTGCCAAACTCTCTGCTGCTCCCTGTTTTATTATTTTCCCCTCATAGTCGGCCTTACATACTGTCTCTAGGCGTGGGTTAGAATCTCACTTCCACCAATATGTAGCCTAAGGACAATTGATAAGAATGATCCATAGACACTGCAACTTCATTTGTAGACTCAAAAGTTTAATATCATACTGCTACACAACTTATTAGGGGAAACCAGTAAAAAAAGGGGCTCCTCAAATCACTCCAATCAGAACAACCCTCGCTCTTCCTTTATTTCCATGAACCAGAATAAGATGTCAAAACAAAAATCACATAGTCTAATGAAAGTTTCTGTTTCGAAAGACGATGCAGACGTTTTTGACTTTCGTTGTGATCAGTGGGAAATGTTGAGTTGATCAGTAGAAAATGTAACTAAGGGGAGCTAGATTGGTGTACAGTCATGGCCAGAAGTTTTGAGAATGACACAAATATTAATTTTCACAAAGTCTGCTGCCTCAGTTTGTATGATGGCAATTTGCATATACTCCAGAATGTTATGAAGAGTGATCAGATGAATTGCAATTAATTGCAAAGTCCCTCTTTGCCATGCAAATGAACTGAATCCCCCAAAAACATTTCCACTGCATTTCAGCCCTGCCGCAAAAGGACCAGCTGACATCATGTCAGTGATTCTCTCGTTAATATAGGTGTGAGTGTTGACGAGGAGAAGGCTGGAGATCCCTCTGTCATGCTGATTGAGTTCAAATAACAGACTGGAAGCTTCAAAAGGAGGGTGGTGCTTGGAATCATTGTTATTCCTCTGTCAACCATGGTTACCTGCAAGGAAACATGTGCCGTCATCATTGCTTTGCACAAAAAGGGCTTCACAGGCAAGGATATTGCTGCCAGTAAGATTGCACCTAAATCAATCGTTTATCGGATCATCAAGAACTGCCAGTAAGATTGCACATAAATCAACCATTTATCGGATCATTAAGAACTTCAAGGAGAGCGGTTCAATTGTTGTAAAGAAGACTCCAGGGCGCTCAAAAAAGTCCAGCAAGCGCCAGGACCGTCTCCTAAAGTTGATTCAGCTGCGGGATCGGGGCACCACCAGTACAGAGCTTGCTCAGGAATGGCAGCAGGCAGGTGTGAGTGCATCTGCACGCACAGTAAGGCGAAGACTTTTGGAGGATGGCCTGGTGTCAAGAAGGGCAGCAAAGAAGTAACTTCTCTCCAGGAAAAATGTCAGGGACAGACTAATATTCAGCAAAATGTACAGGGATTAGACTGCTGAGGACTGGGGTAAAGTCATTTTCTCTGATGAATCCCCTTTCCGATTGTTTGGGGCATCCGGAAAAAAGCTTGTCCGGAGAAGACAAGGTGAGCGCTACCATCAGTCCTGTGTCATGCCAACAGTAAAGCATCCTGAGACCATTCATGTGTGGGGTTGCTTCTCAGCCAAGGGAGTGGGCTCACTCACAATTTGGCCAAAGAACACAGCCATGAATAAAGAATGGTACAAACACATTCTCCGAGAGAAACTTCTCCCAACCAGCCAGGAACAGTTTGGTGACCAACAATGCCTTTTCTAGCAAGATGGAGCACCTTGCCATGAGGCAAAAGTGATAACTAAGTGGATCTGGGAACAAAACATTGATATTTTGGGTCCATGGCCAGGAAACTCCCCAGACCTTAATCCCATTGAGAACTTGTGGTCAATCCTCAAGAGGCGGGTGGACAAACAAAAACCCACAAATTCTGACAAACTCCAAGCATTGATTATGCAAGAATGGGCTGCCATCAGTCAGGATGTGGCCCAGAAGTTAATTGACAGCATGCAAGGGCGGATTGCAGAGGTCTTGAAAAAGAAGGGTCAACACTGCAAATATTGACTCTTTGCATCAACTTCATGTAATTGTCAATAAAAGCCTTTGACATGTATGAAATGCTTGTATTTATACTTCAGTATACCATAGTAACATCTGACAAGAATATCTAAAGCATATAATCGATGCGGTGCGCATTTGCGAAAAAAGACTGTCGTTGTTCTAACGTGTACCCAACCATAAACATCAATGCCTTTCTTAAAATCAATACACAGAAGTATATATTTTTAAACCTGCATATTTAGCTAAAAGATATCCAGTTAAGCAAGCAATATTAACCAGGTGAAATTGTGTCACTTCTCTTGCGTTCATTGCACGCAGAGTCAGGGTATATGTAACAGTTTGGGCCGCCTGGCTCATTGCGAACTAATTTGCCAGAATAACAAAAAAATAACAAAAGTAAGAGATAAGAATAACACAGCAAAGAGTGGAAACTCGTTCTCTGGAGTAATGAATCACCTTCTGGAAGTCCGACGGACAAATCTGGGTTTGGAAGATGCCAGTAGAACGCTACCTGCCCCAATGCATAGTGTAAAGTTTGGTGGAGGAGGAATAATGGTCTGGGGCTGTTTTTCATGGTTTGGGCTAATGTTACAGCATACAGTGACATTCTAGACAATTCTGTGCTTCCAAACCTTGTTGCAACAGTTTGGGGAAGGCCCTTTACTGTTTCAGCATGACACCGCCCCCATGCACAAAGTGAGTTCCATACAGAAATGGTTTGTTGATATCGGTGTGGAAGAACTTGACTAGACTGCACAGAGCCCTGACCTCGACTCCATCGAACATCTTTGGGATGAATTGGAAACTCGACTGCGAGCCAGGCCTAATCGCACAACATCAGTGCCCCACCTTACTAATGCTCTTGTGGCTGAATGGAAGCATGTCCCCACAGCAATGTTCCAACATCTAGTGGAAAGCCTTCCCAGAAGTGGAGGCTGTTAGCAGCAAAGAGTGGACCAACTCTGTATCAATGCCCATGATTTAGGAATGAGATGTTTGACGATCAGGTGTCCATATACTTTTGGTTATGTAGTGTATGTTTGGGGGATTAGATCTATTGATTTCTGTAAATTGTCGATCAATCACCATTTCTCTGCCAACTCTGCTATGGAACTAATGCCTCCTGAAATAGATGTAATCATCTTATGAAGCATTAGCCTAGGTGCTGTCTAATCTGGTCAGGGCATGTGCAACCTGCTGAAACCCATCACAGCAGAGTGGAACTGTGGATGGTTTAACCTGTTCACCATGACCAATTTCTCTCAGGACCAGGCAAGGGAGTAAGGCTAGAGGCCTCTCACTCAGCTACGCATCTACAGAGAGGGAGGGCAAGGAAAGATTCACTTGTCCGCTTCCCTGTGGATCCCTAAACCAGGGGTAGTCTACACATGCCAGTCTTGGAAGGCCATGTTCCTGCTGATTTTAAATTTGTTCCTGAAGCTCAATGACTTCCCAGAGTTCACATTTTGGTGTTTTTACACATCTAATTTGTTGTTGTTTAAAACCTCTTAAAAGGCAAGACTGGTGTGAATATGGTACATTGCATTGTTGTGAATGTGAAACACTGCATAGCAATCAAATTTCAAATTCAGTAGCTTCACTTCACCTAGCATGATTGTTCCATTAGATGTGCCCTTTGCCCCCTTTAGATCCATCTACCACAAGGCTTGTCTGACTTTTTAAAGACCATCTTACCTGCACATGTATTATCTAAGTTAGTCTTATCACATCTATTCATCTGAATCAGTGGGATACACAGACTAGCTCCAGTGGCCTAATCGCAAAAGCAGACCACAGTCTGCCAATTTGCTCCATAGAGGTTTTTAATGGGCTCTATTTGTAATTCAGATGAAAAAAGGCAGTACGCCAGCCTCCCTTAATAGGGAAGGCATCTCACTGCTCTCCTGTCTCATGGAGATCCTCTTTCTGGTAGCACCCCGGGCCCCCTACCCCAAAGCTCAACTTGAAATGAATCTCTTCTCTCACAGGACGACTGTCCTGACTGGTAGGAGGGGGGGAAAATGACACATCTCCCACAGAGACACCGGGGTCTTGATTGGAAGTGTGGGTAGGTGGGTGCGCGTTTATCACCAGGGTCTTGATGGGAAGAGGAGCAATGCCACACGTAAGCTAGGCAAACATGCTAATGTTTGTAATGATCATTATTATAGACTACAAACTTGATGGATAATAAAAGGGATTAAATCAAATGGGAAGGGAGACTGCCATCTTGTGGCATGTTAGACTTGCAGCAGTTCATTTCCCACTACTTTATCTTGAGACTGTGGAGCACTGTTTATTTATGGTTTGACAGAAAACATGACATTTTGCAATGTCCTCTCCTTTTCTGTAGTCTGCATGACATGCAATGAAATCTATTACATGTTAAAGAGGATACCAAGAGCATTACAGCTCGGTGTTGGTGCTTGTAACCCCCATGATGGTGGTAACTATCAGGTTGTTTCCTCAATTTCCCTATGGATTGAGTATACTATTTTATTCTAGTAGTTTGTATGTTATTTGACCATTGTGCAACCATGCCTTCAAAATAATGTAGGAGCCATTTTTGGTGGCCATTTTTTATCTGTTAAAGTATGGCAAACAGAAGATTACAATTGTTACTCGGGGTAGCAGCTAAATCGGTAGTGCTAGAGGATCTGTGGAAACTAACAATAGAAAAACAGTGGAATATGGAAAGGTAGCAAATGTCAGTTGCCTTATGAATCCATACCCCTTTGTAAACCATGAACAACATGTACTGAAACAATATGTGAATAACGTTAGTTGGATTTATAAATGCAGATTATATATAAAAATGTACACTGAGTGTACAAAACATTAGGAACACCTTTTTATGCCCTCAGAACAGCCTCCATTCATTGAGGCATGGACTCTACAAGTTGTCAAAAGCGTTCCACAGGGATGCTGGCCCATGTTGACTCCAAAGCTTCCCACAGTTTTGTCAAGTTCGCTGGATGTTCTTTGGGTGGTGGACCATTCTTGATGCACACGGGAAACTGTTGAGCATGAAAAACCCAGCAGCGTTGTATATATTTTGTACATATTGTTATTATATACGATGTTGCTGATAATGCTGCCACAGGTCCAATAGAGGGCACCATAAGGATTAGATACACGCTACAATCATACTACCAAAGGGTCTTGTGCATTTTATATGTCTCTCTGTGGTCCTTGCCACGTAAGGATCTCTGTTGGAGCCCACAGGTGGGAACAGCAGAAAGGTGATATCTGTGTTAGGCCGACATTGCTAAGATGGCACACTTCCTGAATGAGGGGAACAGCAACAGTGGAGCATCCACTTCCAGATGGTCTGAACGTGCTGTAATTCCAGAGGAGCCTCATCAAGTTCATTTATTGGCACATATCAGTCAATGCAAACTGAATACCATGAGCATTCAAATGGCGTATGCCTAAATCTAAATTCATATTTATACCATTGATAAAAGGACCAATCAACAACGCGCATACACAAATAATTGTAGCCTAGGAGCTTGTGCCTCATTAATTAGATTGCAGAAGTAAGGGATGAGTCACCTCTTGTACCGTTCCGATGTAATCTGGTATTGTTGTATTTTTTTTTTTTTTTTTTAGGGCCAGAAGGTCCAAACTATGGTAGGTCTGTTCGACTCAATGTGCAACTCAACTGTTCAGCAGAGACCACACAGGATTATGCTCTGCACCATTTCACAGCCTTAATGGCCCTACCACTCAAGAGTCTGGAGAATGCATGACTCATCCGTAGAAATGACTAATGGCTGTCTCTGATGTGATCGAATTTGTCTCTTTATGAAAAATGGTACACCTCTTTCTTTTTCAGGGTCATTAGCGCACACACACTGAGTTGACCTTCTGGATTGAATTATACTGTAAAAAGCACAGTCTATTGGCCTAACTCTTTATTAAACGGAAAAATGCAGTCACACAGAAGAGTCCCTATACAGTGCATTCGTAAAGTATTCAGACCCCTTCACTTTTTCCACATTTTGTTACGTTACAGCCTTATTCTAAACTTGATTTTTCTCATCAACGTACACACAATACCCCATAATGACAAAGCAAAAACATTTTTTATTTGAGCAAATGTATAAAAAATGAAAAACTGAAATATCAGTTACATAAGTTTTCAGACCCTTTACTCAGTACTTTGTTGAAGCACCTTTGGCAGCGATTACAACCTAGAGTATTCTTGCATATGACACTACAAGCTTCGCACACCTGTATTTGGGTAGTTTCTCCCATTTCTTCTCTGTAGATCCTCTCAAGCTCTGTCGGGTTAGATGGGGAGCGTTGCTGCACAGCTATTTTCAGGTCTCTCCAGAGATGTTCAAGTCTGGGCTCTGGCTGGGCCCCTCAAGGACATTCAGAGACTTGTCCCAAAGCTACTCCTGCATTGTCTTGGCTGTGTGCTTAGGGTCTTTGTCCTGTTGGAAGGTGAACATTTGTCCCAGTCTGAGAACCTGCTCCATAGCGCTCAGGACTTCATCAATGATCTCTTTGTACTTTTCTCCTTCATCTTTCCCTCGATCCTGACTAGTCTCCTAGGCCCTGCCACTGAAAAACATCCCCACAGCAAGATGCTGCCACCACCATGCTTCGCCGTAGGGATGGTGCAAGGTTTCCTCCAGATGTGACGCTTGGCATTCAGGCCAAAGAGTTCAACCTTGGTTTCATCAGACCAGAGAATCTTGTTTCTCATGGTCTGAGAGTCTTTAGGTGCCTTTTGGTTAACTCCAAGCAGGCTGTCATGTGCCTTTTTTACAGAGGAGTAGCTTCTGGCTGTCCACTCTACCATGAAGGCCTGATTGGTGGAGTGCTGCAGAGATGGGAGAATCTTCCAGAAAGACAACCATCTCTGCAGAGGAACTCTGGAGCTCCTTCAGAGTGACCATCGGGATCTTGGTCACCTCCCTGACCCAGGCCCTTCTCCCCCGATTTTTCAGTCTGGCCAGGCGGCCAGCTCTTGGAAGAGCCTTGGTGGTTCCAAACTTCTTCCAGTTAAGAATGATGGAGACCACTGTGTTCTTGGGGACCTTCAATGCTGTAGATGTTTTTTTGGTGTCCTTCCCCAGATCTGTGCCTCGACACAATCATGTCCCGGAGCTCTAAGGACAATTCCTTCGACCTCCATGGATTGGTTTTTGCTCTGACATGCACTGTCAACTGTGGGCTCTTATATAGACAGGCGTGTGGCTTTCCAAATCATGTCTAATCAATTGAATTTACCACAGGTGGACTCCAATCAAGTTGTAGAAACATCTCAAGGATGTCTCATAGCATAGGGTCTGAATGCTTACGTAAATAAGCTATTTCTGTTTTTGATTTTTAAGTCTTACAAAAAATTCTAAACTTATTTTCATTTTGTCATTATGGGGTATTGTGTGTAGATGAAAAATATTTATATAATACATTTTTGAATAAGGCTGTAATGTAACAAAATGTGGAAAAAGTTAAATGGTCAGAATACTTTCCAAAGGCACTGTATTTTGAATATTTCTCTTCTAAGCTCAGCGTAGGGCATTATGTATTTACATAAAGCAGATGGATGTGAGTCATAAATGGACATGACTGTTTGTGGTATGGTTGGGGGTGGGCGTTGCATCTCTGAGTGCCCTCTCCCACACCATGGTGGGCCAAAACTGAAAACAGTTTCTTCAGTGAGTTAGTGTTCAATATTAAGCCGGTACCTTCCCTCGATTTGCGTGGTTGCGCACTTCTCTACCATATGCAGCAATGTCCCAAAGCTGAGGGATTGAAAATAATAGATGTTAGCTACACTTTGAATGCTTCTTTTTTTTTTGTTGCCATTTTGCTTGATCTCGTGGATACCAAGCTTTAGGCACTTAAATTATATATGTAATTTTTTATTAAATTGCGCAAACTGCAAACATGTGTTTGCGTGCTCTGGATTGCTGACTGTGGTGAAGTGGCAATCGGAGGGTCTAATTAGCCCCTATATTCTCTTAGCTACACTTTGAAACAGCAGTGCCATGTGAATACTTCCATACAGCCGTCGCACAAGTAGGTAGTGGGGTCCTCGTTCAAATAAATGACAGGTCTCATTCAAAACGTGTAGATGTTGCCTAACGTTATTGTGTGACTATCAGTGTTGTTGGGTTGGAAGTTAGAAGACCTAGTGCTTCAGCTGGACTGCATCCTCGATTGCCTCCATTTTAACAATAGAGCAAGGTATTTATTATTTATTTTTTTCACATTTGATTTCAAGGAAGTGACACTGAATGCGTGTCCCAAAGTTGATGGGTTTACGTATCTCCTCGTCAAAATGTTTAGCTCTGAAAGTGACCCTCAGTTTTGTCAGCAACATGTGACAACAGAGGGACCCCAAGTTGCTAGGGGTGAGGGACTGGTTTGGCATTGGGGAGATGAGTGAACCGCGTTAGCTCTTCAGATGAGATGTCAGATGAGAAAGTGTGGTCTTTGCTTGTTTACATGGAGATGGCAGGAGTGAGCCGTGCGGCTGATCGACACCGGGAAAGCCCGCGGGCTCGTGAGACCTTGTGTATTTTCCCAGAACGTTTCGCTTCACTACACACAATGGCCACCTGGATAGATGAGGCAGACCATAGCATTTTGTTTCCTGCTTTAGTGCGAAATTGTTATTTGAACACAACTGATACGTACAGTAATTAAGAAAGGTAATTCAATAATTATTCATGAGTGTGGAAAGTTTAAGCTTTATGGAAAGCAAGTGTCCAGGTTAATAAAATGTAAATATCTTCGCTGTGTTGCAGAAGTTCTGATTCTCACTTTCCCCCTTATACTCTGTGATCACCACCACTTCTCATCTCACATATGCCATTGGAGTTACATTGCTCAGCTGGCCTGTGTCTGTTCTTGCACTCACGTGTGTGTGTGTGTGTATTGATGAGAGTTTGTATTTTATCACTTGGCATAAACGAGGCAGTTCTGATGCGTGTGTGTGCACCTGGCCATATGAGCAAATGTGTTATTTGACTATGCTCGTATGGCATCTGTCCTCTGCACAAGAGGCAGTGTGTGTAGACAGGCCCTGGCCTCTGTGTGAGGAAGACCGACTAGTCCTCCTAAGTTCAGATCACACACTGAGTGTACAAAACATTTGGAACGCCTGCTCTTTCATGACAGACTGACCAGGTGAATCCAGGTTGAAAGCTATGATCCTTTATTGATGTCACCTGTTAAATCCACTTCAGTCAGTGTAGATAAAGGGCAGGAGACAGGTTAAAGAATGATTTGTAAGCCTTGAGACAATTGAGACATGGATTGTATTGTGTATGTGTTCTATTCAGAGGGTGAATGGGCAAGACAGAAGACGCTGCTGGATATTTCACGCTCAACAGTTTCCCCTGTGTATCAAGAATGGTCCACCAACCAAAGGACATCCAGCCAACTACCCACAAAGTCTCTATCATCCATTCCATTTGTGTCTTTTAAAGATGCTACATGTAACATTTCAAATGGTTTTCGGGATCATCAAGGGGCGTGGTCGGTGCGACTGGGTTTTAGAGAATTTTAGAGGATCCCATCTTGGTGGTGTAGAGATTTGTATTTTCTTTAGCCAATTTCCTGCAAATCTACACATTTCTCCATGCAGCTGAGAGAGTGTTTCAGTTTTTAAAGATAATTTCCTGCAATTATACACATTTTGCCATGGCTAATGTTATTTTTCTCAAACATAACACAGTCAATAGTGCTAAATTCATTGTTTTGGGAATATTCAATTTTCAATGTCTGTCCGACTTTTATTTTGATTATTGTTAGTTCTCAGAGATTATATTATAAAAAGATATAGGTCCATTATCTTTTCTATACACTTTGTCTGGTTTTAGTCTTAAATTTGCACTAAAAGAGTTTATCCATCCAGATTTTTTTTATTTTTTAGAAAAAACACTGTTTGGATTTAGGCGTCTTAAAAAATGTTGGGGTGGCCTGCCCAATGATTTTAATTGCAGAACAATCCCTGCATTTTAGCCATATTAGAATTTTTTCCCTCCATGTTTTTTTTTGGAAGGATACTGCTTAGAAATGACTAACATGGCTTAGTACTGCTTCTTACCTTATAATAATCCCCAAAACCAGGATGTGTCAAGGTTTTCGTATTGCTAATGTTTTTGCTATTGCTGTCAACCTCACAAACGAGAACCAGTTGTAATTCAGGAAGTTGTACACACAACAACAGCCGGACCGTATAATTACTAAATGTTAATTAGCTGTACAAATGTTAATTAACAGCGTCACCCAGCGTTCTAAAAAGTATGTTTTACTCTTGTGGAGTAAACTTAAAGTTCTAATGAGTTTAGTTAATCTGTCGTTTCCCATCAGAACCCAACATATAATCTTGTTTTACTCCATTGTTTGTAATCATTGCAATTATAAACAACACTGTATAGCCTAAAAAAAATGTGTCAACAATCATTTTGATATCATGATAGTCAATCTATGAATTTGAAAGTGATTGTATTTCTCCTGCCCCAACACAGCGTGACCACTTTGTTGAACTGCAGATTGCCGTTTTAACTCCTGTTCATTGACAACCTTGTAATATAGCTTTCGTTTTAGACACGGCACACACCAGAGTAGACATGGGTTGGAATCCAACCCTTCTGACTAGCAGCTCTCCCACCTTTTCCTGTCTGCTTTTCACTGTCCTATCTGTTCAATTGAATGCACAAAAATACTAAGAGTGGGAAATCTTACTTCTGTTTTTTGGCAGGTATGTTTTTGTTGTTCTGATGTCGATGTTAAGAATATAGTTGTGCTTCTACTTCCACACGTTTATGGCACAGTTCCGATGACGCTGAATGACTGTATGCAGTGACGTCAAGTTTAAAGTCAGAGTTCACCCACTGTAGGAGCATTAAATAGTCTCTAAACTCCCATCAATTCAGTGTTACCCTTCAAGGGTAATGTTCCTCCCACTCTTCACTCCGGCTCTGCTTTATCCGGAACTTCCCTCGCTCTCTCCATTCATTAGTGTTTCTCCATCAGCAGTAGTTTCGTGGTTGTGTAGGTGAAGAGCCGCTCTGAAGGCTCTGGCTCAGCAGAGCATGAAATAAAGACGTTCTGCAAAGGACTGCCTGTATCTCTAACTCCCATCCACCCATCCTACACACACACACGAAGACACTATAATCCAGATTAGAGGTCGACCAATTATGATGTTTCAGTACCGATAACGATTATTAGAGGACCAAAAAAAAGCCAATACCGATGAATCGGCCAATTTTATTATTATTATTATTTTTTAAATACATTTTTTAAATGTAATTTTAATTTTTGTATATATTTCTAATAATCAAATGAAATGTATTTATATAGCCCTTCTTACATTAGCTGATATCTCAAAGTGCTGTACAGAAACCCAGCCTAAAACCCCAAACAGCAAGCAATGCAGGTGTAGAAGCACGGTGGCAAGGAAAAACTCCCTAGAAAGGCCAAAACCTAGGAAGAAACCTAGAGAGGAACCAGGCTATGAGGGGTGGCCAGTCCTCTTCTGGCTGTGCCGGGTGGAGATTATAACAGAACATGGCCAAGATGTTCAAATGTTCATAAATGACCAGCATGGTCAAATAATAATAATCACAGTAGTTGTCGAGGGTGCAGCAAGTCAGCAGTAGTAGCGAAGTAGGCTGTGATTCGATGATACATTAACAATGCGGTGCCATTGATTATTTGCAACGCAGAACAAGCTAGTTAAACTAGTATATCATCAACCATGTGTAGTTAGCTAGTGATTATGTTAAGATTGATTGTTTTTTTATAAGATCAGTTTAATGCTAGCTAGCAATTTACCTTGGCTTTACTTGCTGCACTCGCGTAACAGGTGGTCAGCCTGCCACGCAGTCTCCTCGTGGAGTGCAAAGTAATCGGCGTCCAAAAATGCAGATTACCGATTGTTATGAAAACTTGAAATCGGTCGACTTCTAATCCAGATGTTCTTGCAGTGTAATATTGAGATTTCTTGTTCACATAATGGAAGCCTGGATCGTGTCTAGTAGGCACAAAATAAAATGTTTTGAAGCATATTAAAACGGGTGAAACAAAATATTGTAAAAATATGGATGTCAAAATACCAGATGTCAGTTCATTTTAATGGAAGGACACCTGAAGCTGGTGGTCTCTGCCTTTTGTGTCATACTTAACACAAAATGTTAATAGGGATCCTGGGTGGCGCAGCGGTCAAAAGCACTGCTGAGGTGCCACTACAGCCCAGGAGCCCCATAGGACGCAGCACAATTTGCCCAGCACTGTCCGTGGTAAGGGAGGGTTTGGACGGTGGGGCTTTCCTTGGCTCAACGTGCTCTAGTAACAAGGCCGGGCGCCTGTAAGCTGACTCCGGTCGTCAGTTGAAATATGTTTGCTCAGACACTGTGCGGCTGACATCCGGGTTAAGCAAACAGTGTGATAAGAAGTAGATGGCCAGGTGGGTCATGTTTAGTTTGATTCATGACTCGACCTTCGCCTCTCCCGAGCCCATTGAGGAGTTGCAGAGATGAGTCTATGGGCCTATGGAATGTCTTTCCTTCTTAATGCATTTGAGCCAATCAGTTGTGTTGTGACAAGGTAGGGTTGGTATACAGAAGATAGTACCTATTTGGTAAAAGACCAAGTCCATATTATGGCAAGAACAGCTCAAACTGTGTTTTTGTCAAATAAATTATACATCTAATTTATTCATTGTCCTATCATGGGGAACAACATGTTTTAAATAAATGATACATTCATTTATTTATTTATGGTCCCATCTTGACGGAACGGTCCACAACCCTATACCCTAGACACCCACCTGAATGACCCAGATACTAAAGAGAAGTCCCTATCTGTTTTATGGGCCTGCTGTAAGCAGACTGTATGCAGCCAAAATGCGGTCAGAGACCTTCTGAGCCTGCCTGGCAGGGTTGGTCCTACAAAGCCAGAGCCCCCTGATGGGAGAGCATAATATACAAGGAAGTTCTCGAAGCTGCTGGTGAGAACCTTGACGACCTTGTACCTAGCCGGTGGGGTGCCCCCACCCAGGCGGTGGCAGTGCTGGCAACACTGGCTGCAGTGGCCCATGGGGAGGGGATCAAACTTGGAAGTTCAGGGAGGGGGCATATTTTTGTGGCACAAAATCAAAAGTCTGACTGCACAGAGATGCTTGGGAATATGGTCATAACAGGGGACCATGTGTTTCAGGGGAAGGGATATATCTGATTTATCACCTAGGATGTGAAAATGGTTAATCAAATCTCCCCATTTCTGCCCATTTTTTGCTCAGTTTTGCAGGCCTTCTCATACAAACTGTATATGCATTTGTAAATCAAGATCTTTCTTGAGTTGGGCTCTGGAATGGTGCAACTGAGAATCTGAGTCTATGGTTGTTGTGTGGGAAAGGGGTTGTGTGTGTCCCACAACTGTTGCGAGGGATTTTTTATTTATTTTTTATTTAACCTTTAATTTAACTAGGCAAGTCCGTTAAGAACAAATTCTTATTTACAATGACGGCCTAGGAACAGTGGGTTAACTGCCTTGTTCAGGGGCGATACGACAGATTTTTACCTTGTCTGCTCAGGGATTCGATCTAGCAATCTTTCGGTTACTGGCCCAACGCTCTAACCACTAGCCTACCTGCCGCCCACAATATAGGATGAATAACAATAATTGTTTGCTAAAATAATAATTGCTTGCCATAATGTAATGGCGATACTGGTAAGAGTTAAAAATTCTTTGCATAAATTGCCTACATTACTAAAAATATGAATTGCTAATTATCGAAACTGCAGGATTTAAAAAATACATACACTACCTTTCAAAAGTTTGGGGTCACTTAGAAATGTCCTTGTTTTTGAAAGAAAAGGAAAAGAAATTGTCCATTTAAAATAACATCAAATTGATCAGAAATACAGTGTAGACATTGTTGATGTTGTAAATAACTATTGTAGCTGGAAACGGCTGATTTTTAATGTAATATCTACATAGGCGTACAGAGGCCCATTATCAGCAACCATCACTCCTGTGTTCCAATGGCACGTTGTGTTAGCTAATCCAAGTTTATCATTTTCAAAGGCTGATTGATCATTAGAAAACCCTTTTGCAATTATGTTAGCACAGGTGAAAACTGTTGTTCTGATAAAAGAAGCAATAAAACTGGCCTTCTTTAGATTAGTTGAGTATCTGGAGCATCAGCATTTATGGGTTTGATTACAGGCTCAAAATGGCCAGAAACAAATAACTTTCTTCTTTCTTCAGTCTATTCTTGTTCTGAGAAATGAAGGCTATTCCATGTGAGAAATTACCAAGAAACGGAAGATCTCGCACAACGCTGTGTACTACTCCCTTCACAGAACAGCACAAACGGGCTCTAACTGGAATATAAAAAGTGGGAGGCCCCGGTGCACAACTGAGCAAGAGGACAAGTACATTAGTGTCTAGTTTGAGAAACAACTGGCAGCTTCATTAAATAATACCCGCAAAACACCAGTCTCAACGTCAACAGTGAAGAGGAGACTCCGGGATGCTGGCCTTCTAGGAAGAGTTCCTCTGTCCAGTGTCTGTGTTCTTTTGCCCATCTTAATCTTTTCTTTTTATTGGCCAGTCTGAGATATGGTGATGCATCCTGACCGGTTGCATCACCGCCTGGTATGGCAACTGCTCGGCATCTGACCATAAGGCGCTGCAGAGGGTAGTGTGAACGGCCCAATACATCACTGGGGCCAAGCTCCCTGCCATCCAGGACCTATATAATAGGCTGTGTCAGAGGAAAGCCCATACAATTGTTAGAGACTCCAGTCACCCAAGTTATAGACTGTTTTCTCTGCTACCGCGCGGTACCGAAGCGCCAAGTCTAGGACCAAAAGGCTCCTCAACAGCTTCTACCCCCAAGCCATATGACTGCTGAACAATTAATAAAATCGCCACCGGACAATTTACATCGACCCTCCCTTCTGTGCATTGTCACTTCATACCCACCTACATGTACAAATTACCTCAGCTAACCCGTACCCCTGCACACTGACTCGGTACCGGTGCCCCCTGTATATAGCCTCGTTATTCTTATTGTGTTACTTTTTTATTATTACTTTTTATTTTTGTCTAGTTGGTAAATATTTGCTTAACTCTTTTTGAACTGCGCTGTCGGTTAAGGCCTTGTAAGTAAGCATTTCACGGTAAAGTCTACAAGTATTTGGCGCATGTGACAAATTTAAAGTTTGATTTTGATTTGACTCACACAGCCTGGAGGTGTGTTAAGGGCTATTTGACCACGAAGGAGAGTGATGGAGTGCTGTATCAGATGACCTGGCCTCCACAACCACCCGACCTCAACCCAATTGAGATGGTTTGGGATGAGTTGGACTGCAGACTGAAGGGAAAGCAGCCAAAAAGTGTTCAGCGTATGTGGTAACTCCTTCAAGACTGTTGCAAAAGCATTCCAGTTGAAGCTGGTTGAGAGAATGCCAAGAGCTGTCATCAAGGCAAAGGGTGGCTAATTTGAAGGATTTAAAATATATTTTGATTTGTTTAACACTTTTGGTTCCTACATGATTCCATATGTGTTATATCATAGTTTTGATGTCTTCACTATTATTCTACAATGTAGAACATTTTAAAAATAAAGAAAAACCCTTGAATGAGTAGTTGTCAACTTTTGACTGGCACTGTATATATTACTATTATTTATTGCATGTTTTAACCTGGAACTGTACGTGTTTGTTTTGTTTGGTCAAAATCCACCATGTTCATATACATTCAATTCTCTTCGTCTTTGGAACCAACATGGATTCATGAATCTGCCTCCTAAGTAACATTGTGGCGTCTCTTTTGAGAGGGAGAAAGGGTGAAACGTGCTATGTTGATGGGTGATTTTAAAATCTTATTTGAAATAATGGGTGTGACAAACCACTGCTGTGGAGGCTGTGGAGGAGGGCTGGTTGTAGGAAGTGGAGGAGGGCTGGTTGTAGGAAGTGGAGGAGGGCTTGTTGTAGGAAGTGGAGGCAGCCGGAATAATCACTGTCGTTCCCTGGAGAGGAGAAGCTATTACAGGGATGAGCACTGCAAGCCAGAGCCCACTCCACCCACCCATTACGTAAGTGAAGAGAAACCAGGTTTGCAGTGTGTGTGTGTCAATCAGAATGAGCATTTGTGTCCATTTTAGATGCAAAAATCTTTCCAGAGCCACTGCATGGTTGCCATGGAAACAAAGGCGTAAAGCTGCATGCAAGCAGTTGCTGTCATGTACCTGGAAGCAAAAAGATTGTACTGGCAAGAAGAGAGGGAATAAAAGAAAGGGAAAAATGTGTCAACCTTTTTGAATGAATAAAAACAGTGAGGATAGTGTTGTGAACAGCACAGAACTTTGGCTCATTATATTGTGTGTTTATAGTGTGATGATCAAAAGGTGCTTTTTCATTTAATGTTTTTCTTACAATGAGAGTTTATCCAAAGGGATAGCCTAATGAATATAAACTGGTTTGAATTCCCCCCCCCCCCCCCCCCCACACAGACAAAATGTTTATTTAAACTCATGAGCAGATTGGGCACAGATATGCTTGCCATAGGGATTAACATGGGTAACAGGGATCCAGGACTGTCCCGGGAACACTTCACATTTTGCCAATGTCGCACTAATGCAATTCCACAAAATACGCAGTAGATTAGCAAAAAATATAATAGCATACTATCCAATCAGGCTGTCACATGGAAGCTTTTAGCCTAGCATATTTCATTCACATAAAGTCGCCATAAATTCACACGCATAATTGACACTGCCGGACTGCATTCGCGACCTGAATGCAGTTAGTAAACCCCACAGGAAACGATGGCCTGTATTCATTGAAGCCAGGCTTACCCAAAAAATGTACCAAGAAAAAAAATCTAAATAATAATTTAGCTTTTGTCTCTGTTCCATAATTTTCCTTCAATTTGCAAGAGGCTGAATGCATTTCATCCCCCTCTTCAAAGGGGGAGACACTCTAGACCCAAACTGTTATAGACCTATATCCATCCTGCCCTGCCTTTCTAAAGTCTTTGAAAGTCAACTTAATAAACAGTTCACCGACCATTTAGAATCCCACTG
The DNA here is from genome assembly GCF_045679555.1 of Salvelinus alpinus. Classification (NCBI taxonomy): domain Eukaryota; kingdom Metazoa; phylum Chordata; class Actinopteri; order Salmoniformes; family Salmonidae; genus Salvelinus; species Salvelinus alpinus. The sequence continues at coordinate 70,353,103 of NC_092086.1, forward strand.
TACCTTCCACTATGCAATCTGGTTTCCGAGCTGGTCATGGGTGCACCTCAGCCACACTCAAGGTCCTAAACGATATCATAACCGCCATCGATAAAAGACAGTACTGTGCAGCCGTCTTCATTGACCTGGCCAAGGCTTTCGACTCTGTCAATCACCGCATTCTTATCGGCAGACTCATTAGCCTTGGCTTCTCAAATGACTGACTCGCCTGGTTCACCAACTACTTCTCAGATTGAGTTCAGTGTGTCAAATCGGAGGGCCTGTTCGTACCTCTGGCAGTCTCTATGGGGGTGCATAGCGGTCTTCCTACCCAAGGCTGAGTTAGCCCTGGGCTCCACTTAATCAATCCAGATTGCATAGCGGAGAAGGTGCGGTGGGATTCTAAATGGTCGGTAATCTGTTTGTTGACTTGGCTTTCGAAGACGATAGATATAGGTCTGTAGCAGTTTGGGTCAAGAGTGTCCCCCCCTTTGAAGAGGGGGATGACCGCAGCTGCTTTCCAATCTTTGGGAATCTCAGACGACACGAAAGAGAGGTTGAACAGGCTATTAATAGGGGTTGCAACAATTTCGGCAGATAATTTTAGAAAGAAAGGGTCCAAATTGTCTAGCCCGGCTGATTTGTAGGGGTCCAGATTTTGCAGATCTTTCACATCAGCTGACTGGATTTGGGAGAAGGAGATATGGGGAAGGCTTGGGCGAGTTGCTGTGGGGGTGCAGTGCTGTTGACCGGGGTAGGGGTAGCCAGGTGGAAAGCATGGCCAGCCGTAGAAAAATGCTTATTGAAATTCTGAATTATAGTGGATTTATCAGTGGTGACAGAGTTTCCTGTCCTCAGTGCAGTGGGCAGCTGGGAGGAGGTGTTCTTATTCTCCATGGACTTTACAGTGTCCCAGAACTTTTTTGAGTTTGTGTTGCAGGAAGCAAATTTCTGCTTGAAAAAGCTAGCCTTGGCTTTTCTAACTGCCTGTGTATATTGGTTTCTAACTTCCATGAAAAGTTGCATATCACGGGGGCTGTTCGATGCTAATGCAGAACGCCACAGAATGTTTTTGTGTTGGTTAAGGGCAGTCAGGTCTGGAGAGAACCAAGGGCTATATCTGTTCCTGGTTCTACATTTCTTGAATGGGGCATGCTTATTTAAGATGGTGAGGAAGGCATAAAAAAAAAACAGGCATCCTCTACTGACGGGACGAGGTCAATATCCTTCCAGGATACCCCGGCCAGGTCGATTAGGAAGGCCTGCTCGCTGAAGTGTTTCAGGGAGTGTTTGACAGTGATGAGGGGAGGTCGTTTGACCGCTGACCCATTACGGATGCAGGCAAGGAGGCAGTGATCGCTGAGATCTTGGTTGAAAACAGCAGAGGTGTATTTAGAGGGCAAGTTGGTTAGGATGATATCTATGAGGGTGCCCGTATTTACGGCTTTGGGGTGGTACCTGGTAGGTTCATTGATAATTTGTGTGAGATTGAGGGCATCAAGCTTAGATTGTAGGATGGTTGGGGTGTTAAGCATGTCCCAGTTTAGGTCACCTAGCAGCACGAGCTCTGAATATAGATGGGGGGGCAATCAGTTCACATATAGTGTTCAGAGCACAGCTGGGGGCAGAGGGTGGTCTATAGCAGGCGGCAATGGTGAGAGACTTGTTTTTAGAGAGGTGGATTTTTAAAAGTAGAAGTTCAAATTGTTTGGGTACAGACCTGGATAGTAGGACATAACTCTGCAGGCTATCTCTGCAGTAGACTGCAACACCGCTCCCTTTGGCCGTTCTATCTTGTCTGAAAATGTTGTAGTTAGGGATGGAGATTTCAGAGTTTTTGGTGGTCTTCCTAAGCCAGGATTCAGACACGGCTAGGACATCCGGGTTGGCAGAGTGTGCTAAAGCAGTGAATAAAACAATCTTAGCGAGGAGGCTTTTAATGTTAACATGCATGATACCAAGGCTATTCCGGTTACAGAAGTCATCAAAAGAGAGCGCCTGGGGAATAGGAGTGGAGCTAGGCACTGCAGGGCCTGGATTCACCTCTACATCACCAGAGGAACAGAGGAGGAGTAGGATAAGGGTACGGCTAAAAGCTATGACAATTGGTCGTCTAGGACGTCTGGAACAGAGAGTAAAAGGAGCAGGTTTCTGGGGGCGATAAAATAGCTTCAATGTATAATGTACAGACAAAGGTATGGTAGAATGTGAATACAGTGGAGGTAAACCTAGGCATTGAGTGATGATGAGAGAGATATTGTCTCTAGAAACATCATTGAAACCAGGAACTGAAAGGTTGGATAAGGTATAATGAGCAGGGCTAGAGGCTCTACAGTGAAATAAGCCAATAAACACTAACCAGAACAGCAATGGACAAGGCATATTGACATTAAGGAGAGGCATGCTTAGCCGAGTGATCATAAGGGTCCAGTGAGTAGTGAGGTTGGTTGGGGTCATGGCGATTCAAACAGCTAGCTGGGCTATGGGTAGCAAGCTGGCAGAAGATGGAGGTCTGTTTTTAGCCACCTCGTGCGTTTCCGTTGGTAGATTATTGGGGTTCCGTGTGGTAGAGGGGACCAATCCAATTGGAAAAATAGTTATAGTAATAGTGGCCCAGGAAAATTGTCCGATAGACCTATTCAGATAGCAGCCGATAAGACAGCTAACGATTAGCGGGCCGCAGATGGGCGTTCAGGTTACGTCGCGAGTTGGATAACTCCCTCGGGCAGATAACGTCGGTAGTCCAGTCGTGAAGGCCCGGTGGGGCTCCGCATCGGCAGTAAAACGGGTCCGGATAGGTGATTGTAGCCCAGGAGTGGCTGATGGATTATGAGCCATTATGCAATACATAACCTACCGCATATTACATATGCAAGGAAAAACATAAAACAAAACTGATTTAAGATGTCTTTGATATATAATTTGTCTTGCCTTTGAGTGTGGACTGTATTATTATGCATTCTGAATGGACTGGTTACATTATGCTACGCTCCAAAATGTATATGCATGAGTGTGGGTGAGAACGTATATCCCTAGGCGATGCTGTTGGTTCATTGATTGTGCAGTGCTCCTTACATTTTAGTGAATTTTGTATTTGAATTTGAATAGCCTAGTAGTAGGAAATGTTTTATATTTTCATAATTAATTCGGTGACACATGACCTTTTTAGCTATACAGAATATCTCACCACCATGCGTTTCCATCTCCTCTTCTCTCTCCTTTTATTCCTTTCTCGAGCGCACAGATGGGCTGTCAACAGTTTCGTGAAATATGTTTTGTTGCAAAAACATATTACTATCAATGTTCCCTAACCAGTGGTGATTTTAGCATGTAAATCTTGGTGAGGCCCAAAATAAAATATGTGAGATGCATGCCTGCATAACACTAAACAATACATTAATTGCACTATAACGGTCACAAACAGTGCCCACAAACTGTTAGGGCCTACATAAAGCTGTCCCAACATCTTACCACTGCTATACCTGGCTATCAGCAGAGCCTTGTCTGGCAGAGAAACTGTTTATTCAGCCTCATTTACTGCCTTTAAAAAAAATATAGCTGATATGGCTGACTTGCTTTAACAAATGTGGTTTCTACTGACAATTGAGATGTACACACTATGGCATAAGGGGACGACAAGCAGATAAGAGGCAATCCGTAATTTCGATTAAGACATTAATGAGCAAGGTAGGACGGACGTCGTCAATATAACTATTTGTTCAGCACTTTTGAAATGTACAGCGACAGAATTCAGAACATGGGCCGTTCTTAGTGTTTTCCCTGTACACCAAGTCAGAACAGTAGGATAAATAAAGGGGGAATACAAACAGACAATGAAAGCTCTTACAATATTCAATGATTACATTTTTCAAAAAACAGGTTATAGGCTACATGTGCATCGCCGAGTCAGAACATTAGGCAAAATTAAGAGGGGAAAATAGACCAAATTATTAGGGTGAGGCATATGGGCTACTAACATCTTACGACACAACATACACTTAGTATTACTTTCTTAGCTACAGTATACACATCTCCCTGACATATTACATAATTTATGCAGCAGCATATAAGACATTTTTGGACTCACCTTGTTGTGATGTGCTCACTTGAACAGGAAAGTGGTGCGGCGGTCCTTCTTGGGCAAATTTTCTCATCAAAGAAAGCGAAAGAGGCCGGATTTACAATTCCCAGTTGGATGACTGTTCAAATCGTATTTTCCCAGTTTGAGTTTGTTTATTTCCGACTTCCTAGTTGCAATGCTTGCAATTTGCCACTGTCACCGATTCCTTCCAAACCACTCATTGTTGAATTTGCCATTTCCAACTTGTTGTGTAATCTTTGTCCAATGGCCGATGAGCACCGATACATTTTATCTGTAATTTCTCTTCATTATTTCACTTCATATGACAAGGATTAAGAAGGATTTGCCAGTAGCTTGTCGACTTCATTCATGATGATGACCGCTAGCTAAGATTTTTAAAATATGATGTTGACATGATTAGTCCAATCAAAGCTACTGTACATATAATGTGATTTGACAATTGTATCTGTGGCCAACAACCTTGAGCCTTCTTGGAAAGGCACTTCTAATGTAACTATATGGCAGGACCCAAAGGGCTAGAATTTTCGATGTCTACTTGGCGGTGACATAGTGTCCCCATTAGTGACAGAACACTGAGCCAATCCCGGCACAACGCTCTGTATTTTCTGCTGGCTTGCCCCTCCACCACAGAAACCACTGAGCTAGGCTTAAACGCCTGCAAAAAAAAGACCACATTTGTATGAGGCTGTTTTAACTCCGTGATATATATTTGTTACATTGTTTGCGAACTGATATGTGACATGTATTAATGCCAAAATAACATGCAAAACAGGCAAGCCCCCCCCCCCAAAAAGTAAAATTTTATTGATATATTAATTAATTTATTGCTAAAATTGTGGGTCTCAAAACAGGTGGGGCTCCACCTTCCCCGAATGACGGGTTGTCACTGTCCTGAACAGATTTCACTTGGTTTCCCAAGTTAAGCGCTGGGTAGCTGCAGGAACAAGGTTGGAGAGCCCATGGCATACAAAGTTTGGATGGAATATCATCTGTCGGGCAGCGAGAGCATGCTCCTCAAACAGTGGTTGATCCGAGGAGTATAATAGGTAGTGTTGTATTTATTCCTCAGCTGCTCATGTTAAGCACATGCGCCGCTATAAAACGGAAGTAGACAACAAAACGGACTGGCGGGAAAGCTCTTTGCCTCCAGTCCCTATTGGAGTGCATACAGATGACATGTTTTTTCCCCCTGCCCCTGTTCCTTCCCATTTGATAATGGCCCATTGTAAATCGAAATACATTTGACATATTAGTAAAGACGAGATTAAATTGAGAAAAGTCTGATGGGTGAAAATACAATCACTTGATGAGAGAACAGCTGTGCAGCCTGAGGCAAGGATCAGAGGTCAAGCATTTTTTGCTTCTTTCTCAAATCATCAATAGCCTATAGTCGCACCGTGCAGCCTTTATATGTTTTGATTTCTAAGACATTTTAAGGTTTGTATTATTCACATCTAAAGTTGCCAAATAACTTGAGACGGGTACTATATGCTAGATTTAAAGTTATCACTTTTGCGCTCAATATAGCCACGTCATATGCATACTCACTCTGTAATGGGAAAAATATCAATTATATTCTTTGTTCTATAAAATCATATACAATTAAATAATAGCGTGGAACTCAAGCATATATTGAACAAGCCTACAGCCTATGGCATGGAGTATAGCCATTCAGTAGGCCAACTCCTATTCTGTTCCTCTAAAATACATTTTCTTCATATTATGCTTCTTTAGACCTGACTAAAATAAATCCTGGATTTATTGTAATGGTGTCTATTAAATTGATTTATTATACTTTTTGAAATGTAGATGTTCCAAAGGCGTGCATCAGTGGCTTCAATGTGTGGAGGCCTGGAGATTATGAACGTGTTTATGTTAATTAACGGTCAATTACCGTGAGTCCGGTAGTCCTACCTAAACCATAACCCCACCGCCACCATGATGGGGCACCCCGCTCCTCCGCTCTCTCCACTGGCTTCCAGTTGAAGCTCGCATCCGTTACAAGACCATGGTGCTTGCCTACGGAGCTGTGAGGGGAACGGCACCTCCGTACCTTCAGGCTCTGATCAGGCCCTACACCCAAACAAGGGCACTGCGTTCATCCACCTCTGGCCTGCTCGCCTCCCTACCTCTGAGGAAGTACAGTTCCCGCTCAGCCCAGTCAAAACTGTTCGCTGCTCTGGCACCCCAATGGTGGAACAAACTCCCTCACGACGCCAGGTCAGCGGAGTCAATCACCACCTTCCGGAGACACCTGAAACCCCACCTCTTTAAGGAATACCTAGGATAGGATAAAGTAATCCTTCTAACCCCCCCCCCCCTTAAAAGAGTTAGATGCACTATTGTAAAGTGGTTGTTCCACTGGATATCATAAGGTGAATGCACCAATTTGTAAGTCGCTCTGGATAAGAGCGTCTGCTAAATGACTTAAATGTAAATGTAAATGTATGTTCACAATGTTGACCTCGGCAAATTGCTCGCCCACACGACGCCATACACACGCTGTCTGCCATACTCCCGGGTGGCGCAGTGGTCTAGGGCACTGCATCGCAGTGCTAGCTGCGCCACCAGAGTCTCTGGGTTCGCGCCCAGGCTGGGCTGGGTTCGCGCCCAGGCTCTGTCGCAGCCGGCCGCAACCGGGAGATCCGTGGGGCGACGCACAATTGGCATAGCGTCGTCCGGGTTAGGGAGGGTTTGGCCGGTAGGGAGGGTTTGGCCGGTAGGATTGGGCTGCAATCCTTGTCTCAGTATGTAAAAAATGTAATAAAATGAATGCACTCTACTGTAAGTCGCTCTGGATAAGAGCGTCTGCTAAATGACGTAAATGTAAATGTAATACAGTTGAAACCAGGATTAATCCGTAAAGAGCACACTTCTCCAGCGAGCCAGTGGTCATCGAAGGTGAGAATTTGCCCACTGAGGTTGGTTGCAACGCTGAACTGCAGACATGTCAAGACCCTGGTGAGGACGACGAGCACATGGATGTGCAGAAATTCTTTGGTTGTGCAAACCCAGTTTCATCAGCTGTCCGGTTGGCTGGTCTCCGACGATACCGCAAGTGCAGAAGCCAGATGTGGAGGTCCTGGGCTGGAGTGGTTACACGTGGTCTGCGATTGTGAGGCCGGTTGTACGAACTGCCAAATTCTCTAAAACGACATTGTAGGTTGGCTTATGGTAGAGAAATTAACATTACATTCTCTGGCAACAGCTCTGGTGGACATTCTTGGAGTCAGCATGCCAATTGCACACTCCCTCGAAACTTAAGACATCTGTGGCATTGTGTTGTGTGACAATACTGCACATTTTAGAGTGGCCTTTTATTGTCCCCAGCACAAGGTGCACCTGTGTAATGATCATGTTGTTTTATCAGCTTCTTGATTTGCCGCACCAGTCTGGTGGAAAACAATTGAAATGGAAAGAAATAAGCTTTTTGTGCGTATGGAACATTTCTGGGATCTTTTGTTTCAGCTCATGAAACATGGGACCAACACTACATGTTGCGTGGTCCATCTAGCGGAAATCACTCAGTTCTGCCTCAAGGACAGGACTCATCTCAATAAACGTAAACCTGCTTAGGCATTAGAAGACAAAAAGTTATATTATCAATTGAACATTTATAGCACGATAAATAAATGTTTGAGTTTACATAGCTGGCTATAAATTAGTTGTTGCATTTTACTTTATGGGTTGGTAATGTAGGCTTCTTCTAACCCATTGCTTTGTACTACAGACAATAATATCATTAGGCTATATCTTTACATTTAAAAAAAACACGGGCCCAGATTTAGTCATTCCAATTAATTCAAGACCCATTGATCTTTAAAAATAGGATGTAGAAATATGGAAATATAGATTAGCCAAATTGTTTCACCTGATCATAACCCAAAAACGAAGGACTAATTAGCCTACTCTGTTTATGGTTTTGTTGTCATGGAGTACTGATTGGGCTCATTGCATTAGAGTTGAAAATAAATGCTGTTCTCGAAATGGGGTGCTTTGAGCACTACTGAAAAGTGCTATTTGCTTGTGAAAAATGTATTCCATTTGCTGCAGGCCTACTGTTTGTTTTTGTTGGTGACACTTTGATATCTCGATAATTTGCAGCTGTGCGAGTTTGAGCGAGTTTGAGTGTCCGTTAGGCCTATGGATTTTTTTTGTTGTCAGCACGTATTAGATTGAGCTCTAAAATCCCCAGTATGGAGCACAATACCATGGAGGAGTTTAGAAGGGAGGAACTCAATTTTTATTCCATAGGCTGGGATCCACACTCTGCAGCTGTTGCAACAGCGCATTTTTAACTGGCTGTCCACTGGGGCATATTCATTACGCCGATTCTGTTGCAAAACGTTTCTTAAATGAAAGCCAACGGAACGAAACTGGGAGAGACCTACCTGAATTTGTCCAATGTCATTTTTCTCTGTTCGCTTCCGTCTGGTTCTTAAACAGTAAATGGTTTCCGTAATGAATACATCCCTGGTCGCAAAAACAATGATTGATAGGCAGCTTAAACTCCTTCAATTCAACCATTATTGGGTTAAAATACACATACATTTGTCAACAGCCATTCACAACAACCACAATCTGTAAGGGGCAAGTAGCTAAATGAGAGAACAGCAGTGTGATTCACATCAATGTTCTATATACAGTACCAGTCAAAAGTTTGGACACACCTACTCATTCAAGGGAGTTTCTTTATTTTTACTATTTTCTACATTGTAGAATAATGGTGAAGACATCAAAACTATGAAATAACACATGGAATCATGTAGTAACCAAAAAAGTGCTAAACAAAATACATTTTAAATTCTTCAAAGTAGTCACCCTTTGCCTTGATGACAGCTTTGCACTCTCTTGGCATTCTCTCAAACAGCTTCACGAAGAATGCTTTTCCACTTGTTGGGTGCTTTTCCTTCACTCTGCGGTCCAACTCGTCCCAAACCATCTCAATTGGCTTGAGGTCGGGTGATTGCAGAGGCCAGGTCATCTGATGCAGCACTCCATCACTCTCCTTGATCAAATAGCCCTTACAGAGCCTGGAGGTGTGTTTTGGGTCATTGTCCTGTTGAAAAACAAATGATTGTCCTATTAAGCACTGACCAGATGGGATGGCGTATCGCTGCAGAATGCTGTGGTGGCCATGCTGGTTAAGTGTGCCTTGAATTCTAAATAATTCACTGACAGTTTCAGCAGCAAAGCACCCCCACACCATCACACCTCCTCCAATTTGTATTTATTTATTTAACCTTTATTTAACGGGTGATCATTCTTCACGGTGAGAACCACACATGCAGAGATCACCCGTTTACCTACTATGCGTCTCACAAAGACAAGGCGGTTGGAACCAAAAATCTGAAATTTGGACTCGTCAGACCAAAGGACAGATTTCCACCGGTCTAATGTCCATTGCTTGTGTTTCTTGGCCCAAGCAAGTCTCTTCTTCTTCTTGGTGTCCTTTAGTAGTGGTTTCTTTGCAGCAATTCGACCATGAAGGCCTGATTTCACGCAGTCTCCTTTGAACAGTTGATGTTGAGATGTGTCTGTTACTTGAACTCTGTAGAATTTATTTGGGCTGCAATTTGTGATGCAGTTAATGATGCAGTTAATGAACTTCTGCAGCAGAGGTAATTCTGGGTTTTCCTTTCCTGTGGTGGTCCTCATGGTTGGTTTTTCTTTGGATTTTCGCCTGCCATATCAATTGTGTTAGTCTCATACATTATTTTAACATTTCTACAAACTTCAAAGTATTTTCTATCCAATGTTACCAATTATATGCATAGACCCTAGCCCTAAGAAGTTTAAACATTAGCTTTTTTATATGGCACATATTGCACTTTTACTTTCTTCTCCAACGCTGTGTTTTTGCATTATTTAAAGCAAATTGAACATGTTTCATTATTTATTTGAGACTAAATTGATTTGTATTTATGTATTATATTAAGCTAAAATAAGTGTTCATTCAGTATTGTTGTAATTGTCATTAATACAAATATATATTTGTAAATAAATAAATCGGATGATTAATCTGTATCGGCGTTGAAAAAGCATAATCGGTCAACCTTTAATTCTAGGTGACTATCTCATGAAGCTGGTTGAGAGAATGCCAAGATTGTGCAAATCTGTCATCAAGGCAAAGGGTGGCTACTTTGAAGAATCTCAAATATAAAATATATTTTGCTTTGTGTAACACTTTCATGATTACTACATGATTCCATATGTGTTATTTCATAGTTTTGATGTCTTCACTATTATTGTACATTGTAGAAAATAGTAAAAAATTAAGAACAACCCTGGAATGAGTAGGTGTGGCAACTTTTGACTGGTACTGTAGATATCAATGATAAAGCTTGTATCCTACAAATGTAAACTTGCGCCATATTCCAACAGTGATTTGAATGTTATTAAAAACAGAAAGGTGTCAAATGTAGGCGTAATCCTAGAAGTAATCATCTAGTTTTAAAAATATCTATAAATCTGATTGCAATATTTTTGCTGGTAACGTAATGGATTAGTGTTATTTTGTTGTTGTAATCCATTACTCTCCAACCCTGCATGTGTGAGCGTGTATTATGTTTAGACTCCAGCTGGCGAAACAACAGGGGTATTAATAAGCCCTCACATTGCCATGGACCAAACAGATTAATCAAACTACTTCACTTGGCAGGCAACACCACTGTGCACGTGTTCGCACACACAGACTGTCTGTCTTTCTCTCACACACACACACACACACACACACACACACACACAGAGGTACATAAGTGGTCTTGTGGCATATTTTGGTTAAACTATCCCCAATTCAATGGAATTGCAACCCTCTGCATGCACAGTGCATTCTTCCATCACATGTGCAGTGCACTCTTCCGTCACTGATTCTCAAGATCTTGCACACTAATGAGATGCTATTGAGCCCACACTACAATACTGTCTGAGCCAGGACTATATGCTTTTTGTTAAGTTTTTATTACAGTACTAGGTGGGATGAATATCTTTATTTAACTAGTCAAGTCAGTTAAGAACAAATTCTTATTTTCAATGACGGCCTAGGAGAGTGGGTTAACTACCTTGTTCAGGGGCAGAACGACATCCCAGAAGTTGTTTAATCTAACAGCTTCACTATTTATCTGTACATGGAATTGTTTTGTTTTTTAAAAACATTTTTTCCCCTAATCTTACAGGAAAATGCTACGGACACTATCTGATGTATGGAGACATTTCACTGCAGCTAATGTAGAAGGAAAAGCTGTGTACATTTGCAAATACTGTGCAAAATCATATGTGAAGAATGCAACAAAGATTACAGAATTTGGCCAAGTGCATAAAGTTCCCTCAGCGCTCACATCAAGCAACCTCTGACAAAAGTCCCTCTACTTCTATTCGAGGTGAAAATGATGAATCGGACACCTTATCGATAGCAACAGCTCATGGCCCTCCTGGAGTTTTTTTGACTCAATGGAGGAACATAGTCAGAGAAATGCTGATGAATGTCTTGCCCGAGCTGTGTATGCAACTGGTTCACCTCTGATGCTCACAGGCAATGTGTATTGGAAGAGATTTCTGAATGTTCTTCACCCAGCATACACCCCTCCAACCAGACATGCTTTATCTACTAATTTTCTGGATGCAGAGTTCAACAAAGTTCAAGTGAAGGTCAAGCAAATCACAGAGAAAGCAGACTGTATTGCAATCATCTCTGATGGGTGGTCGAATGTTAGTGGGCAAAGAATAATTAATTACATAATCTCCACCCCTAAACCAGTATTCTACAAGAGCACAGACACAAGGGACAACAGACACACCGGTCTCTATATTGCAGATGAGCTGAAGGCAGTCATCAATGACCTTGGACCACAGAAGGTATTTGCACTGGTGATAGACAATGCTGCAAACATGAAGGTTGCTTGGTCTAAAGTGGAGGAGTCCTACCATCACATCACACCAATTGGCTGTACTGCTCATGCATTGAATCTGCTCCTCAAGGACATCATGGCATTGAAAACAATGGATACACTCTACAAGAGAGCCACGGAAATGGTTATGTATGTGAAGGGTTATCAAGTTCTAGCAGCAATCTACCTCACCAAGCAAAGTGAGAAGAATAAGAGCACCACATTGAAGCTGCCCAGCAACACCCGTTGGGGTGGTGTTGTCATCATGTTTGACAGTCTCCTGGAGGGGTAGGAGTCTCTCTAAGAAATGGCCATATCACAGTCTGCCGATATGGACAGCCCCTTTCTTTTGTTGTTCAGTGAAATCATCCCATGTGAAGCGTCAACTCGTTTTATTAAAGTTCAATTCTTAACTAAATGTATTTAAATAAAATTATATTAGAGGATTATCATTTGGAATTACCTCTACTTATGATAAGGTAAATGGTTTATATTTCTGTCTCCATATGATATGGTAAATATATCCAATGCAAAAAAAACATCTACATTTAAATGGTATTCATATTAATTTGCATATATTCCCGTTAATTCCACCTCCGAATATTCCCCAAAAATGTCTAACGCTAGTTGCAATTGCACAATGAATGTCTGTTGGTTTCACAAACAATGATTGATAGGCAGCTTGAACTTCTTGAATTCAACCATTGTTGGGTTCAAATACACATTTAGATTTGTGAACAGCCATCCACAACAACCACAATCCGTAAGGCGCAAATAGCTAAATGAGAGAGCAGCAGTGTGATTCACATTAATGCTCTATGTACAGTGGGCTCCAAAATTACTGGCACCCCTTACTGGCAATGCACAAACAATCAGGGTCAAATAATCAGCACAGTGTAGAGGGTGCAAGAGGTCAGCCCCTCAGGAACAAATGTCACTTGGCTTTTCATGTGCACTATACACACATGTACACATGGATTTTGTACTGTAGATATGTGGTAGTGGTGGAGTAGGTGCCTGAGGGCACACAGTGTGTTGTGAAATCTGTGAATATATTGTATTGAAGAGGGGCATTTATTATGGGGATCCATAATACATATAAATAGCCGAGCATTCAGAGGTCGAGAGAGGTTGAGAGGAAAACAGCTGGTCCGAGACAAGGTAGCACGTCTGGTGAACAGGTCAGGGTTCTATAGCCACAGGCAAAACAGTAGAACTGGATCAGTAAGGGTGTTATTTCTATAGCGAATTAAATGGCTTACTGATAAAACGGGTTTCTGGCAAGCAGTTGTGGTAAACCTTTGGCCAACAGAAACCACAATCTATCTGCAATATTAAAGCTGATCTACTCCCTAAAAAAATAAACCTTTGGCCAATTTGTCGCAAATGTGCAACATTGAAATGATGTATCTACGTAAACCAAATCTCACATCTTTAAATTAACTTACTTCTCAGAGAAAAAACTAAACATACTAAATCTAGTAAATATTATAAACATGCATTCAATGTCTTAACAGATACAAATAAATCCAATACAACTTGAAATCATCCGCATGGTAATGAAGAAAAGAGCAAAGACTGGATATTTCCCAAATCAATTATTTCATATTTTTATGTAGCTACATTTACAATTGAAGTCGGAAGTTTACATACACTTAGGTTGGAGTCATTAAAACTCGTTTTTCAACCACTCCACAAATGTCTTGTTAACAAACTATAGTTTTGGCAAGTCTGTTAGGACATCTACTTTGTGCATGACACATAATTTTTTCCAACAATTGTATCACAATTCCAGTGGGTCAGAAGTTTACATACACTAAGTTGACTGTGCCTTTAAACAGCTTGGAAAGTTCCAGAAAATGATGTCAGGGCTGTAGAAGCTTTTGATAGGCTAATTGACATAATTTGAGTCAATTGGAGGTGTACCTGTGGATGTATTTCAAGGCCTACCTTCAAACTCAGTGCCTCTTTGCTTGACATCATAGGAAAATCTAAAGAAATCAGCCAAGACCTCAGAAAAAAAATTGTAGACCTCCACAAGTCTGGTTCATCCTTTCGAGCAATTTCCAAACGCATGAAGGTACCATGTTCATCTGTACAAACAATAGTACGCAAGTATAAACACAATGGGACCACGCAGCCATCATACTGCTCAGGAAGGAGACATGTTCTGTCGCCTAGAGATGAACGTACTTTGGTGCAAAAAGTGCAAATCAATCCCAGATCAACAGCAAAAGGACCTTGTGAAGATGTTGGAGGAAACGGGTACAAAAGTATCTATATCCACAGTAAAACAAGTCCCTATATCGACATAACCTGAAAGGCCGCTCAGCAAGGAAGAAGCCACTGCTCCAAAACCGCCATAAAAAGCCAGACTACGGTTTCCAATGCAGATGGGGACAAAGATCGTACTTTTTGGAGAAATGTCCTGTGGTCTGATGAAATAAAAATAGAACTGTTTGGCCATAATGACCATCGTTATGTTTGGGGGAAAAAGTGGGAGGCTTGCAAGACGAAGAACACCATCCCAACCGTGAAAAACGGGGATGGCAGCATCATGTTGTGGGGGTGCAGGAGGTCCCTCCTGCAGCAAAGGACCCTCCTGCACTTCACAAAATAGATGGCTACATGAGGAAGGAGAATTATGTGGATATATTGGAGCAACATCTCAAGACATCAGTCAGGAAGCTTGGTCACAAATGGGTCTTCCAAATGGACAATGACCCCAAGCATACTTCCAAAGTTATGGCTTAAGGACAACAAAGTCAATGTATTGGAGTGGCCATCACAAAGCCCTCAATCCTATAGAAATTTGTGGGCAGAACTGAAAAAGCGTGTGCGAGCAAGGAGGCCGACAAACCTGACTCAGTAACAATAGCCCTGTAAGGAGGAATTGGCCAAAATTCACCCAAATTATTGTGGGAAGCTTGTGGAAGGCTACCCAAAACGTTTGATCCAAGTTAAACAATTTAAAGGCAATGCTACCAAATACTAATTGAGTGTATGGAAACTTCTGACCCACTGGGAATGTGATGAAAGAAATAAGAGATTAAATAAATCACTCTCTACTATTATTCTGACATTCCACATACTTAAAATAAAGTGGTCATCCTAACAGACCTAAAATAGGGAATTTTTACTAGGATTAAATGTCAGGAATTGTGAAAAACTGAGTTTAAATATATTTGGCTAAGGTGTGTGTAAACTTCCGACTTCAACTGTACATGAGAGAAACGTGTACACTATGGGGATGTTGACCTTAGGATGTTTAAAGTGGCAACTACAGAATTATTTACATGAGCCAAGTGATAACTGAGCAATAGATTTCAACCAGCGGAACTTTAAACGATAATTAACAAAATGTTAGTAATTAAAACTAAATCAAACCCAGTTCAGAACTATTGCCTTTCTGATTGAACTTTGGAGATGGCAGCCCTGTAGAAGTCCTTTGTCCACAGCTTGTTGAATGCATGCACTGGAATAATCAGAAAAAACAAAACAATAACAACATTAGCATACTGAAAACAATTACTGAAAGCATTTTATTTTGGCATCTTGAAAGGTAGAAATTTAGTAATGCCTAATATGGCAATTCATATTATTTTTCCAAAATTAATTGTTACGCTTTAAAAAAAATCGGTGTCATTTCGACAACCTAGTGCAGGGTCAATATTGGCCAAACACCGCATTGGGTTCATTCAACCCAGCGGGGGTTGGGTTGTGCTTCTAACCCAGCGCCTTCGATCAATCAAATGTATTTATAAAGCCCTTCTTACATCAGCTGATGTCACAAAGTGCTGAACAGAAAGCCAGCCTTGGGTTGAGCGCTTGATCCAGCTGCTGGGTAAATTAGACTATATTGTTAAAACAACATAGTGTGTTGGGTGGTGACATATTAACCCAGCACATTGGTTTGGGGGATTGACCCAACAGCTGGGTCACTTTTTCAGTGTAATCCTAATTTCTCTACCATTCCACCCCCTCCCTTTCCTACACACAACCAAGATACATTGTTGAATGTCAAATAATTCATTTGTATTGCCTGCATTTCAGAACATACATCACAGCACGTCAGAGAATTGTCCACAATGCACAAGAATATATCACTTCTTTAAATAGCAAATTGAAACAAAGCCCTATTTTCTAAGTATGTGTTATTTCATAAGATACGATTTCATAAAACAGAATTGATTATTAAAATGGATTTATATTATTTAATGACGCAAACAGTCCAAACATCAGACTAAAGCTGAGCTTGATGTGCACACTCGGATAGCGATCTGAGAAAAACGAAGCATGAGTGCGTGATACACAATCTGTCTTAAGTGGAATTTGACAGAGATCTGTCTATAAGACAGTGCCAGAGCTAATCAATAGATTAGCACATTCAGCTATCTTAGCTGACAGCACACACACATCATGCTGTTTTGGCGTACAATAATTGTCTACATTTGGGTCGAGTCAAAACATTGTTACACTGAGAACAAGTGTGATATATTACGTTTGAAGGTCACGCTACCAAGGACTATTTCATTCATAAAGCACTTTTCACAATCCCCAAAATGTAACACTTGTATTTCAAATAAATTGTGATGGAATGAATGCATACTAGAATGCGCTTCAGCCCAGCTTGAACCAACATTTTTATTATGTATTAATTGTACAAATATATTAAGATTTATGTGCAACAGTAGTTGAACTAAAGGAAAACAAATACATGCAGTGCATTTGGAAAGTATTCAGACCCCTTGACTTTTCCCACATTTTGTTTGGTTTCAGACTTATTATAAAATTGATTACATTTTATTTTTCCCCCTCATCAATCTACATACAATACCCGATAATGACAAAACAAAAGCATTTTTATTTGTACACATGTATTAAAAATAAACTGATATCATATTTAGATAAGTATTCAGACCCTTTACTCAGTACTTTTTTGAAGCACCTTTGACGCTTCAAGCTTGGCACACCTGTATTTGCGGAGTTTCTCCCATTCGTCTCTGCAGATCCTCTCAAGCTCTGTCAGGTTGGATGGGGAGCGTCGCTGCACAGCTCTTTTCAGGTCTCCCCAGAGATGTTTGATCGGGTTCATGTCAGGGCTCTGGCTGGGCCACTCAAGGACATTCAGAGACTTGTCCTGAAGCCACTCCTGCGTTGTCTTGGCTGTGTGCTTTGGGTCGTTGTTCTTTTGGAAGGTGATCCTTCACCCAGTCTGAGGTCCTGAGCGCTCTGGAGCAGGTTTTCATCAAGGATCTCTCTGTACTTTACTCCGTTCAATCTTGGTTTCATCACACCAGAGAATCTTGTTTCTCATGGTCTCTGAGAGTCTTTAGGTGACTTTTTGCAAACTCCAGGCGGGCAGTCATGTGCCTTTTACTGAGGAGTGGCTTCTGCCTGGCCACTCTACCATGAAGGCCTGATTGGTGGAGTGCTGCAGAGATGGTTGTACTTCTGGAAGGTTCTCTTGTCTCCACAGAGGAACTCTGAAGCTTTGTCAGAGTGACCATGGGTTTCTGACCAAGGCCCTTCTCCCCCGATTACTCAGTTTGGCCGGGTGGTCAGCCCTAGGAAGCGTGCTGGTGGTTCCAAACTTCTTCCATTTAAGAATGATGGAGGCCACTGTGTTCTTGGGGACCTGCAATACTCAAGGATGATCAATGGAAACAGGTTGCACCTGAGGTCATTTTCAAGTCTCATAGCAAAGGGTCTGAATACTTATGTAAATAAGGTATTTCTGTGTTTTATTTGTAATAAATTTGCAAACATGTCTAAAAACCTGTTATCGCTTTGTCATTATGGATATTGTGTGTAGATTGAGGAAAACAAATAATTTAATACATTTTAGAGTAAGGCTGTAACGTAACAAAATGTGGAAAAAGTCAAGAGGCCTGAATACTTTCCCGAATGCACTGTACATACAGTAGGCAGAAATTCATTAAAACAAACAAAAAGTCAATTTAACAGAGCTATAAATAGTGCCTTAAGCGCATATTAGCATTTGAATATGAAGGGGAAGGGGAAATGGGATATCTAGTCAGTTGCACAACTAAATGCATTCAACCAAAATGTCTTCCGCGTTTAATCCAACCACTCATGGCACATCCATCCATTGATCTATTAATTGACAGGATCACAAAGTGCTTCCTCCTGTGCTTCCTCCTTCCTGTGCTTCCTCCTGAGCTGTTGTAACTTCAAGAGATATGTTCTGTGTTGGACTGTGGATTTATACCTTTCATAGACTCCTGGTATGTCTGCACCCTAACGCAAGGCCATTGTGTTCCGGAACTGTTGCTTGTATAAAATAACTTGTGTAAACAATATGATTGTATTATCACGTCCCACTATATAAGAGACATGTAGCCATTCACTCTTGGAGTTCTTCCCTCTGAAAATCAGAATTAGATCTGTCCTGCAGCTGCTTGTATTAAATATGTATTAAATATTTAGCTATTATACAATTAAATAGTCTCTGCCCTAATCTTTGGATCGAATTTTCCACAACCCCAAATTCCGCCACCACACTTCCCACTTTGATGCCATGGAAACCATAAGCATCTCCATACATGACATATCTGAGCTGTTGTCAGACAGAATTGAAAACATTCTGTTTTCTGGGAAATTGGCATTTTACACAACGCGGTGGTGTAAATGAACTCCTAAAAAGGTCATTTAATAATAACAATCCAGGGAAAAGGGAGTTTCATAGGGATCGGGGTCATTTCGATGGCAGTAGGCACTATCCTCTCCAATAGGGCAATTTGGATCCCCAATAAAGGGTGAATCTGGCGAGATCCGTTAGGTCATTCAAGTTTACTTCTGTGGTCATGACCATCTGGTGGGGAGGAGATACTGCTGTTTCACACAATCTCCTCACCAAGGTTGTCAGGCATGAGAACAGGCAGAATGATAGCACAAGGACTCCAACCAAGGCTAGGAGACCTTGCAACACGAGAGTTCCAATGTTGCCTAGTTTTCACCCATGCAAACAGATCCCAATCCCAATTGTTATCTCACTTCTTTACATTAGCTACCACCTGTCTTACAGTGGCAACAGACTCAGCAACCACAATGGAGAAATACGGAATGTAGGTACAAAATTCTGCCCCCACCACCGCATAAACTCCTCCCCTCCCTTATCCTCTAGGAGAATATCCAAAGCCAATCTATTTTGTAGAACCATGGTACGTGTAGCCACAAGTTCAGCAGTTAATTATTCCATAGCAGGAGCAGTAGCATTACCCATTCTTTCTACTTAATTGGCTAGTTCTCTAATGGAATCGAACACAATTGTTATGCCATAATTGGGAATTAATGCAGAGAAAAAGCTTTTGCAGGGCCAGCTGCAATGGTCCTCCTATACAAGTTGGAGAGATGGTGAGTTGGGTGTACTGGGGTAGCACACACAGCAGGAACAACAGGCAGCATAGCAGGATCCTGATCAATTTGTAGACAGATAATAGTACGCTTTACCCCCCACACACATACATAGTTCCATTTACTGAGGAAGTAGGTTTAGCGTATTCACTGACATTCTTGAGTTTATAACGTATTCCCAAATAACATGTTAGGGTGGAATGTTCCATTTATCAACAGTCAGGGCAGGGTTATGTTATTGTAGATAAAAAGGTTATACTTACAATGACTTTCCCCCAACTGGAGACTGGTACCATTTGCTATATAACACAAATAACCTGGGGGAGAGTAGGCCAGGGTGATAGGTTGCTTGGGCGGAGAGGTGGGATTTTTAAGAACCAAATCCTCCTCATATAAAACACCTTATCCTCCATCCAATCAAGCTCTCTGTCTTTTAAGGTTACCTGCTTTGGTCCACATCAATCTTTCATAAGCACCGAGGGTATAGCTAGTAATGGGATAGTCTGGTGACAATCCACAACCCCAACAATCTGATACATTCTTCTGTGCAGAGACATTACTAGCTAATTGTAAGAAAGTGTTTGACCCGGGGGAAAACCCAACCATGTATATTACCTTTTTTTTTATTGTCCGCGGGGTCATCAAAGACCAGGTTCAGGTCAGCGGGGCATTCTACTTCTGGGCTTCCCCCTGTGGAAGCCAGGCCTCGTTGGAGCAGAGAGGTTGGGGAAAGGTTACTGGCACGTTCACCCGTTTCTTTCTCAAAGTTTGCGATCACCCAGAGGATGCCCAGAGCAACAATGGATGCGAGTCCCAGGGTAAGCAGAGTGCCTCTACTGGGTTGTAGCAGGTGCCAGGGTAAGCAGAGTGTCCTTACTGGGTTGTAGGAGGTCCCAGGGTAAGCAGAGTGTCCCTACTGGGTTGTAGGAGGTCCCAGGGTAAGCAGAGTGCCCCTACTGTGTTGTAGGAGGTCCCAGGGTAAGCAGAGTGCCCCTACTGGGTTGTAGGAGGTCCCAGGGTAAGCAGAGTGCCCCTACTGGGTTGTAGGAGGTCCCAGGGTAAGCAGAGTGCCTCTACTGGGTTGTAGGAGGTCCCAGGGTAAGCAGAGTGCCCCTACTGGGTTGTAGGAGGTCCCAGGGTAAGCAGAGTGCCCCTACTGGGTTGTAGCAGGTGCCAGGGTAAGCAGAGTGCCCCTACTGGGTTGTAGGAGGTCCCAGGGTAAGCAGAGTGACCCTACTGGGTTGTAGGAGGTCCCAGGGTAAGCAGAGTGCCCCTACTGTGTTGTAGGAGGTCCTAGGAGTGAAAGGAGTAACATCTTCTGGCTCTGCTTACAGTGGGAGGCGTGGATCCAGGTGTCTTTCCCTAAGCACTTTACCACTGTTGGGGTGGTGAGGGCGATCTGATGCGGTCCCTTCCACCTGGGTTTTAAATGTTCTTTACCTCTGTCGTGCCTCCTGACCACTACCCAATCTCCAGGCTGGAGATCGTGATGGTGACGGCCATCTGGGGGAGATTAGGCAGCAGAGACCTGTGCGTGACCAGCTCGAATACAGTTAGTCAGAGCTGTACAGTACTTCATCAGTGTCATCAGACAAATGAGAAATGGGATTGCAGCTGGTGGTGACACAGGGGTCCTCATGGGACGGGCCATCAGTACCTCGTGGACTAAGGCCAGATTTCTGGACTGGGGTGGAACACATTGAAAACAAGGTCATGGGTAGCGCATCCACCTAGCTAAGTCCTGTTTTGAGCACGTATTTTTGGCTGTTTATTTTTCAGAACGCCATGATAGTGTTCTACAAATACAGAACTTTCAGGGTGAAACGGTACATGAAAATTTCTCTTAACTTGCATCATGTCACACAGTGCTTTCATTATCTTCAAGTTGAAATGTGTCCCCTTTATCATAATTTTGTGGTACAACTAATCGTGGAACAAAATCATGTAACAGGCATTTAGCCACAGTTTTTGTTTGTTTCCTAATTAGATGTGGAGTAGCTTTCATTCATTACCAACATATATTGTCGTATTTTACAGGTAGGCCTGTGAACAAAATCAATTTGCTAATCTACAGAAGGGCCCCAGGGGATTGGTAGGCTTGACAAAGAGGTTGGTACTTGTTTTCCTGCGATGTGTTCTCGACAAATTAGACATTAGGCACAGATTTGTGCGGCGATCGTAGTACATTTGGGTGCGTACCGTTCTTTTCTACAAGCACTTACTTACCATCATTCCCTCTTTGGACACATGACTCACACTGTGATTCATGCGTCCCAAAAAACCCACAGCCGTTTTAAATAAAAATAACCAAAATCAGAATAACAAATACAATTACATCCCTTGATAAGTCCGTAAGGAAATCATTTTATACCCTAAGGGAATTCAAGGAATACTCAAATAGACTAGACAGGCTTCCCTCACTGTCACGACCGGCGTATAAATAATTGGACCAAGGCGCAGCGTGAGTAGAGTTCCACATTTTAATAATAGTGAAACTTCCAAAACAAAGATATAACGATCGTGAAAAATGTAGCACTCATACAAAACAATATCCCACATAGCAGGTGGGAAAAAGGACACACTAAGTATGATCCCCAATTAGAGGTAACGATATTCAGCTGCCTCTAATTGGGAACCATACACACACACCAACATAGAAATATAATTCATAGAAACCCCCCTAGTCACGCCCTGACCTAAAACACCATAGAGAACCCCGAGGGCTCTCTATGGTCAGGGCGTGACACTCACGCCACTCGTGTGTAAGTCGCTCACCTTTGTGCTTTCTTCATATTTCAGGGACAGCGCTCTGTCTCCCTCCTTCTCGCCCGTCCGAATCAGAATCATTGATAAATTAAAGGGTGAAGGAAAAACAGTTAAGGATATAAATACAAATCTGGTGAGATTCGTATCAACAACAATACACTTCTCCATACTTATCAGCGTTTACATATTATATTTCAATTTCAACCAATTTCACTGATCTTTCTAGCGAGGGTGATCAGGCTTCACCAGAAGTCAGAACAGAGGTCATTCAACACCATTCAGTGAGTTTGTTCTTTCCCTGTACTTGAGACTCATTGTTAAAAAAAATATATATATGTTTTAAACATTCTCTATACCAGGTTTACATTGGGTTTTTCAGTACATATCTCATCAGGAGAACCTACATGTTTTCAACCAAAATGCGGACAATAGATATCTCTGAAAATATAATTTGTGTGCCCTTTAAGGTGCATCCGTTCTAACCCTTAAAGAACATAATAAATCCAAACAGAAAAACCCACACAATAATCAGACACAGTATTAACACCACTAACAAATATTTATAAGTATAGACGGTTGGGTTGTGTGTGTGTGTGTGTGTATGCAGGTGTGTGTATGGTAAAACGTAGGGCAAAAACAAACAAATGGCCATGTCTTAATTTGGGCGCTCCCTTAACAGCCAAATCTGGGTACCGTTATACTTTATAGAAGTCCCACTAACTGCTGTCGTGTCTTTGGTATCATTAAACTGAAGTCTGTTATTTTTTCAAATCAATTCTCTGTAATTATTATTACGTGATTAGACTAATCATGTAAATGTAATTAACTCGGAAGTCGAGGCACCAAGGAAAATATTCAGATTACAAAGTTAAAATTTTCCTAATATAACTTTCAGATATTTTAATATCTGATCAATTATAGTCTTCTAATTAATTATTATTTACCTCACATTAGTCTCATTCCAAACGTCGTAAATTGTTGGTTATCTGCACGAACCCAGTCTTCACTATGAATTATCCATACATCAATTGTCTCAATCATTTATTTATTAACTAACTAACTAATCAAAGAAATGCTTCAACAAACAAACAAAGTAGATATGGTTACAAGGAAATGATAGGGGGTGTGCCCTAGTGGGCTAAACCGGTATAGCGGCTTGGTAGACAAAAGGACTGAGAAGGGCGCGAAAGACAAAAGACACTACACCGTTGATAATTATAACAATTGAAATGCTAATCCTTTGCACATGAACGCTTACTCATTCGGAAATAATTGCAATAAATATATATATTTACGCTCAGTGTGTCTCTGTTGGAATCGTCCTTTTCTGTTGGAGAGTTCATCCGAGATTCTTTCTGCGTCCCTGGAGTCTTTGGTTAGAAAGAATACTTCAGAGTACCATTCAGAAATGTTCTTATAGAATAGATGTTTCGGCGGTTGTCGGTCTTCGCGTTCAATGGTACAGAATTCCTAGCTGCAGACTAGTAATTAGTATCAAAGATTTGCTCTTATTCTGTCGGTATCGATAGTCTCAGAGTTTAACCACGTGGTATGGTTAAGAATTCAGCAATGAGGAATGCAGGGTCTCTACTCAAACCTTAGCCCTCTCGGTAATCAAGGTAAGCTTGGTCTGTAGGGAAATTCCCCAGGTGGGGGTTATATCCAGAACAGTAGGAAAGGGCTGTCCCATGACGCCAGATCAATGTCTGTGCTCATGGGGCGGGCCTATGACTTAGTTAAACTCCAAAGGAAATTGGACTCCTTAATTAAACAGTTTAAAATCACATTACATAATTTCACAAATAGTTTCATCTTTACTCATTCATTTAATACAACAATTAGATGCAAGCCTCACAATGGAGACTCTTGTATAAACAGAGTTATGGTAATGTGGCTGTATTGTCTCTCATGAGTTTCACAAACATTAAACAAAATGGACCGGTCGTAGCTGGATTCTCCACCGACTGTGTACACATTCTCCAAAACATGGACATTGTTCAGTTCTCAAGTTCTGTGATGTGGAAGAAGTTCCTTTGTTCTCCTGTGAAACTCTCTCTATACTGCATGGCCATGTCTCCTCATGGAATTTACGACCTGCGATAACAGAACCTGGGTGGGGGAGAGAGAGAGAGAGAGAGAGAGAGGGGGATGGTAGAGAGAGGGAGATGGTACTCGCTATCCCCAAAGAGGGCCACGTCATGACACTGCTCTCCCAATGCACCTGCCTCTGGAAGCATTTCAGATACAGAATCATTGTTAAACTCAGAGAACTTGGTAGTGGACATTCCATCAGTCCTGGAAGAAAAAAAAATAAACATGTACTTAGTTTTCACTATGCTACATCTTAATCAGTGCAAAACATTTTCAGTCTTAATCAGTTCTAAGAATGCAATATTCGGTACTACTATGCCGACATGTACCACCCTCCCTTTCTCAATCGAGCTTACTGTATTTTGTGCAGGAAGCATTGATAAAACCATGCGTATACATAATCATACTGGAGACACATCAGGTGATACAGGGTCCCATTTAGCGGAGTAGACACCTTCTAAAGTAAACAATCTCAGAGCCCCTTTCTTGTAATCTTATTATCTAGACCTGTTCCATTGACTTATGGCTTTTGTTCGACACTTTCTGTCCCTGGGACATCAACTAGTCAAAATATGAAACCTGTTGTTTAACAAATCTGCTTGGGCCTTCAAAAAGTTGGTGCTGGCTTATCAGCTCTTTCTAATATTTTTTTTACAGCCCTGGTACTAAAAACATTTACTTGGATCTACTTCAATTTTGGACAGTGTTCCATGTAATGGAAACAGATTACTGGTGTTATTCACAATATTGAATAGAGAAATAATAATTGGAAATGATCAAAAACGTATCTTATTCAATTATTCATACCTCCGTTACAAATTTGACCATTGTGTCCCTTACAGCCTGAGTACCACTCACTTTCACTGGTGGCTTATCTATGGGTATAAGGGCACAAGGCGAGACCCAAATGAAGACACAGGAGGCAGATGGTTGAGCTCTGGTATTTATTATGGCAAAAGGCAGGTCGGGTACAGGCAAGAGTTCATAAACCAGGTCAGAGTCCAAGCAGTACCAGACGAGAGGCAGGCGAGAGGTCAGGGGCAGGCAGAGTGGTCAGGCAGGCGGGCTCAGAGTCAGGACAGGCAAGGGTCAAAACCAGGAGGGCGAGAAAAGAGAGACCGGAAAAGCAGGAGCTTAGAAATGAAAACGCTGGTTTTCTTGACGAACTGGCACAGAGAGACAGGAAACACAGGGATAAATACACCAGGGAAAATAAGCGATACATGGAGGGAGTGGAGACAAGCACAAGGACAGGTGAAACAAATCAGGGCGTGACAATGGGTCCACAGGAAGCTTATCTTTAACCCAAACACCAGATGGTAGCCATTGATTTAATATCAGTCCCAAGGCTCAATCCCTATGTTTGTCATGTGACATT
This sequence comes from Salvelinus alpinus, assembly GCF_045679555.1. Taxonomy (NCBI): domain Eukaryota; kingdom Metazoa; phylum Chordata; class Actinopteri; order Salmoniformes; family Salmonidae; genus Salvelinus; species Salvelinus alpinus. Next base: position 70,378,682 of record NC_092086.1, read on the forward strand.
GTATTGAAACCTTAGCTATTCAAATTAATAAGATATTTCATTATCAGAGTGTTATCTGAAAGCCACTAATAACATATTACCATTCACATACTTTCAACACTCATAGTCTATCTGCTGTTGTCAAATTTGAATCTTTCCATTTTACTGGATATACACACGGATCACTCAATGTTCTGCTTTTACCCCTATTGTATTGTTAGTTTTTAAACCTTACAATAGGGGTAAAAAAATCTTCTCCTTTCCCCCCTCTGATAACCAGGTGGTGAATCGCATCTCTGCATGTCTGGCAGACATATCAGTGTGGATGACGGATCACCACCTCAAGCTGAACCTCGGCAAGACGGAGCTGCTCTTCCTCCCGGGGAAGGACTGCCCGTTCCATGATCTCGCCATCACGGTTGACAACTCCATTGTGTCCTCCTCCCAGAGTGCTAAGATCCTTGGCGTGATCCTGGACAACACCCTGTCGTTCTCAACTAACATCAAGACGGTGACCCGTTCCTGTAGGTTCATGCTCTACAACATTCGCAGAGTACGACCCTGCCTCACGCAGGAAGCGGCGCAGGTCCTAATCCAGGCACTTGTCATCTCCCGTCTGGATTACTGCAACTCGCTGTTGGCTGGGCTCCCTGCCTGTGCCATTAAACCCCTACAACTCATCCAGAACGCCGCAGCCCGTCTGGTGTTCAACTTTCCCAAGTTCTCTCACGTCACCCCGCTCCTCCGCTCTCTCCACTGGCTTCCAGTTGAAGCTCGCATCCGCTACAAGACCATGGTGCTTGCCTACGGAGCTGTGAGGGGAACGGCACCTCCGTACCTTCAGGCTCTGATCAGGCCCTACACCCAAACAAGGGCACTGCGTTCATCCACCTCTGGCCTGCTCGCCTCCCTACCTCTGAGGAAGTACAGTTCCCGCTCAGCCCAGTCAAAACTGTTCGCTGCTCTGGCACCCCAATGGTGGAACAAACTCCCTCACGACGCCAGGTCAGCGGAGTCAATCACCACCTTCCGGAGACACCTGAAACCCCACCTCTTTAAGGAATACCTAGGATAGGATAAAGTAATCCTTCTAACCCCCCCCCCTTAAAAGAGTTAGATGCACTATTGTAAAGTGGTTGTTCCACTGGATATCATAAGGTGAATGCACCAATTTGTAAGTCGCTCTGGATAAGAGCGTCTGCTAAATGACTTAAATGTAATGTAAATGGGTAAAAGCAGAACATTGAGAGGGTTTTCCTATTGGGAAGAGTAAAAGGGTCCTAGTTGAAGGAAACATATGGAGACTAGTGAGTGTAACAAAGACTGTGATAAAGACAGTAAAATGGAAAGAGTCATGGTCTATCTGCTGATGTCAAATTGAATGAGTGTTGTCAGTACTGTGCATTCGGAAAGTATTCAGGCCTCTTGACTTTTTCCACATTTTGTTACATTACAGCCTTATTCTAAAATGTATTAAATTATTTGTTTTCCTCAATCTACACACAATGCCCCATAATGACAACGCAAAAACAGGTTTTTAGATATTTTTGCAAATGTATATAAAAAAAAATATATATATATTATTTACGTAAGTATTCAGACGCTTTGCTATGAGACTCGAAATTGCGTCCTGTTTCCATGAATCATCCTTGAGATTATTTCTACAACTTGATTGGAGTCCACCTGTGGTAAATTCGATTGGTTGGACATGATATGGAAAGGCACACACCTGTCTATATAAGGTCCCACAGTTGACAGTGCATGTCAGAGCAAACACCCAGCCATGAGGTAGAAGGAATTGGCCTTATAGCTCTGAGACAGGATTGTGTCGAGGCACAGATCTGGGCAAAGGTACCAAAATATTTCTGCAGAAATTGAAGGTCTCCAAGAACACAGTGGCCTCCATTATTCTTAAACTGAAGCAGTTTGGAACCACCAAGACTCTTTCTAGTGCTGGCAGCCCGGCCAAACTGAGCAATTGGGGAGAAGGGCCTTGGTAAGGGAGGTGACCCAAGAACCCGATGGTCACTCTGACAGAGCTCCAGAGTTTCTTCTAGAAGGACAAGCATCTCTGCAGCACTTCACCAATCAGGCCTTTATGGTAGAGTGGCCAGACGGAAGCCACTCCTCAGTAAAAGGCACGACAGCCCGCTTGGAGTTTGCCAAAAGGCACCTAAAGGACTCTCAGACCATGAGAAACAAGATTCTCTGGTCTGATAACACCAAGATTGAACTCTTTGGCCTGAATGCCCAGTGTCACGTCTGGAGGAAACCTGGCACCACCCCTACAGTGAAGCATGGTGGTGGCAGCATCATGCTGTGGGGTTGTTTTCACCAGCAGGGATTGGGAGACTAGTCAGGATCGAGGGAAATATGAAAGGAGCAAAGTACAGAGATCCTTGATGAAAACCTGCTCCAGAGCGCTCAGGACCTCAGACTGGGGCAAAGGTTCACCTTCCAACAGGACAACGACCCTAAGCACAGGGCCAAGACAACACAGGAGTGGCTTCGGGACAGGTCTCAAAATAGCTGTGCAGCGACTCTCCCCATCAAACCTGACGCAGCTTGAGAGGATATGCAAAGAAGAATGGGAGAAACTCCCCAAATACAGGTGTGCCTAGCTTGTCGCGTCATACCCAAAAAGACTTGAGGCTCTAATCGCTGCCAAAGGTGCTTCAACAGAGTACTGAGTAAAGGGTCTGAATACTTATGTAAATGTGATATTTCAGTTTTTTTGCTTTATGGTGTATTGTGTGTAGATTGATGAGGAAAATAAAGGTGCTATCTTCCCCTTTATCTGAAGCCGTAACCACGGCAGCTACATTAGGTATAATTTCACCATCACTCTCCAGCAACTAGGTCGCTGGTTATGCTCTGCTACACCTCACGTTAGACCTAATCTATTTGACATCTTCTCAGCAATGGCTCCTTACATAGCTATCAATCGCTACTTTAGTTGCCGAGGTTCCAATGACACTCATGCATGTGGTGGTAATTCATATTACACCTGGCTTTTGGGTCAGACACTGTTTGTCGTGTGTCCCTATCGCTCGTTTACCGCATGCACGACTGGCTTCGAAGCAGCAAATGTTTCACATCTTACAAATTGCATGACAGCATGTGTGGTTGGGTTCTACGTGCCATCATGCATGTGTATATGTAGCATTTCTTGTCAACAAATTGGCGTAACAATTTGAGGCATTCAGCAGGTCAGCATTGGGATGGGATAGCGTCAGTGTTTAATGTTACTTGTGCGTATATCATTACGTTATGCTTGGCTGGGTAGATATACATGCAGACTCCTCATTTAGACTCGACACGTTACACTATTTATCTTGCACTCTGCGTGCTTGCAGTAATAAACGTTCCACGTAATACTTTCCATTACAGCATAATTGCACTTTTGTTCTGTTATTCTCTTTTACGTCTATTTGTCTTGTCTTCAATATTTAGATCCAACCTTCGCTCCACTATGTCCCTTCTCCCTGGTGAGTAACTTATTTATTTTGGGGGGGGTTTTGATGCCAGCTGCCCAGCATAAGATAACTTGTCGTCAGCATCTGGCTCCGACGAGCATTCCTCTGAGACGAGGCCTACCCCAAACTACTCAATAAAATTCCATATTGTATTGTGTCTACAGTGAGGGTGAAAAAGTATTTGATCCCCTGCTGATTTTGTACGTTTGCCCACTGACAAAGAAATGATCAGTCTATACATTTAATGGTAGGTTTATTTGAACAGTGAGAGACAGAATAACAACAAAAAAATCCTGAAAAATGCATGTCAAAAATGTTATACATTGATTTGCATTTTAATGAGGGAAATAAGTATTTGACACCCTCTCAATCAGAAAGATTTCTGGCTCCCAGGTGTCTTTTATACAGGTAACGAGCTGAGATTAGGAGCACACTCTTAAAGGGAGTGCTCCTAATCTCAGTTTGTTACCTGTATAAAAGACACCTGTCCACAGAAGCAATCAATCAATCAGATTCCAAACTCTCCATAATGGCCAAGACCAAAGAGCTCTCCAAGGATGTCAGGGACAAGATTGTAGACCTACACAAGGCTGGAATGGGCTACAAGACCATTGCCAAGCAGCTTGGTGAGAAGGTGACAACAGTTGATGCGATTATTCGCAAATGGAAGAAACACAAAAGAACTGTCAATCTCTCTCGGCCTGGGGCTCCATGCAAGATCTCACCTCGTGGAGTTGCAATGATCATGAGAACGGTGAGGAATCAGCCCAGAACTACACGGGAGGATCTTGTCAATGATCTCAAGGCTGCTGGGACCATAGTCACCAAGAAAACAATTGGTAACACACTACGCCGTGAAGGACTGAAATCCTGCAGCGCCCACAATGTCCCCCTGCTCAAGAAAGCACATATACATGCCCGTCTGAAGTTTGCCAATGAACATCTGAATGATTCAGAGGACAACTGGGTGAAAGTGTTGTGGTCAGATGAGACCAAAATTGACCTCTTTGGCATCAACTCAACTCGCCGTGTTTGGAGGAGGAGGAATGCTGCCTATGACCCCAAGAACACCATCCCCACCGTCAAACATGGAGGTGGAAACATTATGCTTTTGGGGTGTTTTTCTGCTAAGGGGACAGGACAATTTCACCGCTTCAAAGGGACGATGGAAATCTTGGATGAGAACCTCCTTCCCTCAGCCAGGGCATTGAAAATGGGTCATGGATGGGTATTCCAGTATGACAATGACCCAAAACACACGGCCAAGGCAACAAATGAGTGGCTCAAGAAGAAGCACATTAAGGTCCTGGAGTGGCCTAGCCAGTCTCCAGACCTTAATCCCATAGAAAATCTGTGGAGGGAGCTGAAGGTTCGAGTTGCCAAACGTCAGCCTCGAAACCTTAATGACTTGGGGAAGATCTGCAAAGTGGAGTGGGACAAAATCCCTCCTGAGATGTGTGCAAACCTGGTGGCCAACTACAAGAAACGTCTGACCTCTGTGATTGCCAACAAGGGTTTTGCCACCAAGTACTAAGTCATGTTTTGCAGAGGGGTCAAATACTTATTTCCCTCATTAAAATGCAAATCAATTTATAACATTTTTGACATGCGCTTTTCTGGATTTTTTTGTTATTCTGTCTCTCACTGTTCAAATAAACCTACCATTAAAATTATAGACTGATCATTTCTTTGTCGGTGGGCAAACATACAAAATCAGCAGGGGATCAAATACTTTTTTCCCTCACTGTATGTTGTCATTCAGTTAAAGAAATAAATTCCACAAATTAACAAGGCACACCTGTTAATTTAAATGCATTCCAGGTGACTACCTCATGAAGCTGGTTGAGAGAATGCCAAGAGTGTCCAAAGCTGTCAGCTGTTATGACATTATGACATGTTATGACCGTGGCATAGCGTGTTATGACACTGCCTGTCAAGTAATATGTTGCCAATACATTTTACCAAGAGCAATATGATTCTTTATGTTCTGAATCGTTCAGTCAGGTCTTTCTCTAACATTATATCCCCAAAAACTGATTTCGTAACCTAATACATCTGATTATAAGCACTGAGTACTGACGCTTTCTCATAGCATTTTTGAGGGATTTTACATGTTGTGGTGGTCGTCTGCAAAGTTGTTAAAAGCTAAATTAGCATGACACAAGCTGAATTAAAATGTTAAAGGCTTTGAAAATAAAAAGATTGTGGTACGCTCGGTACTCCGTTGACATTTCACAGAGATACAGTGCCTTCAGAATGTATTAGCATACACCTCTTGACTTTTTCCACATTTTGTTGTGTTACAGCTTGAATTTCAAATGGATTAAATAGAGATTTTGTGTCACTGGCCTACACAAAATACCCCATAATGTCAAAGTGGAATTATGTTTAGACATTTTTACAAATTAATAAAAAATGAAAAGCTGAAATGTCTTAAGTCAATAAGTATTAAACCCCTTTGTTGGGGGGGACAAAAAGTGGGGAAATATACAATGTCTTTACATGTAATCTTTAAAAAACCATTTAAAATAAAATACATTTGTTATGGTGAGCCTAAATATGTTCAGGAGAAAAATGTGCTTAACAAGTCAATTGCATGAACTCTGTGTGCAATAACAGTTTTTAACATGATTTTTGAATAGCTACCTCATCTCTGTACCCCACACATACAATTATCCGTAAGGTCCCCCAGTCAAGCAGTGAATTTTAAACACAGATTGAACCACATAGACCAAGGAGGTTTTTCCAATGCCTTTAAAGAAGGGCACCATTTGGTAGACGGGTAATAATTTAATTGAATATTGAATATCCTTTGAGCATGGTGAAGTTATTAATTACACGTTCGATGGTGTATCAATACAACCAGTCACTACAACGATACAGGCGTCCTTCCTAACTCAGGTGCCGGAGAGGAAGGAAACAGCTCAGGGATTTCACCATGAGGCCAATGGTGACTTTAAAACGATAACAGAGTTCAATCGAGTACAGGCTTAAATAAAAGTGAAATACATATATATATATATATTTTTTAATAAAGCACTGCAGTGCATCTCCTCCTCATGGTCTGCACCAGATTTGCCAGTTCTTGCTGTGAGATGGTGGAAGTGTGGGGTAACAAGGCACCTGCAAGTTCCCAGACATTTCTGGGGGGATTGGCCCTAGCCCTCACCCTCCGATCCAACAGGTCCCAGACGTGCTCAATGGGATTGACATCCGGGCTCTTCGCTGGCCATGGCAGAGCAGTGACATTCCTGTCTTGCAGGAAATCACGCACATAACGAGCAGTATGGCTGGTGGCATTGTCATGCTGGAGGGTCATGTCAGGATGAGCCTGCAGGAAGGGTACCACATGAGGGAGGAGGATGTCTTCCCTGTAACGCACAGCGTTACGATCGCCTGCAATGACAACAAGCTCAGTCCGATGATGCTGTGATACACCGCCCCAGACCATGACGGACCCTCCACCTCCAAATCGATCCCGCTCCAGAGTACAGGCCTCGGTGTAACGCTCATTCCTTCGACGATAAACGCGAATCCGACCATCACCCCTGGTGAGACAAAACCTCGACTCGTCAGTTTAGAGCACTTTTTGCCAGTCCTGTCTGGTCCAGCGACAGTGGGTTTGTGCCCATAGGCAACGTTGTTGCTGGTGATGTCTGGTGAGGACCTGTCTTACAACAGGCCTACAGGCCCTCAGTCCACCCTCTCTCAGCCTATTGCGGACTGTCTGAGCACTGATGGAGGGATTGTGCGTTCCTGGTGTAACTCGGGCAGTTGTTGTTGCCATCCTGTACCTATCCCGCAGGTGTGATGTTCGGATGTACCGATCCTGTGCAGGTGTTGTTACACGTGGTCTGCCACTGCGAGGATGATCAGCTGTCCGTCCTGTCTCCCTGTAGCGCTGTCTTAGATGTCTCCCAGCACAGACATTGAAATGTGTTGCCATGGCCACATCTGCGGTCCTCATGCCTCCTTGCAGCATGCCTAAGGCACGTTCACGCTGATGAGCAGGAACCCTGGCCATCTTTCTTTTGGTGTTTTTCAGAGTCTAGAAAGGCCTCTAGTGTCCTAAGTTTTCATAACTGTGACCTTAATTGCCTACCTTCTGTAAGCTGTTAGTGTCTTAACGACCGTTCCACAGGTGCGTGTTCATTAATTGTTTATGGTTCATTGAACAAGCATGGGAAACAGTGTTTTAAATCTGTGAAGTTATTTGGATCACTCACTCACTCACTCACTCAATCACTCACTCACTCACTCACTCACTCACTCACTCACTGACACGTGGCTATGGTGTAATGGAATGTTTTGCCTTGTGTGTTAGTGTAAAAACCTATGTACTGTAGATGTCATAACCAGCCATAAAATAATGCAATATATGTCACAACAGGTCTAAATGTGTAATGACCATATTATAACAGGTTATGGCAACTGTTCTGACATGATTCTGACCTTGTTATAACGTGTTCTGATGCTCGGTGTTAAGTAAAGTGTTACCATATGTATTTTATAACATAAGGTAGTGAAATTTCATCATCAGAGTGCGTTTTCATCTACTCTGGGCTGTGTGGGTAGACACCCTACAGGTCAGAATATGCACATGCTACACTCCTCTGAGACTTAAGCAAGTCTATGGACGTGTTTGACATGTGATTCCCCAAGGCGGTATTTTGTAGCCATCTCAGAAAGGCTATTAAATCACCCTTGCTTCATCAGGCCTACCCCAGCAGGCTGTGGTTGAGTTTCAAGCTCTTGAGTTTTAGATTACATAGTGCATGTATCCTCCTGGAGTAGGGACTATCCTGATGGCCTCAGTTTGGGATTGTTTTCTGTCCCCGTTTTGTCCCCGTGTGCGAAAGCCAGGGAAGATGTCTCCCTGTGTGGAAGCCAGTGGCCCTCCACCCCGGTGATATGTGACCACTTAAAGTGATATACTGTTGAGCTGTCCTCACAGGCTCAAGTGTGCCCTTCACGCGTGAGTGTGCTCTTAACCCCCCCATCCCTCAGACAGCTCAGCACGCTGAGACACAGAGGGACTGAGAGGAATGAGGGGCCCCCCATACCTCTCCCATGCCAAAGAATGTCACTGCCAGTGCCTGCCGGTAGATTCAACTGTCTATGAAATTTGGGGACACCCATATGTATACACTGGGTGGGGGTGTATGAGAGAGGTTGCGGAGGGGATTGCTGGCAGCGTGTCAGCGTTAAACACATTCTGAGACGCAGGGCTGCATTAGAAATCAGCTGCCGGAGTGTGTGTGCTGCCCAGGGTGCAATGTCGTTGTCTGTATTGGAGTTGAACAGGCGGATTGTCGGAGGATTAGGCTTGCTGTTTGGTTGCAGGGGCATCTGGTGCTCCCACAGCACACTGCTTCAAGGGACCAGCAGCACTCAGAATGTCCATGGAGACCAGCAAAGTTTTACTAAACTGTATTCAAACAATCAAAATGTTTCAAACTATTTAAATGAGTTTGAAACATTTTGATTGTTTGAATACAGTTCACTGTTTTACAGTAAGTTGCATATACCGGTAGGCCATTTTATATTTTATGATATGATAATATATCTGAATTTAAATGAATTACAATTAAAAGAGGCAAAACAGGGAAACACATCACACAATCTAATGCTGTGTTTACCCTGTTTTGTTGTTTCAGATTTGTGTTTTTTTTTGTGGGGGGGGGGGGGGGGGGGAACTGCTGCAACCAAATTTCCCTGCAGTAGGACAATAAAGATAATCTAAATCTGTTCGTTGCTGAATATGGTACCTATACAAGTATTACTAAATAAGGTGCCGTGTAGTGTTGTTGGCTAGTATAACGTGTGAATATTACATTGAATCTTAAGATGGCTGTGACGAAGAGAATTCAGCATTTACTTGGCGCTCAATGAGTTTAGGGGATTTGCATACATTTTGGTTCAATGAAGTGTGTATTTGTATGTGCCTGCTTGTAATCCATAAATTGCAAAAAGAGGCATTTGTGCCAATGGTTTGTTACATAAATATGTAGTGACTTTCAAACTTGACAAAGTTTCTCAGCTAACTCTAAACAAAATACTAATTCTTAGCAGTGTATTAAGGACTTGCTCAAACAGTCGTCCGTGTTGGGGACTGAACCATTGTACTCCTAACGTCTTGTGATGAATAAAATTAGCTTGTTGTCATTAACCTCAATTTAAATGTACATTTGGGTTTTGTCCGCGGTTACCTCTGGACTGCTGCAGCAGATAACCTGTCATGGGTTCAGTTTCTTTTGTTGAACATGCAGTAGCCATTCTTTTGAAAAGTCTGCAATAGTAATAGTAATAGTCCACCTACATTATTGTACGTATTTAGCTTTTTGATGCTCCGTGGTGTTTGGAAATGCTTTGTATGATGCGTTGTTGGCCATGACTTCATGCTGTTTGTATATGTGTAGCTCACTGATCACTTCACTGTGCTTTTTAGTCTACGATCTAGACGTAAAGGAGCCTCGAATAACCTTTTGGGGTTCAAAAGAATGGCACTATGGGGGAACCTTTTCAGATTCTTAGAGGAAAAGATTCTTAGAGGAACCCCTATTTAAAGGTTCAAATTGGAACCTTTTTCTGATGGGAGGGGCTCACATTATCATATTTTAGCGGCGGCAGCCTATCAGAAGATTGGAGGCGTGACTTTCAGATAGTTATTTTTGGCCATCCGTGAAAGTAAATGTCATTCCTGTTCATCATGTTTAGTTGGTACACTGCAAATATACATTTTCCTTGAATATTTATGCATATTACATCATCTAATATAATAGTAATAATATTAACATTTCTGATTACATACAGAAATAAAGTGGTAACTTTTCCAACATTGGGATTTGCATAGGTTTTGAGGAACTCCTACATCTCTATAAGCCTCATTTGAAGCTAATAAAAAAAAAATATATATATACGTTCACAAAAAACTTTTCGTAATTAAAACTGGAGGCTACAGTCATAATATAATGGGCTTGATGGTCAATGTTGTATTATTCAATATTGATATTAAAATAGTACTTGTATTTCATTTTCTTCTGAATCTGAGAGCGCAACAAATCCAACGGCAAAATAAATTCAAGTGCTCTGCACGTGCCAGCAAAAAGGTTCCTCCAGGAACCCTTTGCTCCATTGAAACATCAAAGTTTCCTCCAAGAACTCTCAACTACCCAAACGTGCAAATATCCCCAGTGTTCCTCAAGTCACCCTTAATTCTAAGAGTGCAGAACTATGTGTATTCTGTCCACAAAACCGTTTATATACTATAATATACACTAAAAGGATGTGCTAAAAGTGTGTGGACATCCCTTAAAATTAGTGAATTCGGCTGAGTTCCAGTTGCCCATCACTGTTCTAGAGTAATACATTTGTCAGGATTGGGGTCAATTCCATTTCTATTTACCCGGTTTCATAACAATTTTCAATTAGGGTTAATTGCCCAACCGTTGGTCGAGTGAAGCACGTACCATTTTCAAGATTGGAGCCAATTCATTCAATTCCAATTTTCCTCAATTCTTCTGAGAAAAAAATGGACTTGGAATTTCAGTTACTTACTTTATGGCTCAGGTAATGTAGCAGGGTATGGCTAGTGGAGTCCACATGTCTATGTTCTCTGGCAGAGGTAAATGTTTTGGTGGCTTCACAGTCACATGGTTACATGAAACCTAATATTGTAGTGACCCTTGACGCTGATAAGTACATTTACTGACTCCTCCTCCAAGGGAGCATGCTTTCTTAGAGTCGTTGGTAGCGTGCAGGTCTCAGGACTGCAACGTTAGTGGTTCGATTCCACCCTTGGAAAGCTCACTGTAACGCTCTTCTACTTTGTCCTCCTCCTCAGACGAGGAGAGGCGAGAAGGATCGGAGGACCAATTTGCAGCGTAGTAATTTGACATGATATTTATTAAAGAATAAAGACAAATACGAAAAACACTTGAGAATTTACAAAATAATAAATGGAGTCAACAGACCTGAACAAACGAACTTACATAACACGAAGAACGCACGAACAGGAAAATAGACTACACAAAAACCGAACGAACAAAACGAAACAGTCCCGTGTGGTGCAAACAGACACAGACACGGAAGACAACCACCCACAACAAACAATGTGAAACCACCTACCTTAATATGGTTCTCAATCAGAGGAGATGAAAACCACCTGCCTCTAATTGAGAACCATATCAGGTCACCCATTTACCAACATAGAAACACATAACATAGAATGCCCACCCACACTCACGCCCTGACCGACTAACACATACAAAAACAACAGAAAACAGGTCAGGAACGTGACACTCACTCTCCCTCTTGTTTCATTACTATGACGTCAGAAGTGAAAGGACCGGCAGTTAAGAGGCGGCATCCCTGATAGCGAATGTTTGGGTAGCTTCACAGTCACATGGTTACATGAAACCTAATATTGTATCTTCAAAAGGAGGGAGTAGTGTAGTGATCCTGACACTGGTAAGCAAGTATACTGACTTCCCCAAGTGACTTTCTTGGAGTAGTTGGTAGCATGCCGCGTCAGTTTCCGGATCGCAATGTCGATGGCTTGATTCCACCCTTGGACAGGTCCTCCTGTTTTTTTATTATTATTTCTAAAAAATAAAAAATAAAGTATGTTTTATTGTCAAATACACCAGATGGGTGCAGTGAAATGTGTTGCTTTATATAAGTAGCCACCAACCTTTTCTGAGTCAAGATCACTTTCGCAGTCAAAATGCAAGCCGAGATTTACTGCTCCGATTTTTTCCCAACATTTCTTAAAAAATGTAACATTGACCTTATAAAAACAGTTCTATAGGAATGAGGTTTGCGCAGTCGGGCCTAATACATTATCACAGCATATTGGCTAATGCCTTGGCCTGAAAATATAGCTCTTCTCAGACCATATTACATTTCAAAACTCAAGCTTTGATAAAACAATAGATCAGTTGGTGTAGCACTTGCGAAGCACAGGGGTGCAGCCGTTGGTGAAGAGCCAGGCCTAGCTAATCAGAATTAGTTTTTTCTCCACAAAAGGGCTTTATTACGGACAGAAGTAGTCCTCAGTTTCATCAGCTGTCCGGGTGGCTCGTCTCAGACAATCCCACTGGTGAAGAAGTCAGATGTGGAGGCCCGGGGTCTGCGGTTGTGAGGTCTGCTGTTGTGAGGCTGGTTGGACGTACTGACAAATTCTCTAAAACAACATTGGAGGCGGCTTATGGTGGAGAAATGAACATTCAATCTTCTGGCAACAGCTCTGGTGGACATTGCTGCAGTCAGCCTTCCAATTGCATGCTCCCTCAAAACTTTAGACATCTGTGGTATTGTTTTGTGTGACACACAAGGTGCACCAGTGTAATGATCATGTTGATTAATCAGCTACTTGATATGCCACACCTGTCAGGTGGATGGATTATCTTGGTGAAGGAGAAATGCTCACTAACAGGGATGTAAACAAATGTGTGCACAAATATTTTTGTGGATATGGAACATTTCTGGGATCTTTTATTTCAGCTCATGAAACATGGGACCAACACTTTACATGTTGCATTTATATTTTTGTTCAGTATGTGTCTAGTTTATTATTAAAGATCTCACCATGAACGAATTACGAACGTCTACATGTACATGATTTTGTACAGGTACACTTTGCCTACCTGGTGCACAGTGCTTCTGAATGAAGTGCACCTACCGGCAACAGTGTAACACGAATACATTTAAGTGCAAACCTATATTGTTTGCTTTTCTAAAGAAATGTTTGGTGAATGACGAGGAATGCCTTAAAGATTGCAATTGATGGTGCCCAGAGAGAAAATGTACGCCTAGTGCCTTGCTTAAGGGCACAACGACAGATTTTTCACCTTGTCGGCTCATATGTTTGAACCAGTGACTTTTCGGTTACTATCCCAACTCTCTAACCACTAGGCTACCTGCTGCCTGTTTGATGGTGAAAATATTATTTGTGACTCAGTCGTCTTGAAGTCTTATTATTTTCTGATGTCATTTTTTTTGTGTGTGTAATTAATTAATTGATCTATTCTCCCATATGTGACAAAATGAAGCAGAAAATGCATCCAGTGACCTGACATCTGATGGTACTGTGCCAAAGAAAGAGGACACTTCATGCCTGGCTGCATGCCAGCCTACTGTCTCTGAGCAGTGCTAAAGCTGTTCTATTTCAAGGATCCGCCACTCAAGTGAATCCTGCTATAGCCTTCTGGCAAAGTGAGTGTCTTAAGCTGAAGCTGCTATAACAACAAAGATACACATACGTGCAAGACATCAACCTCTATTTTTGGATTAAATTACACACAAGACCGGAGGGGAATTACTACAAATTGTGTTGTATGTAGATTAACATGGTGTTTGCCAATCAGTGTTAAACTAGAGTGTTTTGTATCAAACTTTTTCAAAGTAGGACAGTTGGGGTTTGAATGAGGTATCCTCCTGGGTGGAATTTGTTCAAAAAGATTAGGGTTTAAATTGAATAGCTTTACTTCCCTGTATTGCAGTGAATGACACCTCTTGGCTGTGGATACCTAGTCTGGTTACCATTCTCTTGAGCTAACATTCCACTGCTTGCCACTTCTTGCCATTGCCAAAGAGACGGGCCTTTCTGCCATAGTCTGTCGGCATTAGATAGAACGTTGTGGCCCCTTCCGCCTGTGGGGAAACAACCCGTGGTTACCTAGGTTACCCCATTGGCTCACAGCAAAAGCATGACCTTTTTCAAATACATTTTTCTTGTCTGCTTGTTTTAGTCAATTACAAAATACATTTAAGAAAAGTTCAACATGTCTAAAAATTACATTTCAACATTACCTGCTCCTGAGTGTTCTCACTATTTAGAAAAACATAATATTGTAGGGCTTCCCTACCGGTACATTAAGCTTGCTAAGACCAGCAACACAAACAAACGGACTATACAGCTACAAGTAGTGAATGGAGTTACAGACTATACTAAACTTGTTAAATGTCTTACCTGTGATTAAATGTCTTCCACACATATTCACTACATTACCAAAAGTATGTGGACACCTGCCCATTGAACATCTCATTCCAAAATCATGGGGATTAACATGGAGTTGGTCCCCCCTTTGCTGCTATAACAGCCTCCACTCTTCTGGGAAGGCTGTCCACTAGATGTTGGAACAATGCTGTGGGGACTTGCTTCCATTCAGCCACAAGAGCATAAGTGAGGTTCGGCATGGTTGTTGGGTGATTAGGCCTGGCTCGCAGTTGGCGTTCCAATTTATCCCAAAGGTGTTCAGTGGGGTTGAGGTCAGAGCTCTGTGCAGACCAGGCAAGTTCTTCCACATCAATCTTGACAAACCATTTCCGTATGGACCTCGTTTTTTGCACAGGGGCATTGTCATGCTGAAACAGAAAAGGGCCTTCCCCAAACTGTTGCCACAAAGTTGTAAGCAGAATGTCATTGTATGCTGTAGCATTAAGATTTCCCTTCACTGGAACTAAGGGGCCTAGCCTGAACCATGAAAAACAGCCCCAGACCAAAATTCCTCCTCCACCACTTTACAGTTGGCACAAGCGTTGTCCTGTCATCTGGGGCGGGTAGCGTTCTCCTGGCATCTGCCAAACCCAGATTCGTCTGCCAGACTGCCAGATAGTGACGTGTGATTCATCACTCCCGAGAACTAATTTTCACTGCTCCAGAGTCCAATGGCGGCGAGCTTTACACCACTCCAACCAGCGCTTGGCATTGTGCATGGTGATCTTAGGCTTGTGTGCGGCTACATGGTCATGGAAACCCATTTCATTAAGCTCCCGACAAACAGTTATTGTGTCCCGTTCTGTGAGTTTGTGTGGCCTACCACTTCACGACTGAGCTGTTGTTGCTACTAGACATTTCCACTTCACAATAACAGCACTTACAGTTGCCCGGGCAGCTCTAGCAGAGCAGAAATTTGACAAAGGACGTGTTGGAAAGGTGGCATCCTATGACCCTTCCACATTGAAAGTCACTGAGCTCTTCAGTAAGGCGATTCTACTGCCAGTGTTTATCTATAGAGATTGCATTGCTGTGTGCTCGAATTTATACACCTGTCAGCAACTGGTGTGGCTGAAATAGCCAAATCCACTAATTTGAAGGGGTGTCTACATACTTTTGTACATACAGTACCAGTGAAAGGTTGGACACACCTACCCATTCAAGGGTTTTTCTTTATTTTTACTATTTTCTACATTGTAGAATAATGAAAAACTATGAAATAACACATATGGAATCATGTAGTAACCAAAAAAGTGTTTAACAAATCAAAATACACTACTGTTCAAAGGTTTGGGGTCACTTAGAAATGTCCTTGTTTTTGAAATAAAGGCAAATTATTTTGTCCATTAAAAAACATAAAATTGATCAGAAATACGGTGTAGACATTGATAATGTTGTAAATGTCTTTTGTTGCTGGAAACGGCTGATAAAATAATTTTTTTGAATATCTACATAGGCGTACAGAGGCCCATTATCAGCAATCATCACTCCTGTGTTCCAATGGCACGTTGTATTAGCTAATCCAAGTTTATAATTTAAAAGGGTAATTGATCATTAGAGAACCCTTTTTCAATTATGTTAGCACAGCTGAAAACTGTTGTTCTGATTAAAGGAGCAATAAAACTAGCCTTTAGACTAGTGGAGTATCTAAAGCATCAGAATTTGTGGGTTCGATTTAATGAACTGATCCTCTGCAGCAGAGGTAACTCTGGGTTTTCCTTTTCTGTGGCGGTCCTGGTGAGAGCCAGTTTCATCATAGCGCTTGATGGCTTTTGCGAATGCACTTAAAGAAACTTTCAAAGGTCTTGAAATTTTCCTCATTGACTGACCTTCATGTCTTAAAGTAATGATGGACTGTCGTTTCTCTTTGCTTATTTGAGCTGTTCTTGCCATAATATGGACTTGGTCTTTTACCAAATGGGGCTGTCTTCTGTATACCCCCCTGCCTTGTCACAACACAACTGATTGGCTCAAATGCATTAAGAAGGAAATAAATTCCCCAAATTAACTTTTAACAAGACACACCTGTTAATTTTTTGTCTACTACATAGTTTTGATGTCTTCATTATTAATCTAAAATGTAGAAAATATTACAAATAAAATCCCATGAATGAGTAGGTGTATCCAAACTTTTGACTGGTACTGTATAATGTAGCTTTGTGTAGTCTACTTGGACACTGGGTCCCCACATTTCCCACTCTCCCAAGCTGAATAGCCTGAAGCCACAGGGTTCTTTTCGCAGGCTCTATTTGCCTACGTGGGAGCATTGTGAACCGTAGGTCAGGAGTTTTGTACATTGAACAACACAGCAGCTTTTTGGCATGTTTTATTTCTGTATAACAAAAATACATGGCAAAGTTGCTTATTTCTTCTTATGACATGAATACTGACTCTGAGTATCTTCAAATATGAGCTCTTGGAGAGCAGAGGATTTGATCCTGATTCGATAACCCTCACAGCTATCCTTCAATCACAACGATTATTGGAACACTCACATTTTTCTCCCCTCTGAACTCGTTGGTTTTCTATTGCTGAACAACAATTTTTTGTTAGTCCAGATGAAACCAATCTGTCAAAAATTGATAGCTCACAACTAAATTCTCAAACTAAAAACTGCTCAATTAAACAACACAATGTAACTCCAAGTCAATCACACTTCTGTGAAATCAAACTGTCCACTTAGGAAGCAACACTGATTGACAATACATTTCACATGCTGTTGTGCAAATGGAATAGACAAAAGGTGGAAATTATAGGCAATTAGCAAGACACCCCCAATAAAGGAGTGATTCTGCAGGTGGTGACCACAGACCACTTCTCAGTTCCTATGCTTCCTGTCTGGTGTTTTGGTCACTTTTGAATGCTGGCGGTGCTCTCACTCAAGTGGTAGCATGAGACGGAGTCTACAACCCACACAAGTGGCTCAGGTAGTGCAGCTCATCCAGGATGGCACATCAATGCGAGCTGTGGCAAGAAGGTTTGCTGTGTCTGTCAGCGTAGTGTCCAGAGCATGGAGGCGCTACCAGGAGACAGGCCAGTACATCAGGAGACGTGGAGGAGGCCGTAGGAGGGCAACAACCCAGCAGCAGGACCGCTACCTCCGCCTTTGAGCAGGAGGAGCACTGCCAGAGCCCTGCAAAATGACCTCCAGCAGGCCACAAATGTGCATGTGTCAGCATTTGTGGCCATTACATACCCCAATTCCAACCACAAAACTTGTTAGTTTTTTTTTTCTCCCCTTTTTCTCCCCAATTTCGTGGTATCCAATTGTTAGTAGTTACTGTCTTGTCTCATCGCTACAACTCCCGTACGGACTCGGGAGAGGCAAAGGTCGAGAGCCATGCGTCCTCTGAAACACAACCCAACCAAGCCGCACTGCTTTTTAACACAGCGCACATCCAACCCGGAAGCCAGCCGCACCAATGTGTCGGAGGAAACACCGTACACCTAGTGACCTGGTCAGCGTGCACTGTGCCCGGCCCGCCACAGGAGTCGCTAGTGCACGATGAGACAAGGATATTCCTCCCTAACCCGGACGACGCTAGGCCAATTGTGCGCCGCCCCATGGGCCTCCCGGTCTCAGCCGGCTGCGACAGAGCCTGGGCTCGAACCCAGAGTCTCTGGTGGCACAGCTATCACTGCGATGCAGTGCCTTAGACCACTGCGCCACCCGGTAGCTTTGATTTTAAGCTTCAAAATACAACTTGCCTAGTTAACAGCTAAATGTTTTTTTTTGTTGTTTTTTTTACAATTATAATTCTATTTTCGAGGCTCCACACAAAATATTAATGTTATTTTCCACAACCAATGAGCAACTCCGCCGTGAATCCAGCTGCATGTTGAACGTTGAGATTGCCTAAAGGCCAGTCTCTTTGGCAAGGAGGGGATTATTGGCTAAAGACCCACTTCAAAGACAATGTTTTATGCAAGTGAGTAGGCTTCTCTGTCTAGATATGTACAGATTGAAAGTCTGTTCAATGCCTATTGCCTACAATGCAATTTACAGTTAATACATTATGCAAGAACTGGTTCATCAAGTATTTTGGCGTAACACTTTATAATAACTTCATTTAAGACATGAATGATTTGCTGAACATTTTGTAAATCATTATTACTACATTTTGGTAACCAAATAATTGGAAAGTTAGTTAGCATAATGAATAATGAAATGATAAAATAATGAAATAAATTAGTTTTGTAACTGCATTTTCACCGTATAATTGAGACTTAATGAAAAACGGCTTTGACCAAGCTTCTTCAGCGCACACCAGACTGCTGGTGGCACCAGCTGTTCAAATGGGTCTAGCTTGGACTCCTTGTCAAAGATATTGTCAACTGCTCAATCAAGAAGCATCTAGTATCTAGCATCTATCAGCTGCTAAGGCTAAGGACTGGGATCAGAGCTGAAGATCTATTTAGTGCTTACAGCTATTTGCTTTTTGTTTGTTTGTGGTTTCTTTACCTTGAGAACCTGCCTAGCACTGATACAACCCTATAGAATAATGTTGTTTGTACTTTATAACTCAGTTTAGTAGAATTCAGTGAGAGTGAATTCCCGACGTATGCAATGCAAATATCCAGAGCAAGTTAACTGCATTGTACTACTACAGAGTTTGGAATTACTCCGCTTCTTTCCCTTAAAATGTTTCCCAGATATACCTGACAAGAGCATTTGGAGATATGTCAATGATGTTCTCCTGCTATGGCATCTAATATCACTACCAGTGATTTAATTTCACAAATTGCCCCCATTTATTTTGACCAATAAGGCTGTGATCGTCGGTTTAATCCAAGACCCCCATTTGCATGTACATCTGAAACGCAGCATGTTGACCTGCAGTAAATGAAAGTCTGCTAACTTACACCGGAATTAGCGAAAGGCCTGTCATGTGGCTGTTTTCATCCATATTTCCTCTCAAGAGACATTTCTGAGTATTGTATTTGCTCCAATGTGTATCCGTCATGTGTTTCACAGATATCCAGGAGATCTATGAGGTGACGCTGCTGAACACCCAAAAGAGCAGCGAGCAGAAGCTGGAAGAGATCAACCACATGGCTGACAAGTGGGATCAAACAGGCACGGGCTTCCCCACCACAGTGCTACAACATGCCTGCCCAACAGAGGTGAGCCTGATGGGACCTCAAGAGTAGTGGGCATAGAAATATAATGAGTCCTGCCAGTCCACCCAATAAGGGATAATTGACTTGAATAGGCTGTTTCTTCTCCTTGTAGTTCTGTGGTAGCTGTCCTATTTCACCAAAGAGGAAGCTAGATGACTTTAAAATGACTTTAAAAAAAAAACACTGAAATAATATCACAATAAGAAACGTTTTTCTGTATCATAGTTTAAGCAGTAGCGGTGTGTGGGTAAATTCACTTGAGAAGCCAAGCCAGGGGGGGAAAAAAGCCAAATTACAACTTATGTGTTGTGATAATTGTGATGTTTGCTCTATAACCTGTTAGTTCATATGCCACTCTGATATACTGTATAGGCCTAAGGCCGAGACTATAAGAAGACAACAGTCACACAGTGGCAGAATATATTCAACCAGTTTTTTCCATCATAGAACCGGAGAGCAACATCTGTCCAGTAAAGTCCACGAAGCATATTGCATGTAACAAACAGTTACATGACCTAGATCAGTGGTTCCCAAGCGTTTTATAGTCCCGTACCCCTTCAAACATTCAACCTCCAGCTGCGTACCCACTCTAGCACCATGGTCAGCACACTCAAATGTTGTTTTGTTGCCGTCATTGTAAGCCTGCCACACACACACTATACGATACATTTATTCAACATAAGAATGAGTGTGAGTTTTTGTCACAACCCGGCTCGTGGGAAGTGACAACGAGCTCTTATAGGACCAGGGCACATATAATAATATTAAAAAATGTTGCTCTTTATTTAACCATCTAACATATAAGACCTTTATTTGTTTATCAGAAATTGTGAATAACTCGTCTAATCAACGTAAGCTAAATATGATGTGGCTGTCCATGGTACTGATTTCTCTCTGTCTGTCTGTCTGTCTGTCTGTCTGTCTGTGTGTGTGTGTGTGTGTGTGTGTGTGTGTGTGTGTGTGTGTGTGTGTGTGTGTGTGTGTGTGTGTGTGTGTGTGTGTGTGTGTGTGTGTGTGTGTGTGTGTGTGTGTGTGTGTGTGTGTGTGCGTGCAAGTAAAAAAAGCCATTGCCATCCTCATCTCTTTCATGTTGCCAAAACGGTCTATGACTCTGTCATACAGTACACGCTTTTAGTTTTAGTTGTACTAGGCTACCTGGCTAAAATGCTCGCTAGCCTAACTTTCATGGGCAACGATGAGCCAGCTAGTTAACATTAGCCTTCTCAGTGGCGATTTTAGCATGTAAATCTTGGTGGGGTAAAAACAAAAAGTGTGATGCATGCCAGCAAAACCACTACACAACACAATACATTAATTGCACTATCACGGTGACAAATGGTGCCCTCAAACTGTTAGGGCCTACATAAAGCTGTCCCAACACCTTACCACTGCTATACCTGGCTATCAGCAGAGCCTTGTCTGGCAGAGAAACTGTTTATTCAGCCTCATTTACTGCCTTTAAAAAAACGTAGCTGATATGGCTGACTTGCTTTAACAAATGTGGTTTCTACTGAAAATTGAGATGTACAAACTCTGGCATAAGGGGACGACAAGCAGATAAGAGGCAATCCGTAATTTTGATTAAGACATTAATGAGCGAACTAGGACGGACGTAGTCAATATAATATAAATTAAGAGGGGTAAATATACCAAAGTATTAGGGCTACTAACATCTTAATACCCAACATACACTTATGTATACTGTAGCTGAGAATGTAATACTATCTCCCTGGCATATTACATCATTTATGCAGCAGCACACAATACAGTTTTGGACTCACCTTGTTGTGCTGTGCTCACTTGAACAGGAAGGTGCTGCGGCGGTCTATTGTGGGCGAATTTTGGCATCAAAGTCTGGCATTCTCTGGATTTATGGTGCTTTCAAAACAACTAGAAACTTTGAAAAAAAACATGGTTGAATCATGATGACGTCATTGATCTTCAGGTCGTAGCTCTAGAAAGAGGCCGGATTTACAATTCCGAGTTGGATGACCGTTCAAAACTTATTTTCTCAGTCGGAACTCGTTTATTCCCGACTTCCCAGTTGTCTTGAACTCACTGAAGTCAAGTTTTCACAGTTCCGAGTTAACAGTTGTTTTGAGCGCGGCACAAATCATGCTTCATTGACAGCATGGCCAATGTTTATCATTTTAAACTTGGAAAAGAGCCACTTAATCACCAATTTGGGACCACACAGCCACTCCACTGAATAGCAGGTTAGTGATTGCTTTGCAATACTTGCAGAGTTAACCACTGTCACTGATTCCTTCCCAACCAGGGATATACTAGCCTAAATATATACAGACAAAAGCATACATCACAGTATACTACAGGTCGCGGAGGGATATTGACTGCTATATATTCAGTTCTGGTGACTTTTTAAAAGGACATTCTACTCCAAAATGAATGAAAATAAAATCATGCTGACATCTAAAATATAATTTTCCCCTCCAGAAATGAGTCCAATATAACTTATTAGTCCATATTATCAGGCAGGTGTGCTATTTAGCAACAATTATTATCACCTGATGTAGCTCAACTGCGCAGTGGCTAAAAATAAATAGGCTAAGTATTGCCCATTTACCCCATTGGACTAATCATTAGCTAGGTCACACACTCAAGTCTAAACATTAGGCTACGTATTGATGACTTGAACGTCTCCCCCAAAAAACGTTCCACTGGCACTCAGCCAACCACGGATCATATACTGTGAATATAATGTTGGCCAACCTGTTACACCTGACCCTTGTTACATTTAGCCCCGATCTTCCCTATGCATTTAACGCCTTTGGCGCCTGCTAACGTGCATAAACCAACCCGCTGCTAAAAACTCAGGTTCTAAAATGTTGCATTTTACTCATTTCTTGGATTTGAGAAATAAGTGTAGCTTAGTAACACTAGAATGCTCAGTGATCTTCTTTTAAGTGGCCATCGAACTGCGTTTTCCCGCGACTGCATTAAGAATGTTGTAGGCTACAATGGCTGGGCATTCCTATTTCTCTCCCTGTGCGCCACTCGCAATTTGAATGCACCTCGAGGAATATTATTTTCTTGCATAGAATGTGACAGGCTGAACAATTGAATAGGTCAACTATTCTACTATGGCAGTGGTCACCAACTTTTTCTGAGCCTAAATCACTTTCTGAGTCAAAATGCAGGCCAAGATCTACCGCTCCGATTGTTTTTACTTAAAAAACATAAGCCTTTCCAACATGAACCTATTAAAAACACATATTTGTGCAGTAGGCTATAGGCCCAATGCATTATCACTGAATATTGGATATGCTTGAATTTCCCTGCTAATCTCAGACCATTCAAAAATGTATATTTCAAAACTTGAGGTACATGATCACACTTGTAAAATATCATAATTTGTTGTATTACATGTGAGGCACAGCTGAGTGAGCATACATTTAAATCATTTGGTTTCTTTATTTTACTAGACTGATGGTGCCTGCATCTGATGGCCAGTCTCAGCGGAGGAAGAGCATCAGATGGTCTGCATCTCGCAGTCGGACCGTCCCTCAGCTCTCTCCCCTCTTCTAAGACACTGTCTTCGAGCTGATGGCGAAACTCGAGTCACATTTCTGCCTCATGCACAAATCTGCCTCATGCACAAATCTGCCTCATGCACAAAATTACTAGGGCTGTTGCGGTGACCATATTATGGTTACGAATCATGAAGGCAGTCAAACTCCACATCACTGTTTAGTCACGGTAATTTGGCTTCTCGAAGCTCTGATGCTGCTGCTGGTCATTAGTAGCCTACCAAACTTAATAACTGGCTGGTACTCAGCAGTATCGTTCCACTAATCACTCTGACATCAATGCAAATGTATTTGAAAATCTAATCAAACACTTCATGAAAATCCACGAGCTCATGTTGCGCAACATTTCTATAGGCTATGCGATTGCGGGAGAAAACAGAGTGATGGCCGCTAATAAAAAGAGGATGATCCCATCAGCTTTCTATAGGGAAAGGGGGATACCAAGTCAGTTGTACAACTGAATGCATTCAACTGAAAATGTGTCTTCCACATTTTCCCAACCCCTCTGAATCAGAGAGATGTGGGGGGCTGCCATGATTGACATCCACGTCTTCGGCGCCCGGGGAACAAGGCTTACTATATTTATTTCTCAACTTTCCTAATATTTAAGCTCATTGCTTATATTTACAACAGGAGTATAGCCTACCTGGCTGGTATGGAAATAAACCACGGTGAAAAACGTTGTCCATTCACTATTTATGTGCTTAGATTAGTTATATTTTTTCCGCTGCCCCTGTTTTGATGCAGGTGCATGATAATGGTCCATTCGAAATCAAAACAAATGTCACACGTATATGGAAAGACCAGATTAAATCAAGAATATTCTGACGGGTGACAGTATTAGCCTATCACTTGTGAGTTAGATATTATCACTTGAATGATGCCCAGCATAAGAAACAATGCCTTTTTTTGTGTGACTTGTTTGAATCATATTCGCACACCTCATGTAGCCTAGCCCATAGGCCTATATGTTTTAGTAAGGTTTGTATCACAACTAAAGTGGCCAAATAACTTCTTAAAATTAAGCACATTAATCCATTTTACAAGGGGTATAGAGCCTAACTGGCATATATAAGCAGCGAGTGAGTTTCAAGTTTGGGGGAGATAATTTCCCCATATGAATGCACCTTTATACATGCATAATTGCATTTGCGGTCACTTTTGATAAGGGTGTTTTCCCGCTAATGGAACATTTGCGCTTATAGCCTACTGCCTTGTGCGTATTGCTGCACATATAATGTAAAGAAATAGTCCAATAGTTTATCAACATGAAATTTTAGGCATTATCAAGTGCTTGTCAAATTGTGAATGAGAGACTATTGGAGTGTGTACAGCCTGCGCAAAAAAACAAAGCAGAGCTCATGCCTTTCAAGCATTATCATTAGTCTCATCATGCAGCCTTACAATGTATTAAAAATAAAAACATATAGCCCGATGTTTGTAGAACAAACTAAAGTTACATGAATAACTCTAAATTAACCATATAGCAGTACCTTTTCTTTGTTAACCACTCAACACAGAATAGCCACATGTGGGCACGCACTCAAGTCGTTTGGAGAAAATATTTATATTTTATTCAGCGTTGTTCAATTGTATTCTTCATACTGTAAAATAATCTAAAATAGTACCACGGAATTATAAGGATATCTTGTTTGCTAAAGTAACTAGTGTAGCCCACAGCCATTTGGCATAGCCAGATCAGGACTTAATATTAACATAAGGACAACTCTGTCACGATGTTCGTAATAATGATGGTCGGACCAAGGCGCAGCGTACTTCAAGTTCCACATATTTGAATGAAAGTGAAACTTAAGCTAATACAAAATAAAGAATAAACTACCCGTGATGACAATGTAGTGCGAACAGGCAACTAAACATAAACAATATCCCATAACCCACAGGTGGAAAAAATGCAACTTAAGTATGATCCCCAATTAGAGACAACGATTACCAGCTGCCTCTAATTGGGAATCATACACAAACACCAACATAGAAAAATAAACCTAGAACCCCACATATAAATAATAAACTAGACTAAACACCCCTAGTCACGACCCTGACCTACTCTACCATAGAAAATACAGGCTTTCTATGGTCAGGACGTGACAAACTCAGAGTATGCTATTCTTTTCTTCTGAAATAGAATACATTTTCTTCATATCATGCTTCTTTAGACCTGCCTAAAATAAATAATGGATTCATTGTGAAGGTGTAGGCTATATTACATGGATTTATTAGATACTTTTTTTAAATGGCTTGTAGGCTGTGTGTGGAAGCCAGGAGATGCTAAATGTGTTTGTTAATTAACCGTCAATTACCGTAAGACCGACACTTATTTGCTTAACAATCACCGGCTGACTAAATTTCGTGACCGCCACAGCCCTAGTTGTTACTCCCAGGCTTGGGGAGTAACGGATTACATGTAATCCGTTACATGTAAGCGATTGCAAAAAGCGGGGATTTTATTGCTCAATCTAATTCATGCTGATTAAAAAATATAAATCCATAGGCCTAATGGACATATGCTCAAACTCGCACACTTTTGATAGACTTAAAGGGGCAATCTGTAGTTGCTACATCTATTTTTGGACTTATAAATTATAAATACAGTACCAATCAAAAGTTTGGACACTCATTCCAGGTTTTTTTTAATTTATTTTTTTACTATTTTCTACATTGTAGAATAATAGTGAATACGTTAAAACTATGAAATAACACACATGGAATCATGTAGTAACCAAAAAAGTGTTAAACAAATCAAAATATATTTTATATTTGAGATTCTTCAAAGTAGCTACCCTTTGCCTTGATGACAGCTTTGCACAATCTTGGCATTCTCTTAACCAGCTTCACGAGGTAGTCACCTGGAATACATTTCAATTAACAGGTGTGCCTTGTTAAAAGTTAATTGGTGGACTTTATTTCCTTCTTAATGCGTTTGAGCCATTCAGTTGTGTTGTGACAAAACGATAAAAAAAACTGTTAAGTCTCCAAACTTAGAACATTTAATTACATCATGATATATTCTAATTAATTGCAAGGCAATAACAAACAAATTGTAAATTAATATACTACAAAGTCATTGTTTATATACCCATTGGTGTAAAAATACTTTAAAGTACTGCTTAAGTAGGTTTTTTGAGTATCTGTACTTTACTTTCCTATTCATATTTTTGACTACTTTTACTTCACTTCATTTTTAAAGAAAAGTATGTACTTTTTACTCCATACGTTTTTCCTGACACCCAAAAGTACTCGTTACATTTTGAATGCTTAGCAGAACAGAAAATGGTCCCATTCACACACTTATCAAGTAAACATCCCTGGTCATCCCAACTGCCTTTGATCTGGCGGACTTACTGAACACAAATGCTTTTATATGATTATATATGATTGTTGGAGTGTGACCCTGGCTATCCGTAAGATAAAAAATAAAAATAGTGCCGCCTGGTTTGCTAAATATAAGGAATTTTACTTTTGATATTTAATTAAGTATATTTTAGCAACTACATTTACTTATGATACTTAAGTATATTTAAAACCAAATACTTTTAGACTTTTACTCAAGTAGTATTTTACTGGGTGACTTTTACTTGAGTAATTTTCTATTAAGGTATCATTACTTTTACTCAAGTATGAGAATTGAGTACTTTTTCCACCACTGTATATACCTGTTTCTATTGAGAGGTGGCTGTCCCATACCCTGACTCCTAAACTTCATGTTTGAAAATAAAACAATTCATGATTTTTGTTATGTTTTCAACATTATTATTTCAATAGAACATCTTGAGTTGTTCTGTTATTAAATAGAAAGATACTGATCTAATTAGCAGTTTATTTTATTTTTAAACGTTAAAAAAATTATGCTGTCCGAACCTTTTGATATCACCACTGAAGCACACACTGTACAATGCATGTGTCTTAAGCCACACTCCTACAAATATCACCAGGGCTGCGTTGTGTACGTTTTTACGTTATGGAATGTTAAATTAGTAACAATGGCGCCGGAGAAGAAGGCTGACGTTTTACGTGTCCCCAACCGATTGTGTTTTTTTGTTTATTTGCCTTGTTTGTAACTTATAATTTTTTTTACTTACTTTGTACATAATGTTGCTGCTACCGTCTCTTATGACTGAAAATAACTTCTGAACATCAGGACTGCGATTACTCACCACGGACTGGCAGAATCCTTTTTTTCCTTTAACGAGTCTGACGAGCCCGACGCGAATGATATACTGCTTTCTCGGGAACAGGCCCAGATCCCCTTGATTTGCTTGAAGAGGAGGTGGAGAAAAAGGGGCCAGAAGGCGGGCTGCCTTCTGAGAATTCGTAGGCGGTCGAAATAAACCCAGACTTCCTTCCGTTCTGCTAGCAAACGTGCAATCTTTGGAGAATAACATGGATGACCTACGCTGAAAATTAAACTACCAATGGGACATGCAAAACTGTAATATCTTATGCTTCACGGAGTCATGGCTGAACGACGACACTATCAACATACAGCTGGCTGGATATACGCTGTACCGGCAGGATAGAACAGCAGCGTCTGGTAAGGCAAGGGGCGGCAGACTGTATTTTTGAAAATAACAGCTGATGCACGATATCTAAGGAAGTCTCGAGCTATTGCTCGCCTGAGGTAGAGTATCTCATGATAAGATGCAGACCACACTATCTATCTAGAGTTTTCATCTGTATTTTTTGTATCTGTTTACATACCACCACAGTCAGAGGCTGGCACTAACACAGCATTGAAGGAGCTGTATTCCGCCATAAGCAAACAAAAACGCTCACCCAGAGGCGCTGCTCCTAGTAGCCTGGGACTTTAATGCAGGGAAGCTTAAATCCTCATTTCTATCAGCATGTTAAATGTGCAACCAGAGGGCAAAAAAACTCTACCACTTATACTCCACACACAGAGACGCGTACAAAGCTCTCCCTCGCCCTCCATTTGGCAAATATGACCATAATTATATCCTTCTGATTCCTGCTTACAAGCAAAAATTAAGCAAGAAGCACCAGTGACTAGATCAATAAAAAAGTGGTCAGATGAAGCAGGACTGTTTTGCTAGCACAGACTAGAATATGTTCCGGGATTCATCCGACGGCATTGAAAAGTACACCACATCAGTCATTGGATTCATCAATAAGTGCATCGATGACGTAGTCCCCACAGTGACCCTACGTACATACCCCAGCCATGGATTACAGGCAACATTCGCACTGAGCTAAAGGCTAAAGCTGCTTTCAAGGAGCGGGACTCTAACCCAGAAGCTTATAAGAAATCCCACTATGCCCCCCGATGACCCATCAAACAGGCAAAGCGTCAATACGGTACTAAGATCGAATCGTACTACACCGGCTCTGAAGCTCGTTGGATGTGGCAGGGCTTGCAAACCATTACAGACTACAAAGGGAAGCACAGCCGAGAGCTGTCCAGTGACACAAACCTACCAAACGAGCTAAACTACTTCAATGCTCGCTTCGA
Organism: Salvelinus alpinus; assembly: GCF_045679555.1. Classification (NCBI taxonomy): domain Eukaryota; kingdom Metazoa; phylum Chordata; class Actinopteri; order Salmoniformes; family Salmonidae; genus Salvelinus; species Salvelinus alpinus. The sequence goes on from NC_092086.1 coordinate 70,407,290, forward strand.
GGCCAATAACACTGAAACATGCATGAGAGCACCAGCTGTTCCGGAAGACTGTGTGATCATGCTATCCGCAGCCAATGTGATTAAGACCTTAAAACAGCTCAACATTCACAAGGCTGCGGGGCCGGACGGATTACCAGGACGTGTACTGCGAGCATGCGCTGACCAACTGGCAAGTGTCTTCACTGACATTTTCAACCTCTCCTTGTCCGAGTTTGTAATACCAACATGTTTTAAGCAGACCACCATATTGCTTGTGCCCAAGAACACTAAGGTAACCTGCCTAAATGACTTCCGACCCGTAACACTCATGTCTGTAGCCATGAAAGGCTTTGAAAGGCTGGTCATGGCTTACATCAACACCATTATCCCAGAAACTCTAGACCCACTCCAATTTGCATACCGCCCCAACAGATCCACAGATGATGCAATCTCTATTGCACTCCACACTGCCCTTTCACACCTGGACAAAAGGAACACCTACAGTGGGTAGAACAAGTATTTGATACACTGCTGATTTTGCAGGTTTTACTACTTCCAAAGCATGTAGAGGTCTGTAATTTTTATCATAGGTACACTTCAACTGTGAGAGACAGAATCTCAAACAAAAATCCAGAAAATCACATTGTATGATTTTTAAGTAATTAATTTGCATTTTATTGCATGACATAAGTATTTGATACATCAGAAAAGCAGAACTTAATATTTGGTACAGAAACCTTTGTTTGCAATTACAGAGATCATATGTTTCCTGTAGTTCTTGACCAGGTTTGCACACACTGCAGCAGGGATTTTGGCCCACTCCTCCATACAGACCTTCTCCAGATCCTTCAGGTTTCGGGGCTGTCGCTGGGCAATACGGACTTTCAGCTCCCTCCAAAGATTGGACCTTGAGATGCTTATTACGGAGCCACTCCTTAGTTGCCCTGGCTGTGTGTTTCGGGTCGTTGTCATGCTGGAAGACCCAGCCACGACCCATCTTCAATGCTCTTACTGAGGGAAGGAGGTTGTTGGCCAAGATCTTGCGATATATGGCCCCGTCCATCCTCCCCTCAATACGGTGCAGTCGTCCTGTCCCCTTTGCAGAAAAGCATCCCCAAAGAATGATTTTTCCACATCCATGCTTCACGGTTGGGATGGTGTTCTTGGGGTTGTACTCATCCTTCTTCTTCCTCCAAACACGGCGAGTGGAGTTTAGATCAAAAAGCTCTATTTTTGTCTCATCAGACCACATGACCTTCTCCCATTCCTCCTCTGGATCATCCAGATGGTCATTGGCAAACTTCAGACGGGCCTGGACATGCGCTGGCTTGAGCAGGGGGACCTTGCGTGCGCTGCAGGATTTTAATCCATGACGGCGTAGTGTGTTACTAATGGTTTTCTTTGAGACTGTGGTCCTAGCTCTCTTCAGGTCATTGACCAGGTCCTGCCGTGTAGTTCTGAGCTGATCCCTCACCTTCCTCATGATCATTGATGCCCCACGAGGTGAGATCTTGCATGGAGCCCCAGACTGAGGGTGATTGACCGTCATCTTGAACTTCTTCCATTTTCTAATAATTGCGCCAACAGTTGTTGCCTTCTCACCAAGCTGCTTGCCTATTGTCCTGTAGCCCATCCCAGCCTTGTGCAGGTCTACAATTTTATCCCTGATGTCCTTACACAGCTCTCTGTTCTTGGCCATTGTGGAGAGGTTGGAGTCTGTTTGATTGAGTGTGTGGACAGGTGTCTTCTTTTATACAGGTAACGAGTTCAAACAGGTGCAGTTAATACAGGTAATGAGTGGAGAACAGGAGGGCTTCTTAAAGAAAAACTAACAGGTCTGTGAGAGCCGGAATTCTTACTGGTTGGTAGGTAATCAAATACTTATGTCATGCAATAAAATGCAATTTAATTACTTAAATATCATACAATGTGATTTTCTGGATTTTTGTTTTAGATTCCGTCTCTCACAGTTGAAGTGTACCTATGATAGAAAGTACAGACCTCTGCATGCTTTGTAAGTAGGAAAACCTGCAAAATCGGCAGTGTATCAAATACTTGTTCTCCCCACTGTATGTGAGAATGATATTCATTGACTACAGCTCAGCGTGCAACACCATAGTGCCCTCAAAGCTCATCAATAAGCTAAGGACCCTGGGACTAAACAGGACCTCTGCAACTGGATCATGGACTTCCTGACAGGACGCCCCCAGGTGGTAAGGGTAGGTAACAACACATCTGCCACATTGATCCTCAACACAGGAGCCCCTCCGGGGTGCGTGCTCAGTCCCCTCCTGTACTCTTTGTTCACTCATTACTGCACGCCAGACACGACTCCAACACCATCATTACGTTTTCTGATGACACAACAGTGGTAGGGCCTGATCACCGACAATGACGAGACAGCCTATAGGGAGGAGGTCAGAGACCTGGCCGTGTGGAGCCAGAACAACAACCTCTTCCTCAATGTGAACAAGACAAAGGAGATAATTGTGGACTACAGGGAAAAGAGGACCAGCACATTCTCATCGACGGGGCTGCAGTGGAGCAGGTTGAGAGCTCCAAGTTCCTTGGGGTCCACATCCCCAACAAACTAACATGGTCCAAGCACACCAAGAGAGTCATGAAGAGGGCACGACTAAACCTTTTCCCCCTCAGGAGACTGAAAAGATTTGGCATGGGTCCTCACGTCCTCAAAGGTTCTACAGCTGCACCACAGCTGCACCATCGAGAGCATCCTGACTTGAGCATTCTGACTTCCTTACTTGTTGCTCGGCCTCTGACAGCAAGGCAGTACAAAGGGTAGTGCGAATGGCCCAGTACATCACTGGTGCTAAGCTTCCTGCCATCCAGGACCTCTATACCAGGCGGTGTCAGAGGAAGGCCTTAAAAATGATCAAAGACTCCAGCCACCCAAGTCATAAACTGTTCACTCTGCTACCGCATGGCAAGCGGTACCGGAGCGCTAAGTCTAGGTCCAAGAGGCTTCTAAACAGCTTCTACCCCCAAGCCAAAAGACTCCTGAACATGTAATCAAATGGCATTCCAGAGTATTTGCATTGCCCCCCTCTTTTACAACGCTGCTGCTCTCTGTTGTTATCATCTATGCATAGTGTTGTGGTCATTTCCTGTATTACTAAATGAGGAGAGTTTACAAAACACACAAGTCAGAGTTATATATTTAAACTTCATCTTTAATCAAATGAGCTTCACCCTTTGACTCTCAGATCAATTCAGTGTCTATAAATGAATTCTGAGAGTTCCTATAAGAGAATACAAAGATATTTTATAGCCAAGATACACCCCTCTCAACTTACATGACAAACCACAGATCTCAGAAACTTCACAAAGGGCCTTTTACTTGAGAGAGAGGAGTATCCCATAGCCAGATAGCATTAGCTATAAATTATCGTTCAGTTTATATCTCTAAAACGAGGTTCTAATCTCGTTCTTGGTACTTCATAGTACCAAAACATTACCTCATCCAATGGCGTATATCAATTGTCAACTTTAGATACTCCCATCTCAAATACATCCCCTCCTGTACAAGCTCACTGAGGGGAGTGAGCCTCTGGGTCATATACTAGGTCAAGATAAGTTCAACATCAGAGGGGTAATACAATGGTTCCAGACACTGCCATAGTCCTCCCCCCAATGGGAAAAGGAGGGAGTGACTGGAGTACAGACATTGTGGAGCCCTTCACATGGTTTAACAGATACATTCACATATGAAGACAATGTTCAAACCTGTTCACATATGAAGACAATGTTCCATTCTGATATTCTGCATATTCCCAGACATGTAAAAGACAAGCCTGACCTCTCCCCTCTCTGGGCCCCAAGTGAATATTTCCCTAGAGAACAAAGGAACAATGCAACTGCCGACAGTAAAGTCCAAAAGAGACATTCTAATGACAAGTATCTCACATAAGCATATTAAGAAAGTAAATAAAACATCTTATTTATCTATGTTACCTAACTAATTCTGATTCAGCTACGACAATAGTCACTTTAATAACCTACATGTACATGTTACCTCAACTAACCGGTGCCACAACACATTGACTCTGTACCGGTACCCCCCTGTATACAGTCTCGCTATTGTTATTTTACTGCTGCTCTTTAATTACTTGTTACTTTTATTTCTTATTCTTATCCATATTTTTTGAACTGCATTGTTGGTTTGGGGCTTGTAAGTAATCATTTCACTGTAAGGTCTACACCTGTTGTATTCGGCGCATGTGACTAATAAAATTTGATTGATTAGAATTAAACGGAAATGGTGCTGTACTGAACGACCATTTGAAAAAACTGGGAGGGGTTGTGGGTTGGGGAACGCTGTCAGCATGGCTACTGCCCTTTTTAAATACGTCATTCATTGCTTGAAGCCACTGCTCGCCGCACCCACCAAATGGATGCAAACGTACCTCCAAAGTCTGTTCAAGAATGTACAACAACGTTTTGGGGAAACGTGTCGTTCAGTACAAACTGTTCCGCAACGTAGCAAACGTTCAAAATAGAGCTCTTTGGCCACTCACACCAGTGGTGGGTTTGGTGTCAAAATGAGAATGCCTACTCTCTCTTGCAACATTAGTGGCCTTTCTCTCTCAAAGGCCAATTAGCTAGTGCTACACAGTCCAGCACTCTGTTGCCGACACCGCTCTGTTCCCTCTCCTGTTATTTCCTTGTTTGGAATAGCTTCAGAAAAGAATAGCATGAAAGCCTGTGTTTGTCAGCAGAGTCATTTTGTATGATGGGGCCAGGCCTGTGACATTATAATTAAAATCAATGAATGGAGAGTGCTGAAAGGGTGAGGGTTATAAATGCTTGCCATTTGATGAAAGCAAGAGTTTCCACAATGAGTCAGACTTCTTTTATTAAGTCCTCGAAATGGAGCTGGAGGTAGATCATTTGTAGATAATTTTATATTTTTACCTGAATACTCTTGAGTACTGAGTCACACCCTGCAGTCCTGAATGAACACTCATTTGAGAAAGGCAATCTTTTGGAATAATTGTGCCACTGTTACTTCAACACTGTAAAGGCAAGTTTAAGCCATGCAGGGGATCTTGCCTGTGATGGGATCTTTAAGAATTGACAAATTAGGAAGCGATAGTCACTCCTGTACAACAGTGTTCTTAACTTAGAAGAAAGACGCCGGATTGGCGCACATTCAAACAAATCTGATCTAACAAAGTGGATATTTGTCAAATCCGGGGTTGACATCCATACAAGCATAGAGATAGTCACCTGGAATGCATTTCAATTCACAGGTGGGACTTGTTAATTTGTGGAATTTCTTTCTTTCTTAATGCGTTTGAGCCAATCAGTTGTGGTGTGACAGAAGATAGCCCTATTTGGAATATAGAGGATCAGTTCATTAGAGTTAACTGCACCTCAGATTGCAGCCCAAATAAATGCTTCACAGAGTTCAAGTAACAGACACATCTCAACATTAACTGTTCAGAGTGAATCAGGCCTTCATGGTCGAATTGCTGCAAAGAAACCACTACTATCGAATTTATTTCAATCAATCAAATGTATTTATGAAGCCCTTTTTACATCAGCCGATGTCACAAAGTGCTAAACAGAAACCCAGCCTAAAACCCCAAACAGCGAGCAATGCAGATGTAGAAGCACAGTGGCTAGGAAAAACTCCCTAAAGAGGCAGGAACCTAGGAAGAAACCTAGAGAGGAACCAGGCTCTGAGGGGTGGCCCGTCCATTTCTGGCTGTGCCGGGTGGAGATTATAACAGTACATGGCCACGATGTTCAAACGTTCATAGATGACCAGCAGGAACAAATAATAATAATAATCACAGTGGTTGTAGAAGGTGCAACAGGTCAACAGCTCAGGAGTAAATGTCAGTTGGCTTTTCATAGCCAATCATTCAGTTAGAGACAGCAGGTGCGGTAGAGAGAGTGAGTCGAAAACAGCAGGTCTGGGAAAAGGTAGCACGTCCGTTGAACAGGTCAGGGTTCCATAGCTGCAGGCAGCAGCACGACCAGGTGGAGTGGGGACAGCAAGGAGTCATCAGGCCAGGTAGTCTTGAGGCATGGTCCTAGGTTTCAGGTCCTCAGAGAAAAGAGAGGGAGAAGAAGAGAGAGGCTGGAGGCTGAGACAGGTGGGGTCGGGAGACACTGTGGCCCCGTCCCACTATACCCCCAGACAGGGCCAACCAGGCAGATATAACCCCACCCACTTTGCCAAAGCACAGCCCCACACCGCTAGAGGGATATCTTCAACCACCAACTTACTACCCTGAGACAAGGCTGAGAATTGCCCACGAAGATCTCCCCCACGGCACAAACCCGAGGGGGACGCCAACCAGGACAGGAAGATCACGTCAGTGACTCAACCCACTCAAGTGACGCACCCCTCCTAGGGACGGCATGGAAGAGCACCAGTAAGCCAGTGACTCAGCCCCATAATAGGGTTAGAGGCAGAGAATCCCAGGTCACCAATAATAATAAGAGACTTGCTTGGGCCAAGAAACACGAGCAATGGACATTTTTTAAATGTATTTTTAATTGAACCTTTGTTTAACTAGGCAAGTCGGTTCTTATTTACAATGATGGCCTAACCCGGCCAAACCTTAACCCGGACGACGCTGGGTCAATTGTGCACTGCCCTATGGGACTCCCAATCTCAGCCGGTTGTGATACAGCCGAGAATCGAACCAGGGTCTGTAGTGACGTTTCTAGCACTGAGATGCACTGCCTTAGACTGCTGCGCCACTCTGGAGCCCCTCAAACATTAGACCGGTGGAAATCTGTCCTTTGGTCTGGTGAGTCCAAATTTGAGATTTTTGGTTCCAACCGCCGTGTCTTTGTGAGATGCAGAGTAGGTGAACGGATGATCTCCACATGTGTGGTTCCCATTGTGAAGCATGGAGGAGGAAGTGTGATGGTGTGGGGGTGCTTTGCTGGTGACACTGTCAGTGATTTATTTAGATTTCAAGGCACACTTAACCAGCATGGCTACCACAGCATTTTGCAGCGATATGCCATACTATCCGGTTTGCGCTTAGTGGGACTATCATTTGTTTTTCAACAGGACTATGACCCCAAAAATGTTTGGTTACTACATGATTCCATATGTGTTATTTCATAGTTTTTATGTCTTCACTATTATTCTACAATGTAGAAAATAATACAAATAAAGAAAAACCCTTGAATGAGTGGGTGTGTCCAAACTTTTGACTGGTACTGTATGTACAGTTGAAGTTGGAAGTTTACATACACCTTGGCCAAATACATTTAAACTCAGTTTTTCACAATTCCTGACATTTAATCCTAGTAAAGATTCCATGTCTTAGGTCAGTTAGGATCACCACTTTCCCCATGTGCAGTTGCAAACCGTAGTCTGGCTTTTTTATGGTTGTTTTGGAGCAGTGGCTTCTTCCTTGCGGAGCGCCCTTTCAGGTTATGTCGATATAGGACTCGTTTTACTGTGGATATAGATACTTTTGTACCTGTTTCCTGCAGCATCTTCACAAGGTCCTTTGCTGTTGTTCTGGGATTGATTTGCACTTTTCGCACCAAAGTACGTTCATCTCTAGGAGACAGAACACGTCTCCTTCCTGAGCGGTTTGACGGCTGCGTGGTCCCATGGTGTTTCTACTTGCGTACTATTGTTTGTACAAATGAGCCTGGCACCTTCAGGCGTTTGGAAATTGCTTTCAAGGATGAACCAGACTTGTGGAGGTCTACAATTATTTTCTGAGGTCTTGGCTGATATCTTTTGCTTTTCCATGATGTCAAGCAAAGAGGCACTGAGTTTGAAGGTAGTTCTTGAAATACATCCACAGGTACACGTCCAATTGACTCAGAGGATGTCAATTAGCCTATCAGAAGCTTCTAAAGCCATGACATAATTTTCTGGAATTTTCCAAGGCACAGTCAACTTGGTGTATGTAAACTTCTGACCCACTGGAATTGTGATATAGTGAAATAATCTACCTGTAAACAATTGTTGGAAAAATGACTTGTGTCATGCACAAAGTAGATGTCCTAACCGTCTTGCCAAAACTATAGTTTGTTAACAATACATCTGTGGAGTGGTTGAAAAACGAGTTTTAATGACTCCAACCTAATTGTATGTAAACTTCCGACTTCAACTGTATGTTTAGATCTGAAACTAATATACTGTTCAGAAGCCCTTGGTGTTAAAGGAGTTTGGATGTGTACGTTTAGTAGATGCATGGGGCTAAATGAAGGGATTGTAGAAGTCACAAGCGACTTTGAACTCTGAGATGGGTTCCCCGGTCCTACTACCATGTAGGCTATGGGAGAAGTTCTTTACCACTGTTATCAACCGAGCAGTTGGAGCCCTGAACACTGATTGGCTGAAAGCCGTGGTATATCAGACTGTATACTGGAGGTATTACGTTGGTAACTAGTTTATTATAGGAATAAGGCACCTCAGGGCTTTATGGTATATGGCCAATATACCACAGCTAAGGGCTATATCCAGGCACTCCTCGTTGCATCGTGCTTAAGAGCAGCCCGCAGCTGTTGTGTTTTGGCCATATTCCACACCCCATCGGGCCTTATTGCTTAATTCTACAACAGGATCCCTACTTAGAAAGTGACACAAAGCAGGTTGTGGCCTCTGCAAGCTTTCTGTCCACTGGCCAACACTGTCTGGTCTGCGTTGAGTTGGTTTACCTGACTCTCTGGGGTGAAGTTTCTCCCGGGTCCAGATCTAGGATCAGCTTTCCCTCCCCCAATCCTAACCTTAACCATGGGAAAATTGCTAAATTGATCTCAGATCAGCATCTAGGGGAAACTTCACCCTACACCTTATACCTAACACCCTAGTTACATTTGTGAAGAAAGAGCCTGAAAAGTCTGGCTACATCATGTCCCATGTCTTCACTCCGTCTTCTCATTTGGGTCAGAAATCTCCCAACAATAATGTGATGTCCGTGTTGTTATTTTGTTCCGTGTTACGAAACACATGGCAAGTATATTAAGCCATGCTAAATAAATTGAAGGGTTATCAAAATGTGTGGTAGTGTGTTTTTGATGCAATCCGGTACAGTGTTTTTGATCCCAGTATTTGTTTTTTTGCCACACAAGATGCAGTCTTCTTTTATGTTTTGTTTGAATTCATTTGAAGTGAGCACAGTTTCCTTGGACACATTTTAAATGCAAGAATGAGAGCATAGATGGTGAGGGAACAGAGAGAGACTGATTGGAGTGGGGATTTAGGGTTGATATAGACTTACAGTGCCTTGCAAAAGTATTCACCCCCCTTGGCATTTTTCCTATTTTGTTGCATTACAACCTGTAATTTTTATTTGTTTTCATGTAATGGACATACACAAAATAGTCCAAATTGGTGAAGTGAAATGAAAAAAATTACTTGATTTCAAATAATTCCAAAAACATTCAAAACGTAAAAGTTGTGCGTGCATATGTATTCACCCCCTTTGCCGTTGAAGCCCCTAAATAAGATCTGGTCCAATCAATTACCTTCAGAAGTCACACAATTTGTTTATTTATTTATTTATTTTTTATTTAACCTTTATTTAACCAGGTAGGCAAATTGAGAACACGTTCTCATTTACAATTGCGACCTGGCCAAGATAAAGCAAAGCAGTTCGACACATACAACAACACATAGTTACACATGGAGTAAAACAAACATATAGTCAATGATACAGTGAAAAAAAAATAAGTCTATATACAATGTGAGCAAGTGAGGTGAGATAAGGGAGGTGAAGGCAAACAAATATATGTATAAATAAATAAAAATATAAAAAGGCCATGGTGGCGAAGTAAATACAACACAGCAAGTAAAATAAAAACTAAAAACACTGGAATGGTTGGTTTGCAGTGGAAGAAAGCGCAAAGTAGAGACAGAAATAATGGGGTGCAAAGGAGCAAAATAAATAAATAAATACAGTAGGTAAAGAGGTAGTTGTTTGGGCTAAATTATAGATGGGCTATGTACAGGTGCAGTAATCTATGAATAAATGAGTAATCTATTTAATAAAGTCCACATGTGTGCAATCTAAGTGTCACATGATCTCAGTATATCTAAACCTGTTCTGAATGGCCCCAGAGTCTGCAACACCACCAAGCAAGCGACACTGTGAAGACCAAGGAGCTCTCCAAACAGGTCAAGGACAAAATTGTGGACAAGTACCGATCAGGGTTGGGTAATAAAAAAATATCTGAAACTTTGAACATCCCACGGAGCACCATTAAATCTATTATAAATAATTGTTAAGAATATTGCACCACAACAAACCTGCCAAGAGAGGGCCGCCCACCAAAACTCACGGACCAGGCAAGGAGGGCATTAATCATAGCGGCAACAAAGAAAACAAAAATAACCCTGAAAGAGCTGCAAAGCTCCATAGTGGAGATTGGAGTATCTGTCCATAGGACCACTTTAAGCCGTACACTCCACAGAGATGGGCTTTACGGAAGAGTGTCCAGAAAAAAATAAGCAAACATGTTTGGTGTTCGCCAAAAGGCATGTGGGAGACTCTCCAAACATATGGAAGACGGTACTCTGGTCAGATGAGACTAAAATGTAGCTTTTTGGCCATCAAGGAAAACGCTATGTCTGGCGCAAACCCAACACCTCTCATCACCCCGAGAACACTATCCCCACAGTGAAGCATGGTGGTGGCAGCATCATGCTGTGGGAATGTTTTTCATAGGCAGGGACTGGGAAACTGGTCAGAATTGAAGGGATGATGGATGGCGCTAAATACAGGGAAATTCTTGAGGGAAACCTGTTTCAGTCTTCCAGAGATTTGAGACTGGGACGGAGGTTCACCTTCCAGCAGGACAATAACCTTAAGCATACTGCTAAAGCAACACTCGAGTGGTTTAAGGGGAAACATTTAAATGTCTTGGAATGGCCTAGTCAAAGCCCAGACCTCAATCCAATTGAGAATCTGTGGTATGACTTAAAGATTGCTGTACACCAGCGGAACCCATCCAACTTGAAGGAGCTGGAGCAATTTTGCTTTGAAGAATGGGCAAAAATCCCATGTGGCAAGCTTATAGAGACATACCCTAAGAGACTTACAGCTGTAATTGCTGCAAAATGTGGCTCTACAAGGTATTGACTTTGGGGGGGTGAATAGTAATGCACGCTCAAGTTAAAAAAAAATTGGTCTTATTTCTTGTTTGTTTCACAATAAAAAATATTTAGCATCTTCAACGTGGTAGGCATGCTATGTAAATCAAATTATACAAACCCCAAAAATCCATTTTAATTTCAGTGTGTAAGGCAACAAAATAAGAAAAATGCCATGAGGGGTGAATACTTTCGCAAGCCACTATCTCTGTGTCCACTATGCAAGCGCTGTGTGTGTGCACATGCGTGCACCTGTGTTTGTGTGCCAGGTTTAAGCATTTCTTTTTCTTTGTCTTGGACATGTACACAAGAATACATGGTGTACTTATTAAAGAATCACCTTGGCCAAAAGTCAAACAAATAGTCAGGTACTGCTCAGCTTCAAGGTTTAATGGCCGAATGTCTGTATTGTGGAGATGGGGTTTTATACCCTGATATAGTATTATGACAATTATTTTGGCACTCAGGGGTCAAAGAAACACTGTAACTTCAGGAAATAGTTCGTTTTTCTGTCGTCCCAATGAAGCCTATTCTATTAACATAATTAACACAATGATACTTAATGTGTGTGTGTGTGTCCTCAGATGAGGGAGCGGAGCAGCTCGGAGCCCAGTAGGAAGGTGCAGACGGAGATCAGTGTAAAAGTCTCTGAAGTGAGTACCATGTGGAAGCCCCACACTACCTGCTGGACGCATAGCTTTTTGCAGGAGTAAGCAGGGCACAAGCCACCTGATTTGAAGTGTTTTCAGATGTGAGCAGCACATTGAATTGTTGAAAATAGAATCAGAGTGGAATTTACGCTGAGCCCAAGTTTAATTTAATTAATTGGCAGCGATGCCATAGTGTGAAAATTGTTGTTCTAGCCTAGCACTCACACACTTGATTCAAGTATACTGAACAAAAATATAAATGCAACAATTTCAACGATTTTACTGAGTTACAGTTCATATAAGGAAATCAGTGAACTGAAATAAATTCATGACTGGGCAGGGTCGCAGCCATGGGTGGGCCTGGGAGGGCATATTGTAGGCTCACTCATTTCGGAGCTAGGCCCACCCATTGGGAAGCCAGGCCCAGTCAATCAGAATCAGTTTTTCCCCACAAAAGGGCTTTATTACAGACAGAAATAGTCCTCAGTTTCCTCAGCTGTCTGGGTGGCTGGTCTCAGATGGTCCCGCAGTTGAAGAAGCCGGATGTAGAGATCCTGGGCTGGCGAGGTTACACGTGGTCTGCGGTTGTGAGGCCGGTTGGACGTACTGCCAAATTCTCTAAAACGATGTTGGAGGCGGGTTATGGAAGAGAAATTAAAATGAATCCTCTGGCAACAGCTCTGGTGGACATTCCTGCAGTCAACATACTAATTGCACGCTCCCTCAACATTTTTGACATCTGTGGCATTGTTGTTTGACAAAACTGCACATTTTAGAGTGGACTTTTATTGTCCCCAGCACAAAGTGCACTTGTGTAATGATCATGCTGTTTAATCAGCTTCTTGATATGCCACATCTGTCAGGTGGATTAATTATCTTGGCAAAGGAGAAATTCTCACTAACAGGGATGTAAACAAATGTATGCACAAAATTGGAGAGAAAATCCTTTTGTCTATATGGAAAATTCTGGGATCTTATTTCAGCTCATGAAACATGGGAGCAACACTTTACATGTTGCGTATATACAGTACCAGTCAAAAGGTTGGACACACCTACTCATTCCAGGGTTTTTCTATATTTTTTAAATGTTCTACATTGTAGAATAATAATGATGACCTCAAAACGATCAAATAACACATATGGAATCATCTAGTAACCAAAAAAGTGATTCAACAAATCAAAATATATTTTATATTTGAGATTCTTCAAAGTAGCCACCCTTTGCCTTGATGACAGCTTTGCACACTCTTGGCATTCTCTCAACCAGCTTCACCTGGAATGCTTTTCCAACAGTCTTGAAGGAGTTCCCACATATGCTGAGCACTTGTTGGCTGCTTTTCCTTCACTCTGCAGTCCAACTCATCCCAAACCATTTCAATTGGGTTGAGGTTGGGTGATTGTGGAGGCCAGGTCATCTGATGCAGCACTCCATCCCTCTCCTTCTTGGTCAAAAAGCCCTTACACAGCCTGGAGGTGTGTTGGGTCATTGTCCTGCTGAAAAACAAATGATAGTCCCACTAAGCGCAAACCAGATGGGATAGCATATCACTGCAGAATTCTGTGGTAGACATGCTGGTTATAAGTGTGCCTTGAATTCTAAGTCACCAGCAAAGCATCCCCACACCATCACACCTCCTCCATGCTTCATGGTGGGAACCACAGATGCGGAGATCATCCGTTCACCTACTCTGCGTCTCACAAAGACACGTCGGTTGGAACCAAAAATCTCAAATTTGGACTCATCAGAACAAAGGACAGATTTCCACAGGTCTAATGTCCATTGTTTGTGTTCTTGGCCCAAGCAAGTCTCTTCTTCTTATTGGTGTCCTTTTTAGTAGTGTTTTCTTTGCAGCAATTCGACCATGAAGGCCTGATTCATGGAATCTCCTTTGAACAGTTGATGTTGAGATGTGTCTGCTACCTGTGAAGCATTTTTTTGGGGCTGCAATCTGAGGTGCAGTTAACTCTAATGAACTGATCCTCTGCAGCAGAGGTAACTCTGGGTCTTCCTTTCCTGTAGCGGTCCTCAGGGGAGACAGTTTCATCATAGTGCTTGATGGTTTTTGCCAATGCACTTAAAGAAACTTTCAAAGTTATTGAAATACTTCATGTCTAAAGTATTGATGAACTGTCGTTTCTCTTTGCTTATTTGAGCTGTTCTTGTCATAACATGGACTTGGTCTATTACCAAATAGTGCTATATTCTGTATAACACCCGTACCTTGCCACAGCACAACTTATTGGCTACTTTGAAGAATTTGTTTAATTTGGTTATTACATTATTCCATATGTGTTATTTTATTGTTTTAATGTCTTCAATATTATTCTACAATGTAGAAAATAGTAAAAATAAAGAAAAACCCTTGAATGGGTAGGTGTGTCCAAACTTTTGACGGGTACTGTGTTTCTGTTCAGTATAATTACCTCATCAACTGTTGGGACAAAATACAGTAGATGTATGTATTGGTCCCATGATTCACAAACATTGATCTACAGTACACAAAATTTAAGGAGAATTGGCAAAAAAAAACAAAAAAAACGAATTACAGTAGATTCATATTGAAATATGATATTCCTAATATTTATAGAAATCGGAAGCCCTAAAATAGAAGGATAGAAAACACCGAACAGAGAGAAGTAGTCAGAGGAGTGAAGGTGTTTGCTATAGCATGAGAAGTCTGTTGAGTCCTGTTTTGTGGGTCCTGAACAGATGATTGTTTACATATTAAAAGCTTGGCGGAGAGAGGGGAGCTTAGCAAATTATTACAACCTCTTTCTCAAGGCCTTCCTCCACTTTTTCTCTCTTTCTTTCTCTCTTGTTCTCTCTCTCTTTCTTTGTCGCTTTCATGCACCATTCTACATCATTCCTCGCCCCTATCTCTATCTTCCTATCTCCCCCTTTTTTCTCTCTTTCTCCCTGTATGTAAGGCAGTGAGACTAGCAGTAATTGCCACCTCTCGCCCACACAGCCAACACCAAGGCCTTCACTGAGCCAATTCCTCCTGGAAAACACACTCGGCCCTGAACTTTTGCTTTGGAATTTCACAAGCATGATACAGAGAGCCTCCTCTCTAGTCAATTTCCATAGATATTTATCAGGTCATTCAGATTTACAGTATGTTTGGAAAGTTTTCAGACCCCTTGACTTTTTCCACATTTTGTTATATTACAGCCTTATTCTAAAATGTATTAAATATTTGTTTTCTTCATCAATCTACACACAATAGCCTTTAATGACAAAGCAAGAACAGGTTTTTAGAAATTTTAGCAAATGTGAAGATTTAAAAAAAAAAACGTATTTACATACACTACCGTTCAAAAGTTTGGGGTCACTTAGAAATGTCCTTGTTTTCCATTTAAATATATTTTAAATGAGTTGCAAAATGAATAGGAAATATAGTCGACGTTGACAAGGTTATAAAGATTTTTAATTAAAATAATTATTGTGTCCTTCAAACTTTGTTTTCGTCAAAGAATCCTCCATTTGCAGCGATTATAGTCTTGCAGACCTTTGGCATTCTAGTCGTCAATTTGTTGAGGTAATCTGAAGAGATTTCACCCCATGCTTGCTGAAGCACCTCTCACAAGTTGGATTGGCTTGATATGCACTTCTTACGTACCATACGGTCAAGCTGCTCCAACAACTGCTCAATAGGGTTGAGATCCGGTGACCGTGCTGGCCACTCCATTATAGACAGAATACCAGCTGACTGCTTCTTCCCTAAATACTTCTTGCATAGTTTGGAACTGTGCTTTGGGTCATTGTCCTGTTTTAGGAGGAAATTGGCTCCAATTAAGCGCTGTCCACAGGGTATGGCATGGCGTTGCAAAATGGAGTGATAGCCTTCTTTCTTCAAGATCCCTTTTACCCTGTACAAATCTCCCACTTTACCACCAACAAAGCACCCCCAGACCATCATATTGCCTCCACCATGCTTGACAGATGGCGTCAAGCACTCCTCCGGCATCTTTTCTTTTTTTCTGCAACTTACGATTGTTCTTATTTGTTATCAGAACACCTCAAACTTAGATCCGTCTGTCCATAACACTTTTTTCCAATCTTCCTCTGTCCAGTGTCTGTGTTCTTTTGCCCATCTTCTCTTTTTATTGGCCAGTCTGAGATATGGCTTTTTCTTTTCAACTCTGCCTAGAACGTCAGCATCATTTCTGCATTTCTCAGAACAAGAATAGACTGATGAGTTTCAGAAGAAAGTTGTTTGTTTCTTGTCATTTTGAGCATGTAATCGAACCCACAACTGCCGATGCTCCAGATACTCAACTGGTCTAAAGAAGGCCAGTTGTATTGCTTCTTTAATCAGAACAACAGTTTTCAGTTGTACTAACTTAATTGCAAAAGGGTTTTCAAATGATCAATTTGCCTTTTAAAATGATAAACTTGGATTAGCTAACACAACGTGCCATTTGAACACAGGACTGATGGTTCCTGATAATGGGTCTCCATACGCCTATGTAGATATTCCATTCAAAATCTGCCGTTTCCAGCTACAATAGTCATTTACAACATTATCAATGTCTACACTGTATTTCTGATCAATTTGATGTTATTTTAATGGACAAAAAATTTGCTTTTCTTTCAAAAACAAGGACATTTCTAAGTGACCCCAAACCTGAACGGTAGTGTAAGTATTCAGACCCTTTGCTATGAGACTCGAAATTGAGCTCTGTTGCATCCTGTTTCCATTGATCATCCTTGATAAAGGTTCACACCTGTCTATACAAGGTCCCACAGTTGACAGTGCATGTCAGAGCAAAAACCAAGCCATGAGGTCGAAGGAATCATCTGTAGAGCTCCGAGACAGAATTGTGTCTAGGCGCAGATCTGGGGAAGGGTACCAAAACATGTCTGCAGCATTGAAGGTCTCCTAGAATACATTGGCCTCCATCATTCTTAAATGGAAGAAGTTTGGAACCACCAAGACTCTTCCTAGAGCTGGCCGACCGGCCAAACTGTGCAATCGGGGGAGAAAGGCCTTGGTCAGGGAGGTGACCGAGGACCCGATGGTCAATCTGACAGAGTTCCTTTGTGGAGATGGGAGACGCTTCCAGAAGGACAACAATCTCTGCAGCACTTCACCAATCAGGCCTTTATGGTAGAGTGGCCAGACCGAAGCCACTCATCAGTAAAAGGCACATGACAGCCCGCTTGGAGTTTGCCAAATGGCACCTAAAGGATTCAGACCATGATAAACAAAATGATCTGGTCTGATGAAACAAGGACTGAACTCTTTGGCCTGAATGCCCAGCATCACGTCTGGAGGAAACCTGGCACTATCCCTACGGTGAAGCATGGTGGTGGCAGCATCATGTTGTGGGGATGTTTTTCAGCAGCAGGGACTGGGAGACTAGTCAGGATCGTACAAAAGATGAACAGAGCAAAGTACAGAGAGATCCTTGATGGAAACCTGCTCCAGAGCGCTCAGGACCTCAGACTTGGGCAAAGGTTCACCTTCCAACACGACAACGACCCTAAGCACACAGCCAAGACAAAGCAGGAGTGGCTTCGGGACAAGTCTCTGAATGTCCTTGAGTGGCCCAGCCAGAGCCCGGACTTGAACCCAATTGAATATCTCTGGAGAAAGCTGAAAATAGCTGTACAGCAACGCTCCCCATACAACCTGACAGAGCTTGAGAGGATCTGCAGAGAAGAATGGGAGAAACTCCCCAAATACAGGTGTGCCAAGCTTGCAGCGTCCTTCACAAGAAGACTTGAGGCTGTAATCGCTGCCAAAGGTGCTTCAACAAAGTACTGAGTAAAGTAAAAGTTCATTTTCTATTTGTGTCAAATTAGCAAAAATGCCTAAACCTTCTTGCTTTGTCATTATGGGTTATTGTGTGTAGATTGATGAGAGAACAAAACAATTTAATCCATTTTAGAATAAGGCTGTATCGTGGAAAAAAAGTAAAGGGGTCTGAATACTTTACAAATGCACTGTAAGCCTGCGTATAAGAGTGTCTGAATGAGCTCTAACAGACTTTCCCATAAGAGGCAATGAATGCTTGATCGCCAACACTGATTGCCTTGTGGGTGTTTAGCAAGCCCAACACATGCTAGGTAATGCTAGTATCAACGCTGAAACTATAGCACTGCTGTACATGTCAGCTTCCCCACTAAGGTCCAGAGTGATCACTTAAAATCTGAGGAAAAAAGGTTAGGGTTAGGCAGGAGGATCAACTTGATAATGAGGCTGTAGTCCTGTGAATATAACTAGTGATGAAAAGTCCCAGTAATGTTTTGCCGACGACAGACTAACGCCATTCGAGTAACACAAGATATCACGCTGCTTGACTGCTGAACAGTGTTAGCATGTAGCACCCACACATTTGGACCAGCACAAGTTGGTAGATATGAGTCACGCTCAGTGAGCTGCATCAGGGTATAAGATGCCTCCATATGCACTATGTACAAGCATGCATGATAATGCACATAAACTTGTTTACTACTATCATAAAAATCATGCGCCATCATACTGCAATGCTCCAGCAGATGCTGTGTAAGGGATATCTAGTGTTGCCCTCTATGTAACCACAACCTCCCTGTGTGCTTTTGTAATTATAGAAACCATGCCGTAACACTATGTGCAGATAATACAGACAATACAGCCATGCATGAATAAAAAAACATCCACCTAGGTGATGTATACGAAGTCTAACCAGCACGTGCTTCCACGTTGTGATGTTGGCAGCCATGCTATATGCATACTGTGTGTAGAAAAGGAAGCAGAGAATATCAGCTTACACCTGAATGTGCGAGCATTCATCACAGCAGTAAGAGTGGCAGCCGAGGGCCTCCCGGGTGGCGCAGTGGTCTAAGGCACTGCATCGCAGTGCTAGCTGTGCTACCAGAGACTCTGGGTTCGAGCCCAGGCTCTGTCGCAGCCGGCTGCGACCGGGAGGTCCATGGGGCGACGCACAATTGGCCTAGCGTCGTCCGGGTTAGGGAGGGTTTGGCCGGTAGGGATATCCTTGTCTCATCGCGCACTAGCGACTCCTGTGGCGAGCCGGGCGCAGTGCACGCTGACCAGGTCGCTAGGTGTACGGTGTTTCCTCCGACACATTGGTGCGGCTGGCTTCCGGGTTGGATGCGCGCTGTGTTAAGAAGCAGTGCGGCTTGCTTGGGTTGTGTTTCGGAGGACGCATGGCTCTCGACCTTTGTCTCTCCCCAGCCCGTACGGGAGTTGTAGCGATGAGACAAGACAGTAACTACTAACAATTGGATACCACGAAATTGGGGGGAAAAGGGGGGGAGGGGGAAGTGGCAGCCGAAACGCATAATATAACTATTATGTAAGACATGAAAAGAACAAAATGCACAGAAAATTAATTAATACCAGTACTAATACACGATGACTAGAATGAAGTGATTGCTACAGCATATGATACAATAGCATAAGATAAGAATAACACCAGTCCTTACAATAATACTAGTACAACGCAAGATGGACTGACCGGGAGGAGCGTCTATGTAAAATGCATGACACATGATTAGACATGCTAATAAACAGTCTAAATCTACTGCTGCAAGTCAGGAAAAAAAGTCAATATAACTACATTGACTGATTGGATACCGAAAATGTGTGCTAATCGCGTGACTCGTGCAACAAATATGCATTAATGAACGCAGATACTCTGATTGCTTATTTCTCTCAACTTTGGCTCAAATTTGTTTACATCCCTGTTAGTGAGCATTTCTCATTTGCCAAGATAATCCATCCATCTGACAGTTGTAGCATATCAAGCTGATTGAACAGCATGATCATTACACAGGTTCACCTTGTGCTGGGGACAGTAAAAGGCCACTCTAAAATGTGCAGTTTTGTCACACAACACAATGCCACAGATGTCTTAAGTTTTGAGGGCACTTGCAATTGGCTTTCTTACTGCAGGAATGTCCACCAGATCAGTTGCCAGAGAATCTAATGTTAATTTCTCTACCTTAAGCCGGTTCCAACTGCGTTTTAGAGAATTTGACGGTACGTCCAACCTGCCTCACAACCGCAGACCATGTGTATGGCTATGTGTGGGCGAGCGGTCTGCTGATGTCAACGTTGTGAAGTGTCCCATGGTGACGGTTGGGTTATGGTATGCGTTTTAGAGAATTTGGCAGTACATCCAACCGGCCTCACAACCGCAGAACATGTGTATGGCGTCGTTTGGGAGAGTGGATGGTGACGGTTGGGTTACGGTATGGGCAGGCATAAGCTACAGGCAACTAACATAATTGCATTTCGTCCATGGCAATTTGAATGCACAGAGATACCGTGACGAGATCCTGAGACCCATTATCATGACATTCATCTGCCGCCATCATCTCATGTGTCAGCATGATATTGCACGGCCCCATGTCGCAAGGATCTGTACACAATTCTTGGATGCTTGAAATGTCGCAGTTCTTCCATGGCTTGCATATTCACCAGACATGTCACCCACTGAGCATGTTTGGGATGCTCTGGATTGACGTGTACGACAGCGTGTTCCAGTTCCCACCAATATCCATCAACTTCGCACAGCAATTAAAGAGGAGTGGGACAACATTCCGCAGGCCACAGTCAACAGCCTGATCAACTCTATGCAAAGGAGATGTGTCGCGCTGCTTGAGGCAAGTGGTAGTCACACCAGATACTGACTGGTTTTCTGATCCACGACCCTACCCATTTTTTTTAAGGTATCTGTGACCAACAGATGCATATCTCTATTCCCGGCCATGTGTAATCCATAGATTAGGGCCTAATGAATTTATTTGAATTGACTGACTTCCTTATATAAACTGTAACTCAGTAAAATCCCATTTTTTTTTGCATATTGTGTTTCTATTTTTGTTCAGTATATCTCACCTCTACAGGATCGGTGGGTCCCCCGTAGGATGTTTGAGCTAACGTAGGCTAATGCGGTTTGCATGAGGTTGTAAGTAACAAGAAAATTTCCCAGGACATATACATATCTGATATTGGCATAAAGCTTAAATTCTTGTTAATCTAACTGCACTGTCCAATTTACAGTAGTTACAATATGTCAGTGAAAGAATACCATGCTATTGTTTGATGAGAGTGCGCAGTTATGAACTTCAAAATGTATTAATAAACCAATTAGGCACATTTGGGCAGTCTTGATACAACATTTTGAACAGAAATACAATGGTTCATTGGATCAGTCTTGAACTTTGCACATACACTGCTGCTATATAGTGGCAGCAGAGTGAGAGAGCAGACCCGTAAAGCTTAAATAACCACCCTATAACGTAGGTGTGAATGATACTTGCCTCTAATTGGTACCATCTCAGCTGAGGCGGGGCACTCGGGTTTCCTTTCTGAACTGGCTCCGCTTAATTTCTGAATCATGTTTCAAAGAGAACTGCCAGATGTAATTTTAGAGTGTTGTTAGTTTGCAAATGTGTCGCTTGTTTTAAGTACAGTAATCCAATGATTCCAATTATTTCTAACTAGGAGTAGGAACAGTTTACTCATTTGTCTGCATTGGGCTTGTTAGCTAAGCTCTTTGGGCCTTATAGCATGTTGATTATAGCATTTTAGGAGCTGCATTTCCTCTCAAATCCTTTCATAAATGTATTTTACTTTTAGGCACAGCCCATATAAGTATGTATCATGGCAAAATAGTAATGCATGTGAAAGTAATGCATTTTCTGGGTGACTTTCTGGCTAGTTAACATGAATATCTTATAAGAGTTGAAATAATGAGTCAAGATGAGCATGCAGGTATTCTTCTCCTGTTTTTTTGACAGAAGTGTTTCATAACAAGAGTTATTGGTCTCCATCAGGGACAGCCAGTGTGTGGGCTTCAAGGGTAAAAAATGGTCCTGTGTGTTCAAATGTCCGGGCCGATTTCTGGTCCCAGTCCGTCCCTGGTATCTATTGTGTGTTATGGGCAGCCTCCTCTGACGGGCCATGTTGCTGCATATTAAGAAAGACAAATTCTGTGAGCTATGAGCTGCTTCTCTCTGTTGGACGTTTCATACACTTTCAGCTGGATTTCCAGAACAATTTAATGATCTTGGTTAAATATAGATATCAGGGCTTGTAAGTAGAGTTTTATATTACCGTAAATAGAGTAGACTTTTGTATTTTACAGTAAAACAAGTAGTGTTATATTTTACAGTTAAACGGCGAAGCAATCATTATTTTTTGTATTGGTGATTCAACCAAATGTTCTCATGGAATTTCACAATAAATTCCACTTTGTCCATAATGGGCACACGACTACTCAGTGTAAAGATTTGTCTCTGCAACAAACTTAACAAAGACAAACATTGCTGTCCGGTTTCTATAAACTTGCCTATTGTGTATGTTTTAAAAATCACGTTAACCCACTGAGCTAAAGCCTAGGCCTACACAGGTGTGTTCAAGGTTGCTCATCATAGTCTTGCAGCCCACACACACAATGAAATGCTGCTGCTCCGTCTCAGCATCAGCATCACCACGGCTCTCTTCCTCCGCTCTTTTCGCTTTCCACACTGTCGCTCAGTCATCGTCTGGGAAAGCAGAGGAGGAGAGGGAGCAGGTTCTCAGGTTGGAGGGGGCCAAGCCTGTGGCTCGCTGGCCAGCAAGACCATGCATTTGTATGTGTGCTGGACTTTAAGATTGCGTTAGGATCATGAATGCCTTCAGCATTGTGGAGGAGGAATCTAGTTTCTCAGAGGGGCCCCAATTCCAGTAGCAGCTATCCGCGTGCCTTCTCTCCCGTGGCGGCTTACTCCTCTTCTCCCCCACCCCCTCTTTCTTTCTTTTTTCTTCTTCTCCCCCTCGTTTCCATCTCACAAATTTTGTGGCGGCGATGAATTCAAGCATAGGTTGAGCTTTTCTGCCCGCAATGGATTGTCTTTGCATTGTCACAACTAAGGTAAGAGCAGCAGTGCCAGTGATAGAGACATAATGAGAGAGAACGAGAGAGGGATGCAGCGAGAACAGGAGGGAAGAAGCTCTGTCTGTGTCTGTCCTCCAGTGTTGGTTGATCTGCATATTTCAGCTGCCTGCTCAAGGAATGTGTGTGTGTGCGCGCATCTGTGCGTGTGTGTGTGTTATGGCCAGTGGTTCACATTTCATGTTTGTGTGATTTCTGTTTTTTTCCCCTTCCCAAGTTGTGTGTGTCCATCTGTCCACAACGGTCTTGGCTGGTTACCAGGCGTAAAGCCCGCTGGGGAGCGACAGCACCTCTATTGAAATGTCACACTACTAGAACTTGTCGGAAACTTCAGTCAGTCCTCCGCTGCTGCCTTCAGAGAGATAATGACCCTCTTTGTTGTGAGGTCCGGAACATTCTTTTTGATCAGGGGCAAAACAATAGCTTATAGCAGAGCTTGGCTTGAGCTGCATCTGGAATCAATTAAGGGGAAGCCTCTTTCCCAGCTGTCCACAATTAGCAGTCGAGTAAAGTATCACTGTGGTTATTTGAATGCAGCAGTTTATTGAGGACATGTACATCCTCTCTGATTTATGTTTGTTGTAAGAGACCAAGTTTGTCAATCTGACAAATGAGAACAATTTTGACTGTGTTAATGGTTTTTATCTTTTTATAATTGTCTTGGCAGAAGTGTGAAAGCAGTAGTCAAGGTTTGTTTTTGGGAAGGAAAGAGTACCAGGTGTAAGACCTGCTTTGGTGTCGGGGGAAGTATCCCCTAGATGCTGATCTTGGGTCAGTTTTGCATTTCCCCCACTAATGTTTAAGGATATGATTATGAGAGCCGAGATCCAAGGGAAAAAGTAGTTCCAGAGCATCTGCTTTGCAGTCATTCTCGTCATGGAATCCAAGGAAGCCTCATAAGACCCTAAAAAAACTCTGTCACTAGTAGAGCTATTCCCTCCATCTGGGATGACACAAATCACATCAAGGTATTGTTCATTGGGTACCAAGAAACTGAAACAGCGAGGGACTACCTTGGCTTGTCCAATAAAAAAATGCACATTTTGTTTTTCCATTGCAAAGCGTTTCAAAATGTTTTCCGTTGTGTGCCCTAATGAACACGAGGCAGCAACTCCTAGAATAGATGATGATGATGTTAATTCCCTTTCTAAAAGCCTGGTTAAATATGTATGTTTGTTTCCATGCCATGTTAAATCCATGATGAGGAACACTGTTTTCATTGCAATGTACTCATTGGGAAAATGTCAAGTGAACAATTCCCTCATTACAGTAATCAGGTTTCTGAGTTAGGCAAAGCAAAAACTAAACAAATCCTCCTGTGCAGTCAGAAAGCAGGCGGAGCTCATGAAGAATGACGTTTTTCACTAGTTACCGGCTTTGATTGAATAGGACCCTCAGCTGTGTGGGTCTCTATGTTTTGCAAGGAGGGTGCGTGCGTGCGTGTGTGTGTGTGTGTGTGAAATAGACAGAGATTGAAACAGATTACATAGATATAGAATGACTAGACTGGGCTTCGAACCTCTAACCCTTGCAATTTGACTCGTAAACTCATTGGTACACTTGCAATGGCTGCCGGGTATTGTGATGCAATAATTTCCATTGTAATGTAGAATGTTCATTCAAATTGATGTTACCTGATGTGGCTCATGCAATGGAATGTATGTTTTGTAACGCCAGTTGAGTTGAATCAACAAATCACAGCATATTGATGGTTACACTTCCTGCTTTTACTTCTTCCTATGCTAGGTTGAAAATATACAGGTTAAGACAATGTCGTCACAAATCTGGGGCCATTTGTAACGTTAGTCTATTTCTTCCTCCTCCTCGGATGAGGAGAGGCGAGAAGGATCGGACCAAAATGCAGCGTAGGTGGAATACATTATGAAATTTATTAAACAAGACGAACACGAAGCACACTTGAATAACTACAAAACAACGTAGACAGACCTGAACATGAGAACTTACAAAAACACGAAGAACGCACGAACAGGAACAGACTAAACAAACGAAACAGTCCCGTGTGGTAACAACACTGACACGGAAGACAATCACCCACAAACAAACGGTGTGAACAGCCTACTTTAATATGGTTCTCAATCAGAGGAAACGTAAAACACCTGCCCCTGATTGAGAACCATATCAGTCAAATTACCAATGATCCCAACATAGAAACACATAACATAGAATGCCCACCCAGCTCACGTCCTGACCAACTAAACACATACTAAACAAAGGAAAATAAGGTCAGGAACGTGACACCATTGCTAACTACCAGCGCCGTTGCTAACGTAGCTGGTCCCATTTGTTGCGAAGAGTTATGGGTTATTAGAATCCCGTTGTTTTAACCTTTGTCATCTTCTACCTATAGGTACACTCGCAGTGGGAGCCAGTCCACTCATTATGCCGTCATTGACTTGAACGGTCTATTCATTCTATTTCTATGGCAGCACATGCAGTCAGTAGCGAAGTAGAGGAGAAAATGTGCGCCTTTATAAAATTATTATTTAACAAAGTTTCTAGGTCTGTGGCAAACTAATGCAGGGTTTACCAAACACGGTCCTTGGGCCTCCCCCCTGGGTGCACACTTTAGTTTTTGCCCTAGCACTACAGAGCTGATTAAAATAATCAAAGCTTGGTGATGAGTTGGTTATTTGAATCAGCTGTGTGTGTGTGGGGGGTATTATTGACACAAAATATACAAAAAAAAGCCCTGAGGACACACTGCTCACAGTATGGCTCGAACCATAGGAGAGAGGATGAGAAATGGATGCCCATACACAAAAGGAAGACCTTATCAGTAGACAATCCCCAATTTGCCATATTGGAACACCTCTGTTGAACAACTGCCATACCTCTTCTGCTTCCTGTGACAGTCATCCTCAGTATACTGGGTTCATCATTTATAACTTGTATTTAATTGTCTGAGCTATGATCTAGGTGATGGGATATCTATACAGACATTTATCTGCATATACTCCTGGTACTAGTGCTGTGTTTGTGCTTTCTTTTCAAAATGTGTGCCATCACGATTGGATATCCCAGTAGACGTGTCGTTGGTTGTAGATGCATCGTTGGTTGTTGAGGTGGTCTTTCAAAGCGTCTGTGACTGTGCTTGGCCACAGAATGATACCTTAATTAGCCTCCCAGAATGCATTTTGATGGCACGTGAAGACTGTGTCAAAGGGTTATTGGGACATCAGACTGTGTTACCACATTGGGTCATTTAAGGTCCTCACCTTCTTTCTGTCTGTGTGTGTGTGTGTGTGTGTGTGTGTGTGTGTGTGTGTGTGTGTGTGTGTGTGTGTGTGTGTGTGTGTGTGTGTGTGTGTGTGTGTGTGTGTGTGTGTGTGTGTGTGTGTGTGTGTGTGTGTGTGTGTGTGTGTGTGTGTGTGTGTGTGTGTGTGGAGGCCACAGACTGCCTTTTCACCTGGTTAATACCACGCAGAAAATGCTGATCAAGCCACTGGAGTCACCACCCTTCCAGCTGGTGCACATGATTCCCTAGACTGGCTGGAGGTGCATGCATTCACCTGGACTGCCCAGCTGACCTAAACAATTAAATAAAAAGCATAACATTCCTGGACAAGTGAGCATAGCTGGGAGAGATTGTATTGTCAGGAGTACACATCCGAAAGATAATGACATTTCACATGAAGAGACAGAGAGAGAGATGTGGTAGTCAGCAGATGACCTGCAGTTGGCTGAATAGTTTTACTGTTACTCTGTCTGCCCCCACATGAAAAAGGGAGGGGAATGGGCAGGATATATGCAA